>NW_028157672.1:157500-486578 GCF_964263955.1 Coregonus lavaretus
GAAACAGGTAGACATAAAAAAACATGGCTACCCAAAGAGGAGCGTGTATGTGGTCACTGCACGACAGGGGAGGTAGAAACAGAGATGCACTTTCTCCTTTACTGTGATAAATATTCCTCACCAAGAAATTGTATTATTCACAGAAATTACTACATTTATTCAAAATTTTAACTTATTACAGTTTTTGCCCATTGCTTACACACTAAAACCGAATGCTTAGACCAAAGCCTCAATACCTAAACTTCTTGTAGCATACCTTAAACACAGTGTAACCATAGCTTAAACACAATGTCAACTTTGCACTTTGTTTGCAATTCTGTAACACACTTATTGCGAAACACTACACACGTTTTCTTACATTAGACACTTTGTTCAAAAACGAAATCACCTGTTATCATTGGGAAAACACTCTGTTCAAAATGCAAAACTCATCTGGCAATTGTATGCACTTACATACACACCTGAAAACACTTGCACAGAAAACAGAACACCAACCAGTCTGAGCCTTAGCACTACAAATAGGCCTCAGGTAAGCCATTTTTAGAACTTTGCAAGCATGGAGGCAATGAGAGTCAGAGTAAGAGGAGGACAAAGAGAGAGAGGAGTCGGATGTGGAAGAGGACGTGGAAGAGGACGAGGACCAGTGCGGAGACGTATATCAGATGACATCAGGGCTACTCTGACGGGCCGCCCCCAGGTGGTAAGGGTAGGTAACAACACATCTGCCACACTGATCCTTAACACGGGGGCCCCTCAGGGGTGCGTGTTCAGTCCCCTCCTGTACTCCCTGTTCACCCATGACTGCATGGCCAGGCACGACTCCAACACCATCATTAAGTTTGCCGACGACACAACAGTGGTAGGCCTGATCACCGACAATGATGAGACAGCCTATAGGGAGGAGGTCAGAGACCTGGCCGTGTGGTGCCAGGACAACAACCTCTCCCTCAACGTGACCAAGACAAAGGAGATGATTGTGGACTACAGGAAAAAAAAGAGGACTGAACACGCCCCCATTCTCATCGACAGGGCTGTAGTGGAACAGGTTGAGAGCTTCAAGTTCCTTGGTGTCCACATCACCAACGAACTATCATGGTCCAAACACACCAAGACAGTCGTGAAGAGGGCACGACAAAGCCTATTCCCCCTCAGGAGACTGAAAAGATTTGGCATGGGTCCTCAGATCCTCAAAAAATTCTACAGCTGCACCATCAAGAGCATCCTGACTGGTTGCATCACCGCCTGGTATGGCAACTGCTTGGCCTCCGACCGCAAGGCACTACAGAGTAGTGCGTACGGCCCAGTACATCACTGCGGCCAAGCTTCCTGCCATCCAGGACCTCTATACCAGGCGGTGTCAGAGGAAGGCCCTCAAAATTGTCAAAGACTCCAGCCACCCTAGTCATAGACTGTTCTCTCTGCTACCACACGGCAAGCGGTACCGGAGTGCCAAGTCTAGGTCCAAAAGACTACTCAACAGCTTCTACCCCCAAGCCATAAGACTCCTGAACAGCTAATCATGGCTACCCGGACTATTTGCACTGCCCCCCCACCCCATCCTTTTACGCTGCTGCTACTCTGTTAATTATTTATGCATAGTCACTTTAACTCTACCCACATGTACATATTACTTCAACTACCTCAACTAGCCGGTGCCCCCGCACATTGACTCTGCACCGGTACCCCCCTGTATATATAGCCTCCCTACTGTTATTTTATTTTACTTCTGCTCTTTTTTTCTCAACACTTTTTTTGTTGTTGTTTTATTTTTACTTTTTTTGTTAAAAAGAAATGCACTGTTGGTTAAGGGCTGTAAGTAAGCATTTCACTGTAATGTCTGCACCTGTTGTATTCGGCGCATGTGGCCAATAAAATTTGATTTGATTTGATTTGATTTGATAAATCATGGCCTGTCCATGAGGGAGGCTGGGCAGAGTCCACCCTAACCTCAGTCGCTACACAGTAGCATCGATAATAAGGACATTCCGACTGGAGAGCAGGTATATCTTCAAGTTTCTACTCCAGACTGTACCTACTGTATGTGTCACATTATTCTGTATCATATTACAGTATTACTGTACTAACTATACTATACAAAAATGGGTAGTGCTGTGAAGTACTGTATATGTAAAGGAATACCATTGTGATGTTGCAGTACTGTGTACAGTTTGAAAGTACAGTATGTGAAAAATAACCTAACCAATGACATCTTGTGGTGGCATTTTCTACAGAATGGTTGGACGACCTCCTCAAGGTGGAAGGGAACGGCTCTTCACTCAACAAGAGCTTGCCATCATTGAAATGGTGCGAGAAAATAATGCAATCCGACTTCGTGAGTTGCAACAACGCATAATTGCAAATGGAAATGAATTCAACAATATCAACAGGGTCAGCATTTCTACACTACAGTTTTTTCCCACTGCTTACACTCAAAATCATTTCATGTCACACGATTTTTGAAACCTCTCACTCAAAGTGCAAAACTACACACCAAATCTCCAAAACCATAAGCTATTTCTCAGCCTTTGACTCAGTTGTCAATTGCATAAAACACTTTTTTCAAAACACTACACACAATTCTCTACCTAAAACACAAAAATCTAACAGGAAGTGACTTGCTTTCCTTTTCCAAACACAACCAATCAAAATGCTACATTTATTCACCAGGTCACACACACACTCCTCACATGTGCAAACACTAATTGCTTAACTGATCACTAACCAATCACTGCTTTACTGTAGTATAGGCCTATAAATAGGTCAAAGATCAGATTACCTGTTTTGAACAATGGATGCCAACAATGGACAGAGAGCAAGAGGAGTAGGAGGGAGAGGCAGGGGACAACAACGAGGACAAATTCAAAGACGAAGAGTTGGAAGAGGAGGAGGAGGAGGAGGAGTAGGAGGAAGAGGAAGAGGAAGAAGAGGACAAGGGCAAAGAAGAGAAGGAAGGAGAGCCATCTCTGATGAGATTAGGGCAACACTTGTTGATCATGTGATCAACCATGGTTTGACCATGAGAGAGGCTGGACTGAGAGTCCAGCCCAACTTGAGTCGATTTACAGTGGCGTCCATAATTCGAACCTTCAGAAATGAGAACAGGTATGCAACTATCTAATGACTATTTTAGCATTACAGTAATGTACTGAAAAATACGTATGACTACATAGTATTGCATAAACATTTGTAACAAGCCATCCATTTACTGCACTGCATTGAATGAATGAGGTTGGTTATCATGCTGTACTACATTTTGTTGTACATTGTTTACAGTTCCTATGCTGAACACATACTGTGTTTGAATTCTGTACAGAGTGGAAAGGCAAAGACATCATGGAGGACGAGGACGCTTGTTTACAGATGTACAAGAGACTGCAATTATAAATATGGTTTTGGCCAACAATGCAATTAGGATTCGAGAGATAAGAGAGCATATCTTGAATAATGACACCATATTTAACAACATCAATGCTGTAAGCCTGTCGACCATACAACGCATCCTCCAACGGCACCAAGTGACGATGAAACAACTTTACAAGGTGCCATTTGAGAGAAACTCTGACAGAGTCAAGAATCTGCGACATGACTTTGTAGAGGTATGTATGCAACACTACTTCCAGTACTTCAGACATACCATATTTACTCATCTGTATATCCTTTTGTCTGTTACAGAGAGTATTGGAGATGGATGCCCATGTAATTCGCCATGAATTTATTTATGTGGATGAGGTTGGCTTCAAACTCACCAAAACCAGGCGCCGCGGAAGAAATGTAATAGGACAGAGGGCAATTACCAATGTCCCTGGACAGCATGGGGGTAATATAACTATGTGTGTTGCCAACACTCATAACGGGGTCCTCCATCACAATGCCACACTGGGTCCGTACAACACCGGCCACATGCTCACTTTTCTGGATCAATTTACACAATGCTTGTCCCTGATCCAGATCAGGAGCCTGCTAGATTTGTGGTTATATGGGACAATGTTAGTTTTCACCGGGCTGTTCTGGTCCAAAACTGGTTTGCCACCCATCCACAATTTGTAGTTTTGTACCTACCCCCATATTCACCTTTTCTAAATCCCATAGAGGAATTCTTCTCAGCCTGGCGCTGGAAAGTGTATGATCGCCAACCCTATGCCCGCATGCCGCTTCTCCAGGCAATGGAGGACGCATGTGGGGACATAGAGGAAAGCCTCTGTCCAAGGTTGGATACGCCATGCTAGGAGATACAGTACTTCCCTCGATGTTTGGCAAGAGAAAACTTATCTTGTGATGTGGATGAAGTATTGTGGCCAGACCCAGCCCGGAGAAGAGATGAAGCATAGCTTAGCACTGGTGACTGCCACCACCCCCCTACCATTTCCTGGACTGCCCCCCCCCGGGACCCCCCACACACAATTGTGTTTTTTACTGTATTCTAAAGAATATACTTTGGGTTTACATATGTTTATGGTTTTGTTGTATGCTGCTGTATACAACAGTAATGTTTGGCCTAATAAATATTTTCTGTTTCTACATTGCATTGGTGTTTACAGTGTACTTGTTACCCCTCTCAGCAGATTACTTTCACTGTAGAACATTGTATTGAAATGTAGATATAAGCCTATGAAAGACCAAAGAGCTTTAGATTTAGAACAACAGTGTTTACATGGTTTATCCAAAAATGTACTATTATGAAAGAAGTGTTTGCCATTTGTAGCAAATGCTTCATTCTGACATGTGTGTATGGCATTTTGAATGCAGTGTTACATTTTGAAGGAGATGTGAGGCATTTTGCATTTTGTGTGTGCAGTTTTGGGAATTGTGTGTAGAGTTTTGAAAAAAGGAGACATCGTTTTGAAAACGTGTGTAAGCAGTTGGAAAAAACTGTAAGTCGCATCCTACAGAAACATAACTTCAGAATGAAGCAGCTGTACAGGGTGCCATTTGAGAGGAACAGTGTCAGGGTCAAGGATCTGCGCCATGATTATGTGCAGGTATTTGTCACTTTACTTTACATACTATATATTGTGATGTGGGAATGAGGGTTTATGCTGCCACCTGCCCTGCCTGTACCTTGTAGTTTTTGTCTATACTCACCCAACCCAGCCCCTACTTGTGTGAAAATATAGACATTGTAGTTACTGTATGTGTTTTCAGTAACCCTATTCAATATTTTCTGTTACAGACAGTTCTGGAGTTTGATGCCGCCTAACTGCCGCATGAGTTCATCTACGTGGATGAGGCAGGCTTCAATCTGGCCAAAACCAGGCGTCGGGGCCGTAACGTAGTTGGACAATGGGCTGTTGTAAATGTCCCTGGGCAGCGTGGGGGAAATATCACCTTGTGTGCTGCAATTAGTGTCAAGGAGTCCTGCATCATCATGCCACTCTAGGTCCCTAAAATACAGGACAGATCATTGCATTTCTAGATGCACTACATGCAGTTGTGCAGGACAGACCACAGCAGCCCAGGTTTGTTGTCATCTGGGATAATGTTAGTTTCCACCGGGCTGCTCTGGTCCGAGATTGGTTTAACAACCATAATCATTTCACAGTTTTATACCTGCCCCCTTACAGCCCCTTTCTAAATGCAATCGAGGAATTATTTTCAGCGTGGCGGTGGAAAGTATATGATCGGCAACCACATGCCCGCATGACTCTTCTGCAAGCAATGGAAGATGCATGTGGAGACATTGAGGTGGGATCAATCCAAGGGTGGATTCGGCACACAAGGCGATATTTTCCCCGATGCCTAGCCCACGAGGACATCGCCTGTGATGTTGACGAGGTCTTGTGGCCAGATCCGAACAGAAGGCGTGATCCATAAGCCCCCCCGCCCCCCACCACACACACACACACACACACACACACACACACGCACACGCACACACACACACACACAAAACAAGTATATGTTTTTTCCCCCAATAGCAATTTATCCAGTAATTGTTTTGTTTTTTTACTTTTGTTTTGTTGCTAAATTTGATGTTAAGAATTTCTGTAAGAATGTTTGTTTTTTTGTAAACTTTTTTGTAAATACTGTTTGATTACAGCAGAAATTCTACTTTTGAGTTTTACAGAAGACAATGACAATAAAATGACAATAAAAATAGAAACACAAAGACTGCAGTGTTTTATATAAAGCCCATCAGTGTGTTGCTGGTGATATGAAAGAGTAATTCAAATGTTGCTTGTGTGTATGGTTTTGTTGCAAGAATTTCATTTTTAGAAAGGAGTGTTAAGTTTTGATTGCAGTGTTTCATTTTGGCATATATGTGAGTTGTTAATCTCCAAGTACTATGTCTGATTGGCTTGTGTGTTGAGTTTTGACATAATGAGCCAAATTCTGCAAAAAGTGTGTAAGCAATAGGCAAAAACTGTAATTCACTAACAACATTTCATCAGTAGACAAGATGGCGTATTGAATAGAAAGCGGTACAAAACACCTCAAGATAAAAACATAATATTCAAAATCAGTAAGTTAGACTAAATATTAGCATTTCATATATTCGCAATTAATATAATTCAATCTGGATAATAACACAAAACAGATCATAAGGCTAGAGAAATATATCGACAAATATTACAACAACACGCAACACCCAAACATGACTGAAGACAAGCATGGAGAGCCGATCCCCAAAAGGAAACGCGACTCATCGACTGATACAGATGATATATGCTTTTCACCACTGGGTATGGTAAGTGTGGAAAGCGACCTGTTGAAGTCGATAAATGACAAATTGGGCATACTAGAATTGGTCAGTAAAGACGTAAAAGAGTTGAAAGCGAGTCTTCAAATGAGTGACGAAAAAGCTTTGGTAATGGAGAAAGAAACCAAAAAATTAAAAGTGACAGTCTCTAAAATGGAAAAGGACGTTAGGGACCTAAAAAAGGAGAACAACCTTCTGAGAGAAGCCTTACTAGACATCCAAACTAGATCGATGAGGGAAAATCTAGTACTTACGGGTATTCAGGAAAAGGAGGGAGAAATAACAGAGAATATTATGAAGGACTTCCTGCATACAGCGCTACAAATCCCGCTCGAGGCTGTCGATAAAATCCAACTCGAACGTGTACACCGTTTCGGAAAAAGAGGACAGAAATATGAGCGCCCAATCGTTGCCAAATTTGCTTTTTTTTAAAGATAAAGCTATGGTGAAAAGCCTAGGAAAAAGACTTGCTGGCACGAAAATAGGCATGAATGATCAGTTCCCGAGGGAGATTGTAGAAAGGCGCAAAGTTCTGTATCCAATCTTCAAGGAAAACAGATTAAAAGGGAAACGTGTTGCACTCGTGGTGGATAAACTATATATTGACAACCAAATGTTCAGAGACACAAAGACTACTCCATGGCTATTCTAAAAGTTGTAATAGAGGAGTCGAATATTGGAGCACCTGATACTAGCAATGATAGGGATTGTAATATTAAATAACATTTATAGTAAGTATAGTATTTTATAAAAGGATAAAACGACATAAGAAGCAGAATAATACATCTTTAAATACAAATAATTAGAACATGGCTTTTTGGCGGGAGGTTGTTGTTTTGGCGGATGGTTGTTGTGGTTGGTCCTGTGTTCTCTCTGGCGTCCTTTCCCCCTTGCGGCAGATGTGGATGCAGGTGCGTTTGCACGCTCGGCCCATTTCATCCGCAGTCAACCATGTGGTGTGCATTTTTGTGTTTGAAAAGGTGTGGCGTTAAGTGAGTGAGAGGGGAAATGGTTGCATATCCCAGAGCCGACCGGGGGTCTATGAGCAGGGGTAGTGAGAGAGAGCTTTCAATTTTGTGTAGATGAGGGATATACATTTTTAAATCTAATCTAATTTTTCATTGTCCTATCATGATGGAAATATCCCTAACCCTATAACCTGGACACCCACCTGAGCGACCCATACACCAAAGAGAAGTTCCCATCTCTTTTATGGACCTGCTGTGAGTATGCAGCCTAAACAGAGAAATAAATGCGGTCAGAGACCTACTTGAGCAGCACCGCCCCCTCAAGATTCTGAGCCTGCCAGGCAGGGTTGGTCCTACAAAGCCAGAGCCCCCTGATGGGAGAGCATAATATACAAGGAAATTCTCAAAGCTGCTAATGAGAACCTTGACGACCTTTTACCTAGCCGGTGGGGATTCCGGTGGGGTACGCCCACCCAGGTAGTGGCAGTGCTGGCAACACTGGCTGCAGTAACCCATGGGGAGGGGGTCACACTCGGACAATCAGAGAGGGGGTTTATCATTGTGGCCCAGGTGGCACATAATAATCAAAGGTCTGACCGCACGGAGATGCTTGGGAAAATGGTTACAACAGGGGATCAGAGTGTTTGTGTCTCAGGTGAAGAGGGTGGATCTGATCTCCATCACCTAGGACTTGACATAGATTAAGTAGATAAATCAAATCTCACATTGTTATCAATTTCTGCTCAATCTGCATGCTTTCTCAATCAACTTTAACTGTATGTGCACTCGTAAATCAAGTTATTTCTCGAGTTGGGCTCTGGGATATAACAGCCGTTGAGTATCTGATTTTATGGTGGATTGTGGAGGAGGGGGGTTGAGTGTGTTGGAGTATGTGAGTATGTGTGTGTGTGCTTGACTTGCATCTGTTGTGGGGGGGTGGGGATGTTGGGGGGGAGGGGGGGGTATGGGATGGACCACGGGAATTATTTGCTAGGATAATAATTGCTTGTCAATGAATTAAATGTAATACAATGGCAATCCGGGTTATATGTTAGAATCCTACGCGTGAACTGCCGACATTATTACGCATATTAATTGATAATGATGGGAAATAGGATATGCATATTTTTTTTTTTAATAGTAATATATATATATATATATATATAACTATATAGAGGTGAAAGCATTGGAAATGCTTTTGGCGGTTAATCTGCTTCTGTTTTGTGGGTGGCACTGTGCGCTGTTTTCGATGGATGGGTCCTGGCCTTTCGGGGCCTTAGGGATCCGGAGGGACGTGGGTGGGATGCTGATCACTGGGATGACGGCTCAACTTGGGATGGGGAGGGGCTTTAGCGGGGGAATTAGTGGAGAACAATTGAAGGGTTACTCCGTAGCAATGCAAATATCACGGTACAGCTATATGGACACTCAATCATTACGGTATTTTTTATTGGTAAATTTACAAACATATATAATGATAAATAGACTTGAAACTTGTATCTCATTATGGTGTATGGTGAAATAAGTATAGCCAGTTATAATTGTAATGGCTTAGCTGATAATAACAAAAGAAGAACAATATTTACATGGCTCAAGAGAAGGAATATAATATATATTGTATACAGGAAACTCATTCAACAATTCGAGATGAAGTAGTGTGGAAAAAATAATGGGGGGGGGGGGGGGGGAATATACTTCTCCCATGGGCAAAGAAATTCAAAAGGGGTGATGATATTAATTAATAGTAATTTCGATCCGAATGTGCAAATTGTCAAAATAGATACGCAAGGTTGATGGATTATTTTAAATATGTTATTGGACAATAAACAGATATGGCTCATTAACCTTTACGGACCAAATAATGATGATCCACAATTCTTTGACAATATATATAATAAATTATCTAGCCTGCAAGCAATTCAAGACAACATTATTATGGTGGGGGATTATAATACTGTTTTAAATAGCTCAATGGACCGTAAAGGAAATCACACCACAAACAATCACCCACATGCTCTTAAGGAAATTGTGAATGTCATGGATACATTAGAACTAGTAGATATACAGTGGGGGAAAAAAGTATTTAGTCAGCCACCAATTGTACAAGTTCTCCCACTTAAAAAAATGAGAGAGGCCTGTAATTTTCATCATAGGTAAACGTCAACTATGACAGACAAAATGAGATTTTTTTTCTCCAGAAAATCACATTGTAGGATTTTTTATGAATTTATTTGCAAATTATGGTGGAAAATAAGTATTTGGTCACCTACAAACAAGCAAGATTTCTGGCTCTCACAGACCTGTAACTTCTTCTTTAAGAGGCTCCTCTGTCCTCCACTCGTTACCTGTATTAATGGCACCTGTTTGAACTTGTTATCAGTATAAAAGACACCTGTCCACAACCTCAAACAGTCACACTCCAAACTCCACTATGGCCAAGGCCAAAGAGCTGTCAAAGGACACCAGAAACAAAATTGTAGACCTGCACCAGGCTGGGAAGACTGAATCTGCAATAGGTAAGCAGCTTGGTTTAAAGAAATCAACTGTGGGAGCAATTATTAGGAAATGGAAGACATACAAGACCACTGATAATCTCCCTCGATCTGGGGCTCCACGCAAGATCTCACCCCGTGGGGTCAAAATGATCACAAGATCACAAAAATCCCAGAACCACACGGGGGGACCTAGTGAATGACCTGCAGAGAGCTGGGACCAAAGTAACAAAGCATACCATCAGTAACACACTACGCCGCCAGGGACTCAAATCCTGCAGTGCCAGACGTGTTCCCCTGCTTAAGCCAGTACATGTCCAGACCCGTCTGAAGTTTGCTAGAGTGCATTTAGATGATCCAAAAGAGGATTGGGAGAATGTCATATGGTCAGATGAAACCAAAATATAACTTTTTGGTAAAAACTCAACTCGTCGTGTTTGGAGGACAAAGAATGCTGAGTTGAATCCAAAGAACACCATACCTACTGTGAAGCATGGGGGTGGAAACGTCATGCTTTGGGGCTGTTTTTCTGCAAAGGGACCAGGACGACTGATCCGTGTAAAGGAAAGAATGAATGGGGCCATGTATCGTGAGATTTTGAGTGAAAACCTCCTTCCATCAGCAAGGGCATTGAAGATGAAACGTGGCTGGGTCTTTCAGCATGACAATGATCCCAAACACACCACCCGGGCAACGAAGGAGTGGCTTCGTAAGAAGCATTTCAAGGTCCTGGAGTGACCTAGCCAGTATCCAGATCTCAACCCCATAGAAAATCTTTGGAGGGAGTTGAAAGTCCGTGTTGCCCAGCGACAGCCCCAAAACATCACTGCTCTAGAGGAGATCTGCATGGAGGAATGCAGTTTGACCTGTGTCATTGCCAACAAGGGGTATATAACAAGGTATTGAGAAACTGTTGTTATTGACCAAATACTTATTTTCCACCATAATTTGCAAATAAATTCATTAAAAATCCTACAATGTGATTTTCTGGATTTTTTTCTTTCTCATTTTGTCTGTCATAGTTGACGTGTACCTATGATGAAAATTACAGGCCTCTCTCATCTTTTTAAGTGGAAGAACTTGCACAATTGGTGGCTGACTAAATACTTTTTTTCCCCACTGTATGGAGGCTTAAATATCCTGATCTAATGAGATATACATGGCGGAGACTGAATCAAGCTAGTCGTCTTGACTTCTTTCTTATCTCATTCTCGTTGGCACCAAAAGTAAAAAAAGTGTTGATAGGGGACAGAATGCGGTTGGACCATCATATAATAAGCATATACATTACTCTTACTGAATTTCCACGTGGGCGAGGATATTGGAAATTTAATCAAAGCCTATTGGATGATAATTTATTTATAATTAGAACAAAGGAATTTATAACTGACTTTTTCCAACATAACATAGGTACAGCGAATCCCCTTATTGTATGGGACACCTTTAAATGTGCCTTTAGAGGCCATGCAATTCAGTAGTCATCTCGAAAACAAAAGCAATTTAGGTCAAAAGAGTTTATACTAAGAAAGGAAATAGAAAGTCTAACAGAACAGATAGATGGCAATAAAAACTGTAACATAGAGGCTCAGAATAAATTAGAGGAAAAACAAAAAGAAATGGAGAAACTTATCCAAGAAAGATCAAGTGTAATATATTATAAAAATAAAGCAAACTGGATGGAATATGGGGAAAAATGCACAAAATTATTTTTTAATCTTCAACATAGGAATGCTACCAAAAAGAACTTAATGAAACTGGTTACAATTGACGGAGTCACCCATAATTCACCAAATTATATTTTGAAAGAAGAAACAAAGTACTTTAAGCATATGTTTTCTTTTCAGTCGCCTCCATCTGCTCTAACTGAAGCTAATTGTAGAGATTTTTTTTTCTATTGATAATGTCAAATTAACAGCCACACAGAAAGACTCATGTGAAGGTGAAATTACAGAGGAGGAACTTCTGGATGCAATTAAATACTTTAAGTCTGGGAAAACAGGGTTGGATGGCATACCAGTCGAGGTATACCAAACCTTTTTTGATATACTAAGAGGACCGTTATTAGCATGTTTTAACCACTCCTATGTAAATGGTAGATTATCTGACACTCAAGAAGAAGGTCTGATCTCATTATTACTGAAACAGGATACAAGTGGAAAATATAAAGCTCCAGTCCATTTACAAAATTGGAGGCCCCTTACACTTCAGTGTTGTGATGCAAAAATCCTAGCAAAATGTATAGCGCATAGAATTAAAAAGGTATTGTCGGATATTATTCATTCTAATCAGACAGGTTTTTTACATGGAAGATACATTGGAGATAATATAAGGCAAGTATTGGAAACAATAGAACACTATGGAAAATATGGGAAACCAGGCCTGCTATTCATAGCAGACTTCGAAAAGGTATTTGATAAAGTTCGACTGGGGTTTATATATAAATGCCTGGAGCATTTCAATTTTGGATAATCTCTTATAAAATGGGTCAAAATCATGTATAGTAACCCTAGGTGTAAAATAGTATATAATGGCTATTTCTCAGAAAGTTTTAAACTGTCAAGAGGAGTGAAACAAGGTTGTCCACTATCAGCATATCTATTTATTGTGGCCATCGAGATGTTAGCTATTAAAATCAGATCCAATAATAATATCAGAGGATTAGAAATACAGGGCTTAAAAACAAAGGTGTCATTGTACGCTGATGATTCATGTTTTCTTTTAAATCCACAACTAGAATCCCTCCACAGCCTCATAGAGGATCTAGATACATTTTCTAACCTCTCTGGATTACAACCAAATTATGACAAATGTACTATATTACGTATTGGATCACTAAAAATACAATTTTTACATTACCATGTAGTTTACCAATAAAATGGTCTGATGGTGATGTGGATATACTCGGAATACATATCCCAAAGGAAATAAATTCTCACTTCAAATTTTTTTTATAGAAAATTAGCAAAAATAGATAAGATCTTACGACCATGGAAAGGAAAATACCTGTCAATTTGTGGAAAATTCACCCTGATTAACTCTTTAGTATTATCCCAGTTTACCTATTTGCTTATGGTCTTGCCTACGCCTAGTGAACAGTTTTTTAAATTATATGAGAAAAAAATATTCAATTTTATTTGGAACGGCAAGCCAGACAAAATTAAAAGGGCATATTTATATAATGAATATGAATTCGGAGGACAGAAATTATTAAATATTAAAGCATTAGACCTATCACTAAAAGCTTCAGACATACAAAAGTTATACTTAAATCCGAACTGGTTCTCAAGCAAATTAGTAAGATTGTCTCACCCAATGTTCAAGAAAGGCCTTTTTCCCTTTATTCAGATTACAACAACTCATTTGCAGTTATTTGAAAAGGAAATCATCTCCCAAATATCACTATTTCTAAAACAAGCCATAGAAAGTTGGTTGCAATTTCAATTTAATCCTCCAGAAATGACAGAACAAATAATGCAACAAATATTGTGGTTAAATTCAAATATACTAATTGACAAAAAACCTTTATTTTTTGACAGAATGTTTAAAAAAGGTATAATCTTCCTAAATGATATCATCGGTAGGACTGGTGGAGTTATGTCGCACATGCAGCTAACAAAAACATATGGAAATGTCTGCTCTACCCAAAATTACAACCAAATAATTGCAGCCTTACCGCAAAAGTGGAAGAGGAAAGTGGAAGGGGGAGAAAGTAAGGAACTTGTCTGTCGGCCTTGCATTAAAGAACATAATTGGTTAAGGAAAACAGTGATAAATAAAAAAGTATATCAGTTTCACTTAAGGACCAAAGGATTGACAGCCGTCCCATATAGATTGAAAAATAGTTGGGAAGAGATCTTTGACGTACCGATCCCATGGCATAGTGTTTATGAACTGACACGCAAAACGACACCGGATTCAAAAATTAGAATCTTTCAATTTAAATTATTATATAAAATTCTTGCTACCAATAGAATGTTATTTATATGGGGGATACAATCTTCCCAGCTCTGCATATTTTGCTGTGAAGAGACAGAATCATTAGATCATTTGTTTTGGTACTGTCCATTTGTAGCTTGTTTTTGGACACAGGTCCAGGAATGGCTAAAGGATTGCAATATTTACCTGGAGCTAACCTTGCAGATAGCATTACTGGGTGATCTGAAAAGTCATAGTCAATTGATCAATAATATAATAATACTTTTGAATTCACAATCTGTAGAAACAATGAGAATAGAAAGGTTCAGAACTTTTGTAAAACATCACAGTACGGTTGAAATATATATGGCAAATAGAAATCCTATATGGATGGTGTTAAGAGATAGATGGGAGGTATTGAATAGAGTTGAAGGATGGGACTAATAACAAATAACAAAAAATAATAACAAAGATAGCTAATAATGTAAGCATACTGTGTCCATAATAAGTATATAGGTTGTATGTTGGGAGCTTTTGGGAAAGAGCACAGTTAGAAAGATATGGCATATAGAAGCAAACCGGATGGACATCATGAAAATGATCGGAGCGGTTGAGAGTAGAAGAAGTTCAGGAGCAAAAAAAAATATATATATATATATATATATATATATATATATATAAAAAAAAAATATATATATATATACAAATATATATATATAAAATATATATATATATATATATATATATATATATATATATATATATATATATATATATATATATATATATATATTTTGCTCCTGAACTTCTTCTACTCTCAACCTCTCTGATCATTTTCATGATGTCCATCCGGTTTGCTTCTATATGCCATATCTTTCTAACTGTGCTCTTTCCCAAAAGCAGTGGGGAGAACAAGTATTTGATACACTGCCGATTTTGCAGGTTTTCCTACTTACAAAGCATGTAGAGGTCTGTAATTTTTTATCATAGGTACACTTCAACTGTGAGAGACGGAATCTAAAACAAAAATCAAGAAAATCACATTGTATGATTTTTAAGTAATTAATTTGCATTTTATTGCATGACATAAGTATTTGATCACCTACCAACCAGTAAGAATTCCAGATCTCACAGACCTGTTAGTTTTTCTTTAAGAAGCCCTCCTGTTCTCCACTCATTACCTGTATTAACTGCACCGGTTTGAACTCGTTACCTGTATAAAAGACACCTGTCTACACACTCAATCAAACAGACTCCAACCTCTCCACAATGGCCAAGACCAGAGAGCTGTGTAAGGACATCAGGGATACAATTGTAGACCTGCACAAGGCTGGGATGGGCTACAGGACAATAGGCAAGCAGCTTCGTGAGAAGGCAACAACTGTTGGCGCAATTATTAGAAAATGGAAGAAGTTCAAGATAACGGTCAATCACCCTCGGTCTGGGGTTCCATGCAAGTTCTCACCTTGTGGGGCATCAATGATCATGAGGAAGGTGAGGGATCAGCCCAGAACTACAGGGCAGGACCTGGTCAATGACCTGAAGAGAGCTGGGACCACAGACTCAAAGAAAACCATTAGTAACACACTACGCCGTCATGGATTAAAATCCTGCAGCGCACGCAAGGTCCCCCTGCTCAAGCCAGCACATGTCCAGGCCCGTCTGAAGTTTGCCAATGACCATCTGGATGATCCAGAGGAGTAATGGGAGAAAGTAATGTGGTCTGATGAGACAAAAATATAGCTTTTTGGTCTAAACTCCACTCGCCGTGTTTGGAGGAAGAAGAAGGATGAGTACAACCCCAAGAACACCATCCCAACCGTGAAGCATGGAGGTGGAAACATCATTCTTTGGGGATGCTTTTCTGCAAAGGGAACAGGACGACTGCACCATATTGAGGAGAGGATGGATGGGGCCATGTATCGCGAGATCTTGGCCAACAACCTCCTTCCCTCAGTAAGAGCATTGAAGATGGGACGTGGCTGGGTCTTCCAGCATGACAACGACCCGAAACACACAGCCAGGGCAACAAAGGAGTGGCTCCGTAAGAAGTATCTCAAGGTCCTGGAGTGGCCTAGCCAGTCTCCAGACCTGAACCCAATAGAAAATCATTGGAGGGAGCTGAAAGTCCGTATTGCCCAGCGACAGCCCCGAAACCTGAAGGATCTGGAGAAGGTCTGTATGGAGGAGTGGGCCAAAATCCCTGCTGCAGTGTGTGCAAACCTGGTCAAGACCTACAGGAAACGTATGATCTCTGTAATTGCAAACAAAGGTTTCTGTACCAAATATTAAGTTCTGCTTTTCTGATGTATCAAATACTTATGTCATGCAATAAAATGCAAATTAATTACTTAAAAATCATACAATGTGATTTTCTGGATTTTTGTTTTAGATTCCGTCTCTCACAGTTGAAGTGTACCTATGAAAAAAATTACAGACCTCTACATGCTTTGTAAGTAGGAAAACCTGCAAAATCGGCAGTGTATCCAATACTTGTTCTCCCCACTGTATATATATATATATATATAATAGAATTATTGTAAAATTAACTGTGTCCATAAGGTGTAGATAGTAAGTATAGACCGGAAGTAGAGGCCTGGGCATTGTTGTTCACTAATTTACTCCAAATAGGGAAAGGATGGCGGGGTTGAAAAGTAATAAAGGGGAGAATATATATAAAAAACATGGGGGATTGGAAGTGATGCAGACAATTACATTGATAGAAGATACAATCTATCTGCAATATTAAGCTGATCCATCCCCCCCACCCCAAAAAAAAAAAAAAAAAGTAAAAAATAACATTTCATCAACAATTTCATCAACAACTTCAGAAATATAACCTACATGATTGTCTGGAGTCTTCCACCAGAAGAGATTTATATAAAGTTATCTTCTGTTCATGCACGATAGAATCAAAAGTCACACTATAATAATGTTTTAAGGTCATACCAAGGATCATTTATCTATTATATTTTGAATTTTAAGACCCCTTGAAGTCTCCCCTTGAGATTCTCACCTTTCCACAGAGGGGCGATATTAGTATGTAGCCCAAACTGTTCGAACGCTACAGAGAGAAGTTGACAGATCGGCTGTGCCGACTTCAAACGAGTCCCTTGTGGGGGCAGTAGAGCAAAATGGAGAACACCATCGTGTTCGTGAGAGTCTCTTTTCGGCCAAATCGTTCGGTCACACTAGAGGCGATTTTGAGAGAAGACTGATTTTCGGGATGTCTCATGGTCTGACAAACACTGCTCCCCCCCCCCCCCCTCCCCTCCCCTAACATCTTTCAGCTAAAACGGGGCTGTAGTAAAACAATCATTTAACAGGGAATATTATTAGCAGCTATTAACTTATTATTTAACTCCACATGTAAAGACAGCATCCGACAGGATGTCAACTTTAACATATTTCTTCATTTTCTCTGATTTCGCTGTGTGTGTGTGCGTGTGCGTGTGTGTGCGTGTGTGCGCGTGTGAGTGCCTGCGTGTGTGCGTGCGCGCGTGTGTGTGTCTGTGCGCGCGTGCGTGTGTGTGTGTGCACGTGCGTGTGTGTGTGTGTCTCTGTGTGTGTGTGTGTGTGTGTGTGTCTCTGTGTGTGTGTGTGTGTGTGTGTGTGTGTGTGTGTGTGCGCGTGTGGGCCAGTGTGATCTCCTGCTCTAATCTAGGTAATACAGCATCAGATAACTGTCCTAACAATCATTATTCAGGAGGAGAGTAACTAGCTACATCAATAGTCTTATAACAGCTGAAAGAGCCTCCAGTGTCTCTGTGTCTCTGTGTCTCTGTGGGTGTCATTTGGGGCACAGATTAACATAATTAAACAGTAATTAGGTAGTAGTGGGTATGAGGAGCCAGATTAACAGAATTAAACAGTAATTAGGCAGTAGTGGATATGAGGAGCCAGATAAACAGAATTGAACAGTAATTAGGTAGTAGTGGATATGAGGAGCCAGATTAACAGAATTAAACAGTAATTAGGTAGTAGTGGATATGAGGACAGAATTATCTTTATCTCACATCAAAACAGCCAGGGGCAGAGAGTGCACTATGTAGGGAATAGGCGATATGCACAGGCGAGCATAAACGGTGGGTGATTAACATTCGACAAGTCAACTTTCTTACAACAAACACACGAGTCTGCAGCCGACACTTTCTAAGTGAAGATGTGATAGAGCCTCCGACTCCAGCTGGGCGCAAATGTCTGAAGAAGGGAGCTGTTCCAGTGCTGTTTCAATGGAACAATTTCAGTCTTCCAGCCCCACGGCCCGGAATTTGGGAAAGGACAGAGCGTCCCAACACAGAAACCATTAATGATCCGTCTGTGGAATTGGACTGTCCTCCTGACCATAACTAATGCAACAGTACTGAACCTGCTGCACTGGATATGTCCCTTGAACACAATGAAGAACTTAGCGTAGAGATAGCAAGGCTCCGAAATCAAATTGAGGAGATAACTATCAGTAGCAATTTCTGCTTGGAGCGGTTTGCTGGATCTGATGATGACATAAGGTTTTTCACAAGGTACATTTTAAATGTCCAATGTGTTTAATATATAGGCCTATGTATTTGAGCTGTCAACAATGACTAGTATTATTATCTGTTTAAATGTTGCATGTGTGATGTGTGTTGTTGTAAGCTACTGGAAACCTTGAATTTCCCTCGGGATGAGTAAAGTATCTATCTAAAACTATCTAGATCTAGGCTATCTACTAGCGCATTAATTGTATTTTAAAATACTTAGAAGAGCAGTAAGCAAAAGGACTGACGTGTGCGTGATCCAGTTTCTGACCTTAGTGCCAAATGTTCTAAGATGTTGTATAACTGTCAATAAGGATGCTAACATGCTTGCAATTTAATGCTGTGTATGGACACTTAACATATAGAAATGTAACACGTATTTCCCACAGGTTTGCAAGTCATGCCCACCTGATGGCCTTTTGGAAGCAGATAGAGCCAGCCACCTGCAAGATCATACGGGTGACAAGAGCACGAAGTGTAGCAAAGACTGATGAGGTCCCTCACACTGGCAATGCAATGGTGAATATATTTTACAGTTGTTCTTACAAAGCAAGATATATTGCATCATCTTATCATCTTGAAAGTTAAGCCAGTAACAATCTATTTGTGTAATGAGGTAATAATGTAATTCTTACTCTTTTCAGGTTCTTCAACCCATTGACACATTTTTTCTCTTCATTAATTACTTGTCATTGGGTCTGATGCAGAAGGATCTGGCCCACAGATTCAAAATCCACCAGTCAACTGTAAGCCACATCATAAATACATGGGCTAACTTCCTGTATACTGTACTAGGGGCTGTGGGTATTTGGCTGGATGAGGAGACTGTCAAATCTCACATGCCAGAGGTTTTTCAGGGTTACACTGACACACAAATTATTTTGGACTGTACCGAAATACACTGCCAAACACCTAGTTCTCTTCTCCTCCAGAGTGAGGTGTTCTCAAACTATAAATCACACTGTACATTTAAAGGATTAATTGGGATGGCCCCTAACGGCGCAGTAACCTTTGTGTCGTCTCTCTATGAAGATGCCATCAGCGATAAAGAGATTCTGAAGCAGTCTGGCATTGTGGCTATCTTAAACCCATCTATGGCCATAATGGTTGACAAGGGTTTCCTTGTAGAAGACTGTGTGCCCTGCAAGGTCCACATACCTACCTTTCTGTGTAAGAGAGCACAACTGTCTGAGCCAGAGGTCAGGAAGACATAATCTATTGCCAGACTGAGAGTCCACGTTGAGCGGCTCATTCACAGGGTTAAGGAACATAAATTATTCAGTACAGTAATCCCTCTTTCATTGACGGGCAGCATCAATCAACTTTACACAGTTGCCTGTCTTTTGGTCAATTATCAAAATGGGCCCTTGGTTAAAGCCTGGTCAACCAATGTGTCACGATCGTTGTAAGAACCGGACCAAGGCGCAGCGTGATAGGCGTACATCTTTTAATGAGTACTTTAACCCAACAACAAAACAACGAAACGATACGTGAAGTCTAAAGGTTAAACACCACAAACCTATACAGATCAAGATCCCACAATTAACTGTGCCAAACAGGCTGCCTAAGTATGGTTCCCAATCAGAGACAACGAGAATCAGCTGCCTCTGATTGGGAACAACCCTGGCCAACATAGAAAACAATGATCTAGAACAGAAACCTAGAAAACTAAACATAGAAACTAACACCCTGGCTCAACATTAAAGAGTCCCCAGAGCCAGGGCGTGACACAATGGCTAATGTTGGCAGCACAATCCTAAAATGAACACTCATGGATGGCTATGGAACAAATAGGCTGTGATGAAATACAGTGGGGGAAAAAAGTATTTAGTCAGCCACCAATTGTGCAAGTTCTCCCACTTAAAAAGATGAGAGAGGCCTGTAATTTTCATCATAGGTATACGTCAACTATGACAGACAAAATGAGAGAAAAAAATCCAGAAAATCACATTGTAGGATTTTTAATGAATTTATTTGCAAATTATGGTGGAAAATAAGTATTTGGTCACCTACAAACAAGCAAGATTTCTGGCTCTCACAGACCTGTAACTTCTTCTTTAAGAGGCTACTCTGTCCTCCACTCGTTATCAGTATAAAAGACACCTGTCCACAACCTCAAACAGTCACACTCCAAACTCCACTATGGCCAAGACCAAAGAGCTGTCAAAGGACACCAGAAACAAAATTGTAGACCTGCACCAGGCTGGGAAGACTGAATCTGCAATAGGTAAGCAGCTTGGTTTGAAGAAATCAACTGTGGGAGCAATTATTAGGAAATGGAAGACATACAAGACCACTGATAATCTCCCTCGATCTGGGGCTCCACGCAAGATCTCACCCCGTGGGGTCAAAATGATCAAAAGAACGGTGAGCAAAAATCCCAGAACCACACGGGGGGACCTAGTAAATGACCTGCAGAGAGCTGGGACCAAAGTAACAAAGCCTACCATCAGTAACACACTACGTCGCCAGGGACTCAAATCCTGCAGTGCCAGACGTGTCCCCCTGCTTAAGCCAGTACATGTCCAGGCCCGTCTGAAGTTTGCTAGAGTGCATTTGGATGATCCAGAAGAGGATTGGGAGAATGTCATATGGTCAGATGAAACCAAAATAGAACTTTTTGGTAAAAACTCAACTCGTCGTGTTTGGAGGACAAAGAATGCTGAGTTGCATCCAAAGAACACCATACCTACTGTGAAGCATGGGGGTGGAAACATCATGCTTTGGGGCTGTTTTTCTGCAAAGGGACCAGGACGACTGATCCGTGTAAAGGAAAGAATGAATGGGGCCATGTATCGTGAGATTTTGAGTGAAAACCTCCTTCCATCAGCAAGGGCATTGAAGATGAAACGTGGCTGGGTCTTTCAGCATGACAATGATCCCAAACACACCGCCCGGGCAACGAAGGAGTGGCTTCGTAAGAAGCATTTCAAGGTCCTGGAGTGGCCTAGCCAGTCTCCAGATCTCAACCCCATAGAAAATCTTTGGAGGGAGTTGAAAGTCAGTGTTGCCCAGCGACAGCCCCAAAACATCACTGCTCTAGAGGCGATCTGCATGGAGGAATGGGCCAAAATACCAGCAACAGTGTGTGAAAACCTTGTGAAGACTTACAGAAAACGTTTGACCTGTGTCATTGCCAACAAAGGGTATATAACAAAGTATTGAGAAACTTTTGTTATTGACCAAATACTTATTTTCCACCATAATTTGCAAATAAATTCATTAAAAATCCTACAATGTGATTTTCTGGATATTTTTTTCTCATTTTGTCTGTCATAGTTGACGTGTACCTATGATGATAATTACAGGCCTCTCTCATCTTTTTAAGTGGGAGAACTTGCACAATTGGTGGCTGACTAAATAATTTTTTTTCCCCACTGTATGTTATGAAATTCATGTCTTTTTTTTTTCAAAAATGTTTTTATTGAGCCACAGATTATCGTACAGACAGTAAATTAGTCAAGTCAGCGCTCTCTTTTTTAGAACGGTAACAGTAAAGTTACAGCTATAGAGTGAAAGTTTTGCTCCTAATTCCTCTTGAAAAGTAGAAACATCAAGTACAAAAGCAAGGAAGTTGGGCAATATGTTTATAAAGAAATAAGTAAAGATGACAGGACAGTTTTGAGTAGAACATCAGCAGTTTAAAGAATATCTGAGTGGAATATGTTACTGTCATTGCAGTCATCAAGTCAGGAAAAAGTAGTAATCTCATTATTGTTTACATTTCAAACCAAACTCCAATTTGTTTACAACAGACCCAACAACAAAGCATGGCAATTCCCACTCAGCTACCCTGGTCTGTATTAGGCTACCACTGTTCATCTATCGTGAAAACCACTAAAGTTCTAAAGTGTTCTCTTAGCAATGGCAATCAAAGCTGTGGTAACATTAAACGAGTAAAACATGTGTTGAACGGAACCTTGAACAAGTTCAACAGAACTTTGAACGTGTCACTTAATCCAGTCCTACTCTCAGCTGGTGTGGTGGCTTTAGTTTCTTCATTGAGCGGTAGCAGTGGGCTCTCACAGAGATCTCATTTGTAGCCCTGTTTTACCTGATACTTTCATAAAAGTATAAACACATGAAGTGAGAGGTATATACACATGATTAAACTTTATTTAAAGCATGATTAACCTGAAGCAGGACGGAGTCATGACTTAAAACACCAAAGCAAGGCTTCTAGCTCAGGCTAGCTAGCGTTAGCATATTACCTTCAAAGTTGCAAAGAAAAGAAGAAACGTAAAATTTGAAGCCTTTATCCAGTTTGCTACGTGGTGTCGTACTGGATGTCCGGACGACCCTCGTATATCATTAACAGATACTTTAGGCAACTCCAGCAAACACCTTGTAAACTTCATCTCTGCCATCATAACGGTCTACTGTCACTGTCTAATGTTTTTTCCGGTAACCGGAAATGCCCAAGCATCCTTACGCCAATGCGGAAGTGATGCGTGCATAGAGCCTATTGGGTGCCATTTTGGAAGCTGCCTCTGTCTGCAGTAAGAGCTGAGCTGAGGGGAAAACCCAGTGGTTACTGGTTAGACTAATAGAGTCACTAATAGAGTAAAAAAAAATCTGTCAGTGTCTCAAACGATTCCGCGGTGCTTCAATGCTTCCAAAACAGAATGATAGAATCCCTCTGAGTGCTCCAAATTACCCAGAAACCACCCTAACCTCCAGTGGGTTTGACGTGAAGAGATTGATGGGTTTTGTGTTTGTGTGTGTGTCCCACCGGGCTGTGGTGTCAAGGCAGAACAGTGAACCTGTCTGTTTGTTATAACAGGAAGCAGGAAACAGTCAGGAACAGGTCTACACACACACAAGCCAGGAGTGTAACAACTAAAAATACCCCCTCTGAAAAGGTCATAACAAGCCATAAAACACAGGAGGACATAGAAGGATGTGTGTGTGTATGTACATGATGAAACCATGTGATGAGAAGTCATTCAGCTGGGTGTGACTCTCTGGTGTGGTGTCAACATCGGTCTGTGATAATGGGTGTAGCTCTTTCCTGCAGTCAAATGACCTAGTGGCCTCATGGGTGGAATGTTATTCATATTTGTCATAATTTCATAATTAATAAACATATTTTAAAAAATTACACAGAACATCCAGTGTTTCCATGTCAAACGGTTTTGTTATAATTCAGTCTTCTGTGATGTATATAAAGTGTAATATTTGGATGCAAACTCAACATTGAATACATTTCAACTCTATATTTGACATGGTCCAGGTGTCTTTTTTTTTAAAGCCCATAACCATGTGTGTGAGGTGTGTACTTTTCATTCAAAGTAGATTTGTTTAAGACTACCAAGAAACACTCTGTGTGACCCTGATTTAGCCCACTGCAGTACAAGGCTAAACACGAGAGAGAGAGAGAGAGAGAGAGAGAGAGAGAGAGAGAGAGAGAGAGAGAGAGAGAGAGAGAGAGAGAGAGAGAGAATGGAAGGAGAGAAGAGGGAAGAGAGTAGTATCTTTGATAAATACAGCAAGAGGTCTTTGTGGAGAGCCTAGAAAACACTACACTCTTAGAAAAAAAGGTGCTATTAAGAATCTAAAATGGTTCTTCGGCTGTCCCCATAGGATAACCCTTTGAAGAACCCTTGTTGGTTCCACGTAGAGCAGTTTTGGGTTACATGTACAACCCTTTACACAGAGGGTTCTACATGTAACCCAAAATGGTTCTACCCGGAACAAAAAAAGGTTATCCTATGGGGACAGCCGAAGAACCCTTTTGGAACCCTTTTTTCTAAGAACGTAAATATTGGTGAACTTCCATCTAAGACTTACCACCATGCCACTTAACCCTAACCCTCAAATTAAACCAGATGTTATTGGTTGGGTACACATATTCTGCAGACGTTATCGCAGGTGCATGTTTCCAGCGCCAACAGTGCAGTAAAACCCAACAATACTCACACATCACCAAACTAAAAAGAAAGGAATGAAGAAATATCAGAGTCTGGAATATAGCGTCTGTGTTGGTATCTAAGCTTTGAGGAAGATCACCACCTCCAATCCCATCTAGCCTTCAGCACAGCCATCCACCAATCACCACCTCCCCTTCTGACAGCAGACATACAGTGCAGAGACAGGGCTGCAGGGCAGGACCACTAGGTATAGCACATGGGGATGATACAGCGCAGAGACAGGACTGCAGGGTAGGGCCACTAGGGGTAGCACATGGAGATGATACGGTACAGAGACAGGGCTGCAGGGCAGGACCACTAGGGGTAGAACATGGGATGATACAGTACAGAGACAGGGCTGCAGGGCAGGACCACTAGGGGTAGCACATTGGGATGATACAGTACAGAGACAGGGCTGCAGGGCAGGACCACTAGGGGTAGCACATTGGGATGATACAGTACAGAGACAGGGCTGCAGGGCAGGACCACTAGGGGTAGCACATGGGGATGATACAGTACAGAGACAGGGCTGCAGGGTAGAACCACTAGGGGTAGCACATGGGGATGATACAGTAGAGAGACAGGGCTGCAGGGCAGGACCACTAGGGGTAGAACATGGGGATGATACAGTACAGAGACAGGGCTGCAGGGTAGGACCACTAGGGGTAGCACATGGGGATGATACAGTACAGAGACAGGGCTGCAGGGCAGGACCACTAGGGGTAGCACATTGGGATGATACAGTACAGAGACAGGGCTGCAGGGCAGGACCATTAGGTATAGCACATGGGGATGTGTAAAACATACTCCTCAGCCTTAAGTGTCCCTCTTGCGTAACCTCATTAGCTGGCTAGCGATCGGCTATGACGCTTGAGGAGGCTGGTCACGTGTGGCTGTGAGGCAGAGGTCCAGAGTTCATGCCAGATATGGTACTTTTCATAGGCAACATTGTGTGTGTGTGTTCATCTTTGTGTAAGTCCTCCTTACTCCCCCTCTACCGCTCTTACCATCAGTCTTCCTTCAAGTCCTTTCTCTCTCTCTCTGTCTTTACCTTCCCCTCTCAACTTGTTGTCTATTCAGTCAGGCATGGTACACTGACCACCATCTGTCGCACACACAAAGACTCTAACTGTAAAAGCTTGGTATCCATCTGTTAAAGCACCCCCAGGAGAGGAGAGAAGGGAAACAGAGGAGAGAAGAGGAGAGGGGAGAAGTAGAGAAATAGAGGAAGAGGAGAGATAACATGTTCCATCTGGAAAAGGACTAAACTCTTCAACATGATCGTTTGTCTAAACAGAGGATGTTGTTGTTCTATGAGGGGAGGCTGTGACCCAGTGTGTATTAGTGTGTCTAGGACCACCAGGCCACCGGAATCTGACAGAGTGTTCTATCAGAATCATCCATGTTATGTAGTGGGTGTTATGGAGCTGCACACGTACTTTCCAGGCTAGCCTGTTTTGATTTGGCTCAGAGTTTCCACACTATTAGAAGCACCACTGACCTAACAGCTGTCATCTCTGTCCTCTGGGACTATGACAGATAGTATAATACTGATGGAGAGGGACCAGCTGAGAGGGAATTTAACTAGTAACTCTACAGATACAGGACATAGCACTACCTCCTGTGCCATTAAGATCTGGACCTCATAGTATGGCTACACACGAGTACACACAACGAGGCTTCAATATCAGGGCTGGTTTCTAAAACTTCAGACAGTTATCTATTCATAGGCTGCCTCCCAAATGGCCTCAAATTGATAGAGTCGCAGCAAATGTTCTCATGACACGAAAAACTGCCCAGTTGTGCTGATGATTATAGAATGTTTGTATAAAACAGTCATCTGATGTTTCGAGAACATTCCTTGAATACATTTAATTTGTTCTTTAAAGGTTCCCAGAATGTTTCATTACGTTGTGAGAACATTGTGTGGACATCACAAAAGACATGTTCCCAAAACACAAAAACTGTCCAGTCTTGGTTCTGGTTGTGTTTGTATGACTAAATACTGTTCAAATATCCTATGAATGAAATAATCTGCAGATTGTCAACATATGAAGTGTAAAAATATGGTTTCGTTTGAATGATTAAATGCTATTTAAATGTCCTATGAATGTAATTAAAGTGCCATGTGTCTCTATATCACCTACAATACAGTCCTCAGATGAGAATGACCATTAAATCTAGAGAGAAACACAATGGGGATGTATTACAATCTGCTTTATGATGCTTTAAGGAGATACACATTTGCATGCTAAAAATGTTGTGGTGATATTAGGTCAAACTTAAATATAACATTTTCTAAATGTTCTTCAAATGTTCTGAGGACCTCCAAGAAAAGGTAAAAAGTATATTGCGTGAACATCAATGGAATATTATGTTAAACCTAAAACAAATTTGCTATGCACGTCATAATAACTGACTTACTGTATTTGGAAATTGTGGAACATTGCGCAACATTGTTGGAATGATTTGTGCAACCTATGTGAATATCACAAGAATATTATTGCAACATCCCAAACAACTCCCATAACTTAATTCAATGTGGGAACCTTTAATGAACTTAGACCAGGTGTTATGTCAACATACATACAACATTAAAGGAATGTCCTGTGCAACCTAACTTAAACATTGTATCAATGTCAGCACAACTGGACAGTTTTAGTGTTTTGGGAAACTATGTCTTGTCATATCCCCACAAAGTTCCCAAAACCTAAAGAAATTTTTTGGGAACTTTTAAAGAACATATAAATGCGTTCTGGGGATGTTCTTGCAAAATCAAGAGGCCCGGTCCAGAAAAAAGCCTAAACCCTCCTCCATAGGCACTTGTGTAGCTCTGAAATTGTCACGCCCTGACTCAGAGGAAGCTCATATGTTGAGACAGGGTGTGTATTTTCCTTGTTGTGTTTTTCTATGTTGTATTTTCTATGTTGAGATCTAGTATGTCTAGATCTATGTTGGCCGGTGTGGTTCCCAATCAGAGGCAGCTGTCGCTCGTTGTCTCTGATTGGGGACCATACTTAGGCAGCCTATTGGCACTAGTGGGTTGTGGGATCTTGTTCCGTGTGAGGTTTGTTGTGTGTACCTTAGGACGTCACGTATCGTTAGTTTATTGTTTTGTCGTTGTGTTTATTCGTTTAATAAACATGTTGGCATATCACGCTGCACCTTGGTCCGTCCCGTTTATCAACGATCGTGACAGAAGAGCCCACCAGACCTGGACCAAGCAGTGTGCCGAGGAGGAGCAGAGAGGATGGACTTGGCAGGAGATGAGAGAGGATCTGGCAAGAAAGAGGGAGGCCCTGATCAGGGTGGAGAGGCAATCCCCCCAAAAAATTGGGGTGGGGGGGGCACACGGTGTGGACGATGAGGCAGCAGGAGGCCGCGACAGGGCGGATCTGCTGGTTAGGAGAGGAGGCCACCAGATTACGGGGGCCATTGGTTCAGAGGGAGCAGAAGGAAGGTGTAAAGGCACGGCGAGAGGAGCTGGTTAGGCTGCAGAAGGAAGCAAGTGGTGCGTGTCGCCAGTCCGGTCCGGCCCGTTCCTGCTCCCCGCACTAAGCCAGTGGAGTGTGTTCCCAGTAGGGCCCGGCCCGTTCCTGCCCCTCGCACCAAGCCAGTGGTGCGCGTCGCCAGCCCGGCCCGGCCTGTTCCTGCCCCTCGCACCAAGCCAGTGGTGCGCGTCGCCAGCCCGGTCCGGCCTGTTCCTGTCCCTCGCACCAAGCCAGTGATGCGCGTCGCCAGCCCGGCCCGGCCTGTTCCTGCCCCTCGCACCAAGCCAGTGGTGCACGTCGCCAGCCCGGTCCGGCCTGTTCCTGTCCCTCGCACCAAGCCAGTGGTGCGCGTCTCCAGCCCGGCCCGGCCTGTTCCTGTCCCTCGCACCAAGCCAGTGGTGCGCATCGCCAGCCCGGCCTGTTCCTGTCCCTCGCACCAAGACAGTGGTGCGCGTCGCCAGCCCGGTCCGGCCTGTTCCTGTCCCTCGCACCAAGCCAGTGGTGCGCGTCGCCAGCCCGGCCCGGCCTGTTCCTGCCCCTCGCACCAAGCCAGAGGTGCGCGTCGCCAGCCCGGTCCGGCCTGTTCCTGCTCCTCGCACCAAGCCAGTGGTGCGTGTGTCCAGTCCGGTACGGCCCGTGCCTGTTCCACCGGTGCCTACTCCGGAGCCAGAGCAGTCCGCTCCACCGGTGCCCAGTTCAGCTCCGGTCAGCTGCTCCACTGTGGAGCCAGAGCAATCCGCTTCACTGGGGTTCAGTCCAGCTCCGGTCAGCGGCTCCACTCCGGAGCCAGAGCAGTCCGCTCCACCGGTGCCTGACCCAGCTCCGGTCAGCTGCTCCACTCCGGAGCCAGAGCAGTCCGCTCCACCGGGCTCTAGTCCAGAGCCTGAGCAGTCCGCTCCACCGGTGCCCGGTCCAGCTCCGGTCAGCGGCTCCAGTCCAGACCCAGACGTCAGCCCCTCTCCAGGTTCGGGGTCTCCCACACCAGGGTCCAGACAGGGCTTGGAATATAGTGGGAGGAAGGAGAGGGGAAGCAACGCGCCGAGGTCTAGACCAGACCAGGGGCGCAACAGGGAGGCGAAGAGTGAGAGGTCATCACGCCCTGAGCCGGATCCGCCTCCGAGGCGGAATGCCCACCCGGCCCCTACCCGGCTATGTTTATGTTGTGCGGTCGGAGTCCGCACCTTTGGGGGGGGGTACTGTCACGCCCTGACTCAGAGGACGCTTATATGTTGAGTCAGGGTGTGTATTTTCCTTGTTGTGTTTTTCTATGTTGTATTTTCTATGTTGAGATCTAGTAGGTCTAGATCTATGTTGGCCGGTGTGGTTCCCAATCAGAGGCAGCTGTCGCTCGTTGTCTTTGATTGGGGACCATTCTTAGGCAGCCTATTGGCACTAGTGGTTTGTGGGATCTTGTTCCGTGTGAGGTTTGTTGTGTGTACCTTAGGACGTCACGTATCGTAAGTTTATTGTTTTGTCGTTGTGTTTATTCGTTTAATAAACATGTTGGCATATAACGCTGCGCCTTGGTCCGTCCCGTTTATCAACGATCGTGACAGAAATAACTTCATAGATAGGTGTAAGCAATAGAGTGAACGCATTTTTAAGTAAATCTCAGCTCTGTTAAAAGTACACTCAAGAAAATATTTGATTGATCATAGTGATTCATATCGTTAATATGCCCCACAAACATTAGACAACTATACAGAAAAAGCCCTTCAATTGCTGAAATAAGTAAATAAAATCAATGATGAGATTAGTCAACTGATACCTGACACGGACATTGTGGCGTAGCAGGAAGATCTGAGTATCGTGAACCAAGCGGTTGTGAGTTCAAATCCCAAATGAGGACATGTTGAATAATAATTACTGTATAAATGAACATGCTCAATGTAATCATGTATGTCAAATATGTTGGTTGAAAAAACTGTATGTTAAAAACACTGTGTGTGAGCATACCTAACCTTGCCAACAGACAAAGAGCTATGAGTGGATCAGTGGTTCACCAATCAGGGCCTTAATTAATTTGTGTATGGACAGATCAACGTTCCCATGAAATCTGTCTAGAACATTAGTACCTTCAGTTCTGGGTAAGTTCTATTTGACATTAAGGGAATGGTCTCTTGGAAACATTCCTTACACAACATTGGAACATTCCTATGAAAACGTTAGTTAATGACCTATATGAGTGGCAGGTAGCCTAGCTGTTAAGAGCGTTGGGCCAGTAACCGAAAGGTTGTTGGTTCGAATCCCGAGCCGACTAGGTGAAAAATCTGTTGATGTGCCCTTAAGCAAGGCACTTAACCCTAATTGCTCATGTAAGTTGCGCTGGATAAGAGCATCTGCTAAATGACTAAAATGTCAATGTAAAATGCTTACCTTGCACTCTCTTCAGCCCCTGTCTCTGCACCGCCACAGGTAGAGGTGATGGTGAAGCTGAGGAAACACGCTCCTGACGCATCATCATCATCGGTGGTGGGCTCTCCTTCTTCACCCCGTTGCTAAGGGCAACCCCGCTCAGAACACTGGCAGCGCTTGGAACCCTGGTGGTCATCATGGCGTCGGGTCGGGAGAAGGAAGCGATCCTCTGCAGGATGGAACCCACGCTCTCTCTCTCTGACATCATTTCCGGTGGCTGGGCGTGGCCCAGCGGTGGTTGGGCGCACTCCAGTGGCGGGGGGGTGGAGGGGGCCAGGTGTCCTACCTGAGGTCTGGGGGAGAGCAGGTTGAGCTGGGGGGTCTGGGCGGGGGACAGGGGGACAGGGGACTGACTCACCTTAGGGACAGGCTTGGCCCCCGGGGGGGAGGTAGGTGGGGGAGAGCGGGGGAGGGATGGGTTGTTGTTGTGGTGGTGGTTGGCGGGGGGAAGAGGAGTGAGGTCACCGCCGGAGCTGTCCAGACTGCTGAGGGAGGGGCTAGCAGAGACAGAGAGGCTGCTGGGATAGTGGCATCTGGGGGGAGGTTTAGGGGGGTCAGAGGAGGGGGGAGGACGGGGGCTGGGCTGGGGCGTCTTCAGCCCCACCAGACTGTCTAGATCCAGGGGAAACTTGTTGAGACGCTGGGTCTCTTTGGGTTTGGGCTGGCTCTGGGGCTGGTAGATGTTGTGGTTCTTATTGGGAGAGTAGCAACCTTCCTTCCCAAAGGAACTGGTGTTATAATGGCCCTGGGATCCGCCATTCAAACCCACATTGGCGTTGCCATACCTCACCCCTCCACCTCCAGCCCCCCGCACCCCCATCACCCCGCCTCCCCCTTCCCCGATCTGGAGGTCCAGACTGGGCATGGATCCGTGGCTGACCCCCCTGGGCTCTGGAGCTCCCAGCACCATGGGCCCCTCCAGCTCAGAGTGAAACACACTCCCATGGGAAGAGACGTTCTTCAGAGCTGGGCTGCCCAGCCCAATCCCCATCCCCAGGCCTGACCCACGCTGCTGCCCAGGACGCAGCTCCATCTGTGGGGTAGTGGAATAGGACAGAGACCCTGGCTTGCCTGGAGGTAACCCTCCTCCTCCTCCTTCTCCTCCACCTCCCTGGATGGAATACTCCAGACTAGAAGAGGAGCTATGGAGACTATCATTATCACTGCCTGGGCCGGAGAGAGAGGAGGAGAAACCCTTAGGGTTGAACTTGTTCTGGAAGGAAGAGGCCCTGGTGATGCCTCCGTAGCTCCCTCCGTTGTTGTTGATGGTGGGTCTGTTCATGTCTCTGTTGAAGGAGAGGCTGGAGACCATGCGGGACTTGAACACAGGGCTCTGGGAAGGGCTGGGGTTGGTACCAAGACTGATCCGGGACCGGAAGGCAGGGGAGCTATGGTTGGATGTGGGGAACCCTCGACCCTCGTTGGTCTTGTTGAGTAGGGGGGAGGGAACGGGGGAGGAGGGGGAGAACGGAGGAGGCTCGTCCACATCATCGACGTCGAAGGATCTTTTCAAAGCTGTGGAGGAGAGAGGGAGATATGGGCAGAGGGAGGGGAGAGAGGTGGAGGGGGGAAGAGGGAGGGAGGGAGGGAGTTGAAGTTAATCAGTAACAGTTATAGTTATAACATGAACTTTAATAAAATGAATACACTTATTAACTGTTCAATCTTATTTAAGTTAGTTGATATTCTCAGGCAAAACCGAGTCAATCCATTGACAGATAACTGTTCTTTTGAAGCTAGCAGTAAAATGTTGTATACATCTGGCCCTTCATTGGACACGGTGTTAACAAACCTCCAAACGAGCTTCAATGCCATACAACACTCCTTCAGTAGCCTCCAACTGCTCTTAAACACTAGTAAAACTAAATGCATGCTCTTCAATCGAACGCTGCTGGCACCCGCCCACCCGACTAGAATCACTACTCTCGACGGGTCTGACCTAGAGTATGTGGACAACTACAAATACCTAGGTGTCTGGTTAGACCGTAAACTCTCCTTCCAGACTCACATTAAGAATCTCCAATCCAAAGTTAAATCTAGAATCGGCTTTCTATTTCGCAACAAAGCCTCCTTCACTCATGCTGCCAAACATGCCCTCGTAAAACTGACTATCCTACCGATCCTTGACTTCGGCGATGTCATTTACAAAATAGCCTCCAACACTCTACTCAGCAAATTGGATGTAGTCTATCACAGTGCCATCCGTTTTGTCACCAAAGCCCCATATACTACCCACCACTGTGACCTGTACGCTCTTGTTGGCTGGTCCTCACTACATATTCGTCGCCAAACCCACTGGCTCCAGGCCATCTATAAATCACTGCTAGGCAAATCCCCGCCTTATCTTAGCTCATTGGTCACCATAGCAACACCCACCCGTAGTATGCGTTCCAGCAGGTATATCTCACCCAACTACCTCATCCCCATATTGTTATTTATTTTGCTCATTTGCACCCCAGTATCTCTATTTGCACATCATCTCTTGCACATCTATCATTCCAGTGTTAATACTAATTGTAATTATTTTGCACTATAGCTTATTTATTGCCTTAACTCCATAACTTGCTACATTTGCACACACTGTATATATATTTTCTGTTGTATTTTTGACTTTATGTTTTGTTTTACCCCATATGTAACTCTGTGTTGTTGTTTTTATCGCACTGCTTTGCTTTATCTTGGCCAGGTCGCAGTTGTAAATGAGAACTTGTTCTCAACTGGCTTACCTGGTTAAATAAAGGTGAAATAAATAAAATAAAATAAAAATGTCAATCTATATGGCCCAGGCCTGCCAGGACACACACACACACACACACACACACACACACACACACACACACACACACACACACACACACACACACACACATACCCCTCCCCCCGTCAGCAGAACCCAGGAGTTAAAGGGACATTTCACCAAGCTCTACAACACTGTATATAGTAATTACTATATTAACAACGTTACGTTCTTTTGTCATGAACATCAAAAATCTCCTCACCACAAGCTAGAATGAGCACATTTTCATTTCACCTGTAGAATCAGGAACTTTCCACTTACTGTCTATTCGTCTGCTCATAGTGAACCACAAGGTAGATGGGTTGTGCCCACCAACGTGGACTTGAGCTCTGAAAGAACAACACACAGAGTAGCTAGCTAGCTAACGTTACAGCCAGGAGATTATCACAGGGATTTTCAGTCTGAACTGATGGGCAATTCAACCGACGCCAGCTGAGAAGTGATGCGATAATGTTATCATAGATTTCTCCAGGAACAGGGTTGGAGTTAAAACCCACAGGAGGGTGTCTCTCCAGGAACAGGGTTGGAGTTAAAACGTACAGGAGGGTATCTCTCTAGGAACAGGGTTGGAGTTAAAACCTATAGGAGGGTATCTCCAGGAACAGGGTTGGAGTTAAAACGTACAGGAGGGTAGCTCTCCAGGAACAGGGTTGGAGTTAAAACCTACAGGAGGGTATCGCTCCAGGAACAGGGTTGGAGTTAAAACCTACAGGAGGGTTTCTCTCCAGGAACAGGGTTGGAGTTAAAACTTACAGGAGGGTCCTCCAGGAACAGGGTTGGATTTAAAACCTACAGGAGAGTAGCTCTACAGGAACAGGGTTGGAGTTAAAACCTGCAGGAGGTTATCTCTCCAGGAACAGGGTTGGAGTTCAAACCTACAGGAGAGTAGCTCTCCAGGAACAGGGTTTGAGTTAAATCGAATTGCCTGAATGCCTACTCTGGCAGTGACACATGTTGCATTGTTACAGGGACACTAACTGATACTGCCTGTATATATGTAAATAACACCATGTTATTCCTTTGTATTTCTACATTGTTACAGGGACACTAACTGATACTGCCTGTATATATCTAAATAACACCATGTTATTACTTTGTATTTCTACATTGTTACAGGGACACTAACTGATACTGCCTGTATATATGTAAATAACACCATGTTATTACTTTGTATTTCTACATTGTTACAGGGACACTAACTGACACTGCCTGTATATATGTAAATAACACCATGTTATTCCTTTGTATTTCTACATTGTTACAGTTCTCCTAGTAGAGAACCGGAATATGATAACTAAGCTGGACCAGGCAGAACTAGAAGTATGCAACTTGCAGCTGAAAGTATTGTATTGGTTCCTGGGATTTTTTAATGGAAATGAAAGCGAAACCAGGAATTAGTCTCTCCTGGCTCAGGCTTGTGTTGTAGAACCACCATACAATAAATATTGATATTTTCTATACATTCTCTAAATGTTTCTGCCTGTATGGATTCACAGAATAGATTTATATAAACTGTACGGGGCTCTCTAGGATCAAACTGATGTTAGACATTCAGGTATGTCCAAAGAATGTTTATTTGTCAAGGGGAGTGTCCACTAACGCTAACTCAAAAAGAGAGCCGGCTATTCAACAAGAATGTTACATGGTAAAAGTAACATAGGAAAAAATAATGTATGAACAATGTAGTAGAGTCCAGTGTGTCAGAGTATGTCTCAGACAACTGGTGATCAGCAGATTATGGGAGAGGTGGCCATGATGAAATGACCATTCACAAAGACACATACAGTAAGAAAATTACGGCTGTCCCCGACCAAGTCTATATCTTTTTCCATATATAGACACATTATACAGTGAGGGAAAAAAGTATTTGATCCCCTGCTGATTTTGTACGTTTGCTTTTCTGCTAAGGGGACAGCACAACTTCACCGCATCAAAGGGACGATGGACGGGGCCATGTACCGTCAAATCTTGGGTGAGAACCTCCTTCCCTCAGCCAGGGCATTGAAAATGGGTCGTGGATGGGTATTCCAGCATGACAATGACCCAAAACACACGGCCAAGGCAACAAAGGAGTGGCTCAAGAAGAAGCACATTAAGGTCCTGGAGTGGCCTAGCCAGTCTTCAGACCTTAATCCCATAGAAAATCTGTGGAGGGAGCTGAAGGTTCGAGTTGCCAAACGTCAGCCTCGAAACCTTAATGACTTGGAGAAGATCTGCAAAAAGGAGTGGAACAAAATCCCTCCTGAGATGTGTGCAAACCTGGTGGCCAACTACAAGAAATGTCTGACCTCTGTGATTGCCAACAAGGGTTTTGCCACCAAGTACTAAGTCATGTTTTGCAGAGGGGTCAAATACTTATTTCCCCCATTAAAATGCAAATCAATTGATAACATTTTTGACATGCGCTTTTCAGGATTTTTTTGTTGTTATTCTGTCTCTCACTGTTCAAATAAACCTACCATTAAAATTGTAGACTGATCATTTCTTTGTCAGTGGGTAAACGTACAAAATCAGCAGGGGATCAAATACTTTTTTCCCTCACTGTATGTGTTTCAATCAAATGTTTAAAACTGTCCATGTTAATGAAGCTGCAACATAATTACAGCCATTTCTGACTGAAAAGTTTGGTTACCAAAATCCCTAATTTGTTTAGGAAAAACATTCCCTATTCCTTCAACCCTTGGTCTCTTTACGTGACACGCGTATGCATCGCATGCACGTGCCAATAGCGCCTGATCTATAGCATATCATAATCACATGAATAAATTGGTTATAACAAACTCTGAACACGTGACAGCAAAATGGATGCAGAGGATGTGACAAATAAACTGGAAACGGGGGAATGTCTATTGGTTGCTCAGGAGGTAAAGGGGAAGTCAGATGTGTGGAATAAATTTGACTAGTTGTGGAAAATACTGGAGCAACAGAAAGAAGGTAAGGCGCAGGCATATTATTATTATATTATATTATTATTATATTATTAACAACACTAAATCAATTATAAGCGTACCAGAGAGTCCGCTGTAATGTTTTTTTTTGTAAAGCCTTTATTACAGGAAAGACTAACAGTCGCATTCATTCGTGAATGCAATTTCCCGAAATGGAACGGTTTATTTATTGTTTACGTTAATTATTCAAGGGTCGCTTTATTTTATTGTAAAACGAAAATGCTTGATTGCATTTCAAATCATGAATGACTCATTTGCAGTTTGATGACATGAACGAATGAATGATTGATTGATACAGTAGTCTATATAAGTATTGAAATACAGGCCTAAGTAAGTGACAGGTTTTAAGACTAAACAGAATGCGCTCTTTGGCCTACAGCTAGATAATATAATATGCCATTTAGCAGACGCTTTTATCCAAAGCGACTTACAGTCATGCGTGCATACATTTTTTTTTTTTGTGTATGGGTGGTCCCGGGGATCGAACCCACTACCTTGGCGTTACAAGCGCCGTGCTCTACCAGTTGAGCTACAGAGATAGATAGATGGTGGTTATAAAAGGCTACCATACAAAGCCTACTAATGATAATGACATTACTTATTATAATAATGCTGATCATAATAATAACAATAAGAAGGAAATCAAGAAAAAGGAGGATTATATTATATAATTTCTCTGACAATTTGGTAAAGCGTAAACAACACTAAATAAATTATAAATAATACCAGAGGCTGTTCTAACGGGGGGAAAAAAGTGTAAATCCTTTATTACAGCATAGCAAAGATTAAAAACAGCCGAATTTGTGAAATTGCTTTATCCTACATGTTGTGGTTGCATGAGGCTTGGTGCTCACGGAATCAGTAGGCTGTTAAACAAACACTCAAACAGAAGCAGGATCTGTCTTATTTCTGTAGGTATATATGGATGATTTATAAAGCCAGACACATTTAACAGTTAGGCTATTGATTATATACCTAATTAAGTTAGCATTTCCTCTCTCCTCACTTTTCTTAGACAATTAAGGCAAGTGCTGTTTTCTTGTCTCCTAACTCCGCTGCTGCCTCTGCCACAAATGATTTAGGTTGACAGTGGTTGCTGATGTTACACATTTGCTAACAAGTTACACATGCGAGGCTTGGCGCATAGCAAGCTAGCAGACTCTAGGCTAACTAGCCAACTCCAGTCATGTGCTAACATTTGCTGGTAAACCTAGGTTTAGGTGGCTGGTTGTAACATTAGTAGCTTGCTGTTTAGTAGCCATATCTATGAGTACAGTTACATGCACACAATAATAAGATTATTGTGGATAGTCAGATTAATATAATAGCTTGTTTAAAACGTTTACATGCTTTGCAAGAAGAACGATTTCCCTAATAATCCTGTTTACATGACACATCTGAAATCAGATGATCAGAATTTGATTCTGAATTTGGACATATAAAGTTTGTATGTGAAAACTATTTCTAAGATGCATACTTTCAGTTTTTCTGAAATCACTTCACTCGCGCATAAGAGGGAGGCATGCGCTACCGGTAGACCGCTGGAATGCCGATTAAGCCGTTTACATGTCCTAATAATTTGAAAGATTACACAGAAAACCAGGTGTTTTAATCAGCGTATGCTTACATCGATATCTACCTTACACAATTACTATTGCCCTACTCGGCCAACTGCCATAATCAGTTTAATATCGAAATATTAGTGTAAACATACTCTATGACTAAAAAGAGAATATGTTTTACAATCGAGATACAATAGCTAGCTAGAGCTCCGATTGTAAAACCTGTTCTCTTTTAGTCATAGATATGTCTAGCTGTTTAGCTACCTAGCATGCTACCTAAGTTAACAAACAGAAAAATAACAATTACATTTCCTCCCACTGTAACACAGTAGTATGTCAATACATAATGAGTTTCAGTAGATAAACTAAAGGTGGCTCGTATGAAAAATAACTTACTTAGCTAGCCACCGTATTTGTTATCTGCCCTCTTGGTGCTGGCTTCGGCTGTAGCTGAGCTTCTAGCTAAATAAAACTATTTGTTTTGAATCCTCTTCGCTATATTCCGGTTACACGGACTCTTGGCCTCCCATCCTATTCTAACCACCTCTCGCCGGCTTTGTATTCATGTTACCTGATGAAATTGCTGTACAATATGATCTTGTTGCCATCTGATGCACATTCAAATGTAATAGAAAATCAACACTTCAGAGCTCTCCCTGTCCTCTGCCATGCCCTGATTGTATTACTGCTGATGATATCTGGAAATGTGAATGTACACCTTGGCCCATCTACTGTTGCTAGCCCCAATTCTGACTTGTGCTCTGATATCTGTTTCACTGATTTCTGCTCTCGTAAAAGCCTGGGTTTTCTGCACGTTAACACTAGAAGCTTATTACCTAAAATGTATCAATTGAAAGTGTGGGTTCACAGCTCCAATCCAAATGTGTTGGTCATTACTGAGATGTGGTTAAGAAAGAGTGTTTTGAACACTGATGTTAACCTTTCTGGTTATAACCTTTTTCGGCAAGACAGATCTTCCAAAGGTGGTGGAGTGGCAATCTTTACCAAGGAACACCTTCAGTGCTCGATTGTCTCCACCAAGTCTGTCCCAAAACAATTTGATTTTCAGGTTTTAAACATTAAACATTCAAATAGCTCTTTGTTGACTGTTGCTGGGTGTTATCGTCTACCATTTGCACCGGCCTGTACCCTACCTGCCCTAAGCTCTCACCTGGCCCCTTACACTAAGTCTGAATTTGTCCTGCTAGGTGACCTAAACTGGGACATGCCTAAACCAGTCCTAAAGCAACAGGACTCCCTAAATCTTCCTCAGATTATTACCAATCCAACAAGGTATGACTCCAAACACCCAGAAAAGGCTACTTTCCTTGATGTTATCCTCACAAATAATCCTGATAGGTATCAGTCTGTTTTCTGTAATGACCTTAGTGATCACTGTTTTACAGCCTGTGTTCGTAATGGCTGCTCAGTGAAACGACCTGTCCTGATTTGTCATAGATGCTTGCTAAAAAACTTGAACGAGTAAGCCTTCCTTCATGACCTGGCCTCTGTAAATTGGTATAGAACCAGCTTGATCCCCTCTGTCGAAGATGCTTGGACCTTCCTTTTTGATATTTTCAGTGGTATTGTTAACAAACACGCCCCCATAAAGATAATGAGAATTAAAAACAGGTGCAGCCCCTGGTTCGACCGTGATCTGGCAGAGTTACTCCACTACAAGAATTCCATTTGGCGAAAGGCTCGGCACACGCATACTCAGGCTGACTGGCTGTCGTTCAGGCAAATGAGAAATAAATGCACTCAGGCTATCAGGAAGGCCAAAGTTAGTTACTTTAAGGAGCAGTTCTCTCTCTGTGGGTCTAACCCCAAGAAGTTCTGGAAAACGGTTAAAGACCTGGAGAATAAACCCTCCTCCTCACAGCTGCCCATGTCCCTTAATGTTGATGATGTGGTTGTTACTGACAAGGAGCACATGGCTGAGCTCTTTAATCAACACTTCAAGTCAGGATTCCTATTTGACTCAGCCATGTCTCATTGCCCGTCCAACATTTCCTCATCTCCCACCCCTTCTAATGCGACTAGCCCCAATGCTCCTCCCTCTTTTTCCCCTGCCCCGCTACAACGTTTCTCCCTGCAGGCGGTCACTGAGTCTGAGGTGCTAAAGGAGCTCCTTAAACTTGACCCCCAAAAAACATCTGGGTCAGATGGTTTAGATCCTTTCTTCTTTAAGGTTGCAGCCCCTATCATCGCCAAGCCTGTCTCTGACCTTTTAACCTGTTTCTCCTCTCTGGGGAGGTTCCCATTGCTTGGAAGGCAGCCACGGTGCGTCCTTTATTTAAAGGGGGAGATCAAGCTGATCCTAACTGTTATAGGCCAATTTCTATTTTGCCCTGTTTATCAAAAGTGTTGGAAAAACTTGTCAATAATCAACTGACTGGCTTTCTTGATGTCTATAGTATTCTCTCTGGTATGCAATCTGGTTTCCGCTCAGGTTATGGATGTGTCACTTTAACCTTAAAGGTCTTAAATTATGTCACCATTACCCTTAATTCTAAGCAATGTTGTGCTGCTATTTTTATTTACTTGGCCAAAGCTTATAATACGGTAGACCATTCCATTCTTGTGGGCCGGCTAAGGAGTATTGGTGTCTCTGAGGGGTCTTTGACCTGGTTTGCTAACTACCTCTCTCAAAGAGTGCAGTGTATAAAGTCAGAACATCTGCTGTCTCAGCCACTACCTGTCACCAAGGGAGTACCCCAAGGCTTGATCCTAGGCCCCACGCTCTTCTCAATTTACATCAACAACATAGATCAGGCAGTAGGAATCTCTCTCATCCATTTATATGCAGATGATACAGTCTTATACTCAGCTGGCCCCTCTCCGGAATTTGTGTTAAACGCTCTACAATAAAGCTTTCTTAGTATCCAACTAGCTTTCTCTGCCCTTAACCTTGTTCTGAACACCTCCAAAACAAAGGTCATGTGGTTTGGTAAGAAGAATGTCCCTCTCCCCACCGGTGTGATTACTACTTCTCAGGGTTTAGAGCTTGAGGTAGTCACCTCATACAATTACTTGGGAGTATGGCTAGACGGTACACTGTCCTTCTCTCAGCACATATCAAAGCTGCAGGCCAAGGTTAGATCTAGACTTGGTTTCCTCTATCGTAATCGCTCCTCTTTCACCCCAGCTGCCAAACTAACCCTGATTCAGATGACCATCCTACCCATGCTAGATTACGGAGACATAATTTTTAGATCGGCAGGTAAGGGTGCTCTTGAGCGGCAAGACGTTCTTTACCATTCGGCCATCAGATTCGCCACCAATGCTCCTTATAGGACACATCACTGCTCTCTATACTCCTCTGTAAACTGGTCATATCTGTATACCATTCGCAAGACCCACTGGTTGATGATTATTTATAAAACCCTCTTAGGCCTCACTCCCCCCTATCTGAGATACCTACTGCAGCTCTCATCCTCCACATACAACACCCGTTCTGCCAGTCACATTATGTTAAAGGTCCCCAAAGCACACACATCCCTGGGTCACTCCTCTTTTCAGTTCGCTGCAGCTAGCGACTGGAACGAGCTGCAAAAAACACTCAAACTGGACAGTTTTATATCCATCTCTTCATTCAAAGACTCAATCATGGACACTCTTACTAACAGTTGTGGCTGCTTCGCGTGATGTATTGTTGTCTCTACCTTCTTGCCCTTTGTGCTGTTGTCTGTGCCCAATAATGTTTGTACCATGTTGTGTGCTGCTACCATGTTGTGCTGCTTACATGTTGTGTTGCTGCCATGTTGTGCTGCTGCCATGCTGTGTTGCTACCATGTTGTGTTGCTACCATGTTGTGCTGCTGCCATGTTGTGTTGCTGCCATGTTGTGTTGCTGCCATGTTGTGTTGCTACCATGTTGTACTGCTGCCATGTTGTGATGCTACCATGTTGTTGTCATGTTGTGCTGCTACCATGTTGTGCTGCTGCCCTGTTGTGCTGCTGCCATGTTGTGCTGCTGCCATGTTGTACTGCTACCATGTTGTGCTGCTGCCATGTTGTGTTGCTAACATGTTGTTGTCATGTTGTGTTGCTACCATGTTGTTGTCATGTTGTGTTGCTACCATGTTGTGCTGCTACCATGTTGTGCTGCTGCCATGTTGTGTTGCTACCATGTTGTTGTCATGTTGTGTTGCTACCATGTTGTTGTCATGTGGTGTTGCTACCATGCTGTGTTGTCATGTGTTGATGCCATGCTATGTTGTTGTCTTAGGTCTCTCTTTATGTAGTGTTGTGGTGTCTCTCCTGTTGTGATGTGTGTTTGGTCCTATATTGTAATTTTTAATCCCAGCCCCCGTCACCGCAGGAGGCCTTGTGCCTTTTGGTAGGCCGTCATTGTAAATAAGAATTTGTTCTTAACTGACTTGCCTAGTTAAATAAAGGTAAAATAAAACAATAAACATAAATGAAACACATGGTTGAATTTCACCATCTAGCTAGTTAAGAGAACATAAACAAAATGCTCCGATTGGTCGAATTCATGTTGATGACAGGAATCACTTGAAGCCATTGCGCTCTGGTCAGTTCTTTCAGTTTTGACAAGAGAATACTGTGTGGCGTCTACCTCCCCTTTCAGAAAAGGCCGTCTTGGGGGAGGGACGGGGCCAGATCAGGAAGCACCGCACCACACCGAGTTTAGTCTTTAGGAGAATAAAATGTTTTTGTCAACTGGTACATTTATCCATGAATCCGCCGATGGGAAGATCACTGAAAGACGTTCAATGGCTCTTTAGAACACGGACAACCATATCTACATGCATACAATGATCAGTATAACATAGATACTTCTAGTGTGATCAGTATAACATAGAGGCATCTAGAGTGGTCAGTATAACATAGAGGCTTCTGGTGTGATCAGTATAACATAGAGGCTTGTTATACTGATCACACTAGAAGCCTCTATGTTATACTGATCACACTACAAGCCTCTATGTTATACTGATCACACCAGAAGCCTCTATGCTATACTTATCACTCTAGAAGCCTCTATGTTATACTGATCACACCAGAAGCCTCTATGTTATACTGATCACACCAGAAGCCTCAATGTTATACTGATCACACTAGAAGCCTCTATGTTATACTGATCACACTATATAGAGGCTTCAGGTGTGATCAGTATAACATATAGGCTTCTAGTGTGATCAGTATAACATAGAGGGTTCTAGAGTGATCAGTATAACATAGAGGCTTCTGGTGTGATCAGTATAACATAAAGGCTTCTAGTGTGATCAGTATAACATAGAGGCTTCTAGCATGATCAGTATAACATATAGGCTTCTATTGTGATCAGTATAACATAGAGGCTTTTAGTGTAATCAGTATAACATAGAGGCTTCTGGTGTGATCAGTATAAAATAGAGGCTTCTAGTGTGATCAGTATAACATAGAGGCTTCTGGTGTGATCAGTATAACATAGAGGCTTCTAGCGTGATCAGTATAACATAGAGGCTTCTAGTGTGATCAGTATAACATAGAGGCTTCTAGTGTGATCAGTATAACATAGAGGCTTCTAGTGTGATCAGTATAACATAGAAGCTTCTCGTGTGATCAGTATATCATAGAGGCTTCTAGAGTGATCAGTATAACATAGAGGCTTCTAGAGTGATCAGTATAACATAGAGGCTTCTAGCATGATAAGTATAACAAAGAGTGTGATCAGTATGACATAGAGGCTTCTAGAGTGATCAGTATAACATAGAGGCTTCTGGTGTGATCAATATAACATAGAGGCTTCTAGAGTGATCAGTATAACATAGAGGCTTCTAGCATGATAAGTATAACATAGAGTGTGATCAGTGTAACATAGAGGCTTCTAGAGTGATCAGTATAACATAGAGGCTTGTGGTGTGATCAGTATAACATAGAGGCTTCTGGTGTGATCAGTACAACATAGAGGCTTCTAGTGTGATCAGTATAACATAGAGGCTTTTAGTGTAATCAGTATAACATAGAGACTTATGGTGTGATCAGTATAACATAGAGGCTTCTAGTGTGATCAGTATAACATAGAGGCTTCTGGTGTGATCAGTATAACATAGAGGCTTCTAGCGTGATCAGTATAACATAGAGGCTTATGGTGTGATCAGTATAACATAGAGGCTTCTAGTGTGATCAGTATAACATAGAGGCTTCTGGTGTGATCAGTATAACATAGAGGCTTCTAGCGTGATCAGTATAACATAGAGGCTTCTAGTGTGATCAGTATAGCATAGTGGCTTCTAGTGTGATCAGTATAACATAGAAGCTTCTGGTGTGATCAGTATAACATAGAGGATTCTAGAGTGATCAGTATAACATAGAGGCTTCTAGAGTGATCAGTATAACATAGAGGCTTCTAGCATGATAAGTATAACAAAGAGTGTGATCAGTATAACATAGAGGCTTCTAGAGTGATCAGTATAACATAGAGGCTTCTGGTGTGATCAGTATAACATAGATAATTCTAGCGTGATCAGTATAACATAGAGGCTTCTGGTGTGATCAGTATAACATAGAGGCTTCTAGAGTGATCAGTATAACATAGAGGCTTCTAGAAAGATCAGTATAACATAGAGGCTTCTAGCATGATAAGTATAACAAAGAGTGTGATCAGTATAACATAGAGGCTTCTAGAGTGATCAGTATAACATAGAGGCTTCTGGTGTGATCAGTATATCATGGAGGCTTCTGGCATGGTCAGTATAACATAGAGGCTTCTAGCATGATCCGTATAACATAGAGGCTTCTAGTGTGATCAGTATAACATAGAGGATTCTGGTGTGATCAGTATAACATAGAGGCTTCTAGCGTGATCAGTATAACATAGAAGCTTCTGGTGTGATCAGTATAGCATAGAGGCTTCTAGAGTGATCAGTATAACATAGAGTCTTCTAGAGTGATCAGTAAAATATAGAGGCTTGTGGTGTGATCAGTATAACATAGAGGCTTCTGGTGTGATCAGTACAACATAGAGGCTTCTAGTGTGATCAGTATAACATAGAGGCTTTTAGTGTAATCAGTATAACATAGAGGCTTATGGTGTGATCAGTATAACATAGAGGCTTCTAGTGTGATCAGTATAACATAGAGGCTTCTGGTGTGATCAGTATAACATAGAGGCTTCTAGCGTGATCAGTATAACATAGAGGCTTGTGGTGTGATCAGTATAACATAGAGGCTTCTAGTGTGATCAGTATAACATAGAGGCTTCTGGTGTGATCAGTATAACATAGAGGCTTCTAGCGTGATCAGTATAACATAGAGGCTTCTAGTGTGATCAGTATAGCATAGTGGCTTCTAGTGTGATCAGTATAACATAGAAGCTTCTGGTGTGATCAGTATAACATAGAGGATTCTAGAGTGATCAGTATAACATAGAGGCTTCTAGCATGATAAGTATAACAAAGAGTGTGATCAGTATAACATAGAGGCTTCTAGAGTGATCAGTATAACATAGAGGCTTCTGGTGTGATCAGTATAACATAGATAATTCTAGCGTGATCAGTATAACATAGAGGCTTCTGGTGTGATCAGTATAACATAGAGGCTTCTAGAGTGATCAGTATAACATAGAGGCTTTTAGTGTAATCAGTATAACATAGAGGCTTCTGGTGTGATTAGTATAACATAGAGGCTTCTAGCGTGATCAGTATAACATAGAGGCTTCTGGTGTGATCAGTTTAACATAGAGGCTTCTAGAGTGATCAGTATAACATAGAGGCTTCTAGAGTGATCAGTATAACATAGAGGCTTCTAGCATGATAATTATAACAAAGAGTGTGATCAGTATAACATAGAGGGTTCTAGAGTGATCAGTATAAAATAGAGGCTTCTGGTGTGATATCGGTATAAAATAGAGGCTTCTAGCGTGATCAGTATAACATAGAGGCTTCTGGTGTGATCAGTATAACATAGAGGCTTCTAGAGTGGTCAGTATAACATAGAGGCTTCTAGCATGATAAGTATAACAAAGAGTGTGATCAGTATAACATAGAGGCTTCTAGAGTGATCAGTATAACATAGAGGCTTCTGGTGTGATCAGTATAACATAGAGGCTTCTAGTGTGATCATTATAACATAGAGGCTTTTAGTGTGATCAGTATAACATAGAGGCTTCTGGTGTGATCAGTATAACATAGAGGCTTCTAGCGTGATCAGTATAACATAGAGGCTTCTAGAGTGATCAGTATAACATAGAGGCTTCTAGCATGATAAGTATAACAAAGAGTGTGATCAGTATAACATAGAGGCTTCTAGCGTGATCAGTATAACATAGAGGCTTCTAGTGTGATCAGCATAACATAGAGGCTTCTAGCATGATCAGTATAACATAGAGGCTTCTAGCATGATCAAGTATAACATAGAGGCTTCTAGTGTGACCAGCATAACATAGAGGCTTCTAGAAAATCAGTATAACATAGAGGCTTCTAGAGTGATCAGTATAACATAGAGGCTTCTGGTGTGATATCGGTATAAAAAAGAGGATTCTAGCGTGATCAGTATATCATAGAGGCTTCTGGTGTGATCAGTATAACATAGAGGCTTCTGGTGTGATCAGTATAACATAGAGGCTTCTAGAGTGGTCAGTATAACATAGAGGCTTCTAGCATGATAAGTATAACAAAGAGTGTGATCAGTATAACATAGAGGCTTCTAGAGTGATCAGTATAACATAGAGGCTTCTGGTGTGATATCGGTATAAAATAGAGGCTTCTAGCGTGATCAGTATAACATAGAGGCTTCTAGAGTGGTCAGTATAACATAGAGGCTTCTAGCATGATAAGCATAACAAAGAGTGTGATCAGTATAACATAGAGGCTTCTAGAGTGATCAGTATAACATAGAGGCTTCTGGTGTGATCAGTATAACATAGAGGCTTCTAGTGTGATCATTATAACATAGAGGCTTTTAGTGTGATCAGTATAACATAGAGGCTTCTGGTGTGATCAGTATAACATAGAGGCTTCTAGCGTGATCAGTATAACATAGAGGCTTCTAGAGTGATCAGTATAACATAGAGGCTTCTAGCATGATAAGAATAACAAAGAGTGTGATCAGTATAACATAGAGTCTTCTAGCGTGATCAGTATAACATAGAGGCTTCTAGTGTGATCAGCATAACATAGAGGCTTCTAGCATGATCAGTATAACATAGAGGCTTCTAGCATGATCAAGTATAACATAGAGGCTTCTAGTGTGACCAGCATAACATAGAGGCTTCTAGAAAATCAGTATAACATAGAGGCTTCTAGAGTGATCAGTATAACATAGAGGCTTCTGGTGTGATATGGTATAAAAAAGAGGCTTCTAGCGTGATCAGTATATCATAGAGGCTTCTGGTGTGATCAGTATAACATAGAGGCTTCTGGTGTGATCAGTATAACATAGAGGCTTCTAGAGTGGTCAGTATAACATAGAGGCTTCTAGCATGATAAGTATAACAAAGAGTGTGATCAGTATAACATAGAGGCTTCTAGAGTGATCAGTATAACATAGAGGCTTCTGGTGTGATCAGTATAACATTGAGGCTTCTAGCGTGGTCAGTATAACATAGAGGCTTCTAGCATGATCAGTATAACATAGAGGCTTCTAGCGTGATCAGTATAACATAGAGGCTACTAGGTGTGATAAGAATAACATAGAGGCTTCTGGTGTGATCAGTATAACATAGAGGCTTCTGGTGTGATCAGTATAACATAGAGGCTTCTAGTGTGATCATTATAACATAGAGGCTTTTTGTGTAATCAGTATAACATAGAGGCTTCTGGTGTGATCAGTATAACATCGACACTTCTAGTGTGATCAGTATAACATAGAGGCTTCTAGAGTGATCAGTATAACATAGAGGCTTCTAGAGTGATCAGTATAACATAGAGGCTTCTAGAGTGATCAGTATAAAATAGAGGCTTCTAGCATGATAAGTATAACATAGAGTGTGATCAGTGTAACATAGAGGGTTCTAGAGTGATCAGTATAACATAGAGGCTTCTAGAGTGATCAGTATAACATAGAGGCTTCTAGTGTGATCAGTATAACATAGAGGCTTCTAGAGTGATCAGTATAACATAGAGGCTTCTAGCATGATACGTATAACAAAGAGTGTGATCAGTATAACATAGAGGCTTCTAGCGTGATCAGTATAACATAGAGGCTTCTAGTGTGATCAGCATAACATAGAGGCTTCTAGCATGATCAGTATAAGATAGAGGCTTCTAGCATGATCAAGTATAACATAGAGGCTTCTAGTGTGACCAGCATAACATAGAGGCTTCTAGAAAATCAGTATAACATAGAGGCTTCTAGAGTGATCAGTATAACATAGAGGCTTCTGGTGTGATATCGGTATAAAAAATAGGATTCTAGCGTGATCAGTATATCATAGAGGCTTCTGGTGTGATCAGTATAACATAGAGGCTTCTGGTGTGATCAGTATAACATAGAGGCTTCTAGAGTGGTCAGTATAACATAGAGGCTTCTAGCATGATAAGTATAACAAAGAGTGTGATCAGTATAACATAGAGGCTTCTAGAGTGATCAGTATAACATAGAGGCTTCTGGTGTGATATCGGTATAAAATAGAGGCTTCTAGCGTGATCAGTATAACATAGAGGCTTCTGGTGTGATCAGTATAACATAGAGGCTTCTAGAGTGGTCAGTATAACATAGAGGCTTCTAGCATGATAAGTATAACAAAGAGTGTGATCAGTATAACATAGAGGCTTCTAGAGTGATCAGTATAACATAGAGGCTTCTGGTGTGATCAGTATAACATAGAGGCTTCTAGTGTGATCATTATAACATAGAGGCTTTTAGTGTGATCAGTATAACATAGAGGCTTCTGGTGTGATCAGTATAACATAGAGGCTTCTAGCGTGATCAGTATAACATAGAGGCTTCTAGAGTGATCAGTATAACATAGAGGCTTCTAGCATGATAAGAATAACAAAGAGTGTGATCAGTATAACATAGAGTCTTCTAGCGTGATCAGTATAACATAGAGGCTTCTAGTGTGATCAGCATAACATAAAGGCTTCTAGCATGATCAGTATAACATAGAGGCTTCTAGCATGATCAAGTATAACATAGAGGCTTCTAGTGTGACCAGCATAACATAGAGGCTTCTAGAAAATCAGTATAACATAGAGGCTTCTAGAGTGATCAGTATAACATAGAGGCTTCTGGTGTGATATCGGTATAAAAAAGAGGCTTCTAGCGTGATCAGTATATCATAGAGGCTTATGGTGTGATCAGTATAACATAGAGGCTTCTGGTGTGATCAGTATAACATAGAGGCTTCTAGAGTGGTCAGTATAACATAGAGGCTTCTAGCATGATAAGTATAACAAAGAGTGTGATCAGTATAACATAGAGGCTTCTAGAGTGATCAGTATAACATAGAGGCTTCTGGTGTGATCAGTATAACATTGAGGCTTCTAGCGTGGTCAGTATAACATAGAGGCTTCTAGCATGATCAGTATAACATAGAGGCTTCTAGCGTGATCAGTATAACATAGAGGCTACTAGGTGTGATCAGAATAACATAGAGGCTTCTGGTGTGATCAGTATAACATAGAGGCTTCTAGAGTGATCAGTATAACATAGAGGCTTCTGGTGTGATATCGGTATAAAAAAGAGGATTCTAGCGTGATCAGTATATCATAGAGGCTTCTGGTGTGATCAGTATAACATAGAGGCTTCTGGTGTGATCAGTATAACATAGAGGCTTCTAGAGTGGTCAGTATAACATAGAGGCTTCTAGCATGATAAGTATAACAAAGAGTGTGATCAGTATAACATAGAGGGTTATAGAGTGATCAGTATAACATAGAGGCTTCTGGTGTGATATCGGTATAAAATAGAGGCTTCTAGCGTGATCAGTATAACATAGAGGCTTCTGGTGTGATCAGTATAACATAGAGGCTTCTAGAGTGGTCAGTATAACATAGAGGCTTCTAGCATGATAAGTATAACAAAGAGTGTGATCAGTATAACATAGAGGCTTCTAGAGTGATCAGTATAACATAGAGGCTTCTGGTGTGATCAGTATAACATAGAGGCTTCTAGTGTGATCAATATAACATAGAGGCTTTTAGTGTGATCAGTATAACATAGAGGCTTCTGGTGTGATCAGTATAACATAGAGGCTTCTAGCGTGATCAGTATAACATAGAGGCTTCTAGAGTGATCAGTATAACATACAGGCTTCTAGCATGATAAGAATAACAAAGAGTGTGATCAGTATAACATAGAGTCTTCTAGCGTGATCAGTATAACATAGAGGCTTCTAGTGTGATCAGCATAACATAGAGGCTTCTAGCATGATCAGTATAACATAGAGGCTTCTAGCATGATCAAGTATAACATAGAGGCTTCTAGTGTGACCAGCATAACATAGAGGCTTCTAGAAAATCAGTATAACATAGAGGCTTCTAGAGTGATCAGTATAACATAGAGGCTTCTGGTGTGATATCGGTATAAAAAAGAGGCTTCTAGCGTGATCAGTATATCATTGAGGCTTATGGTGTGATCAGTATAACATAGAGGCTTCTGGTGTGATCAGTATAACATAGAGGCTTCTAGAGTGGTCAGTATAACATAGAGGCTTCTAGCATGATAAGTATAACAAAGAGTGTGATCAGTATAACATAGAGGCTTCTAGAGTGATCAGTATAACATAGAGGCTTCTGGTGTGATCAGTATAACATTGAGGCTTCTAGCGTGGTCAGTATAACATAGAGGCTTCTAGCATGATCAGTATAACATAGAGGCTTCTAGCGTGATCAGTATAACATAGAGGCTACTAGGTGTGATCAGTATAACATAGAGGCTTCTGGTGTGATCAGTATAACATAGAGGCTTCTAGTGTGATCATTATAACATAGAGGCTTTTTGTGTAATCAGTATAACATAGAGGCTTCTGGTGTGATCAGTATAACATCGACACTTCTAGTGTGATCAGTATAACATAGAGGCTTCTAGAGTGATCAGTATAAAATAGAGGCTTCTAGCATGATAAGTATAACATAGAGTGTGATCAGTGTAACATAGAGGGTTCTAGAGTGATCAGTATAACATAGAGGCTTCTGGTGTGATCAGTATAACATAGAGGCTTCTAGCGTGGTCAGTATAACATAGAGGCTTCTAGCATGATCAGTATAACATAGAGGCTTCTAGTGTGATCAGTATAACATAGAGGCTTCTGGTGTGATCAGTATAACATAGAGGCTTCTAGCGTGATCAGTATAACATAGAGGCTTCTGGTGTGATCAGCATAGCATATAGGCTTCTAGAGTGATCAGTATAACATAGAGTCTTCTAGAGTGATCAGTAAAACATAGAGGCTTTTAGTGTAATCAGTATAACATAGAGGCTTCTGGTGTGATTAGTATAACATAGAGGCTTCTAGCATGATCAGTATAACATAGAGGCTTCTGGTGTGATCAGTTTAACATAGAGGCTTCTAGAGTGATCAGTATAACATAGAGGCTTCTAGAGTGATCAGTATAACATAGAGGTTTCTAGCATGATAAGTATAACAAAGAGTGTGATCAGTATAACATAGAGGGTTCTAGAGTGATCAGTATAACATAGAGGCTTCTGGTGTGATCAGTATAACATAGAGGCTTCTAGCGTGGTCAGTATAACATAGAGGTTTCTAGTGTGATCAGTATAACATAGAGGCTTCTAGAGTGATCAGTATAACATAGAGGCTTCTAGCATGATACGTATAACAAAGAGTGTGATCAGTATAACATAGAGGGTTCTAGAGTGATCAGTATAACATAGAGGCTTCTAGAGTGATCAGTATAACATAGAGGCTTCTAGCATGATAAGTATAACAAAGAGTGTGATCAGTATAACATAGAGGGTTCTAGGGTGATCAGTATAACATAGAGGCTTCTGGTGTGATCAGTATATCATTGAGGCTTCTAGCGTGGTCAGTATAACATAGAGGCTTCTAGCATGATCAGTATAACATAGAGTCTTCTAGAGTGATCAGTAAAACATAGAGACTTTTAGTGTAATCAGTATAACATAGAGGCTTCTGGTGAGATTAGTATAACATAGAGGATTCTAGCGTGATCAGTATAACATAGAGGCTTCTGGTGTGATCAGTTTAGCATAGAGGCTTCTAGAGTGATCAGTATAACATAGAGGCTTCTAGAGTGATCAGTATAACATAGAGGCTTCTAGCGTGATCAGTATAACATAGAGGCTTCTGGTGTGATCAGTATAACATAGAGGCTTCTAGAGTGATCAGTATAACATAGAGGGTTCTAGCATGATAAGTATAACATAGAGTGTGATCAGTGTAACATAGAGGCTTCTAGAGTGATCAGTATAACATAGAGGCTTCTAGCATGATCAGTATAACACAGAGGCTTCTGGTGTGATCAGTATAACATAGAGGCTTCTACCGTGATCAGTATAACATAGAAGATTCTAGAGTGATCAGTATAACATAGAGGCTTCTGGTGTGATCAGTATAACATAGAGGCTTCTAGCGTGATCAGTATAACATAGAGGCTTCTAGTGTGATCATTATAACATAGAGGCTTTTTGTGTAATCAGTATAACATAGAGGCTTCTGGTGTGAACAGTATAACATCGACACTTCTAGTGTGATCAGTATAGCATAGAGGCTTCTAGAGTGATCAGTATAAAATAGAGGCTTCTAGCATGATAAGTATAACAAAGAGTGTGATCAGTATAACATAGAGGGTTCTAGAGTGATCAGTATAACATAGAGGCTTCTAGCGTGGTCAGTATAACATAGAGGCTTCTAGCATGATCAGTATAACATAGAGGCTTCTAGTGTGATCAGTATAACATAGAGGCTTCTGGTGTGATCAGTATAACAGAGAGGCTTCTAGCGTGATCAGTATAACATAGAGGCTTCTGGTGTGATCAGTTTAACATAGAGGCTTCTAGAGTGATCAGTATAACATAGAGGCTTCTATAGTGATCAGTATAACATAGAGGCTTCTAGCATGATAAGTATAACAAAGAGTGTGATCAGTATAATATAGAGGGTTCTAGAGTGATCAGTATAACATAGAGGCTTCTGGTGTGATCAGTATAACATAGAGGCTTCTAGCGTGGTCAGTATAACATAGAGGTTTCTAGTGTGATCAGTATAACATAGAGGCTTCTAGAGTGATCAGTATAACATAGAGGCTTCTAGCATGATAAGTATAACAAAGAGTGTGATCAGTATAACATAGAGGGTTCTAGAGTGATCAGTATAACATAGAGGCTTCTAACATGATAAGTATAACATAGAGTGTGATCAGTGTAACATAGAGGCTTCTAGAGTGATCAGTATAACATAGAGGCTTCAGATGTGGTCAGTATAACATAGAGGCTTCTAGCATGATCAGTATAACATAGAGGCTTCTAGTGTGACCAGTATAACATAGAGGCTTCTAGCGTGATCAGTATAACATAGAGGCTTCTGGTGTGATCAGTATAACATAGAGGCTTCTAGAGTGATCAGTATAACATAGAGGCTTCTAGCATGATAAGTATAACATAGAGTGTGATCAGTGTAACATAGAGGCTTCTATAGTGATCAGTATAACATAGAGGCTTCTAGTGTGATCAGTATAACATAGAGGATTTTAGTGTAATCAGTAAAACATAGAGGCTTCTGGTGTGATCAGTATACCATAGAGGCTTCTAGCATGATCAGTATAACATAGAGGCTTCTGGTGTGATCAGTATAACATAGAGGCTTCTGGAGTGATCAGTATAACATAGAGGCTTCTAGCATGATAAGTATAACAAAGAGTGTTATCAGTATAACATAGAGGCTTCTAGAGTGATCAGTATAACATAGAAGCTTCTGGTGTGATCAGTATAACATAGATGCTTCTAGCGTGATCAGTATAACATAGAGGCTTCTGGTGTGATCAGTATAACATAGAGGCTTCTAGAGTGATCAGTATAACATAGAGGCTTCTAGAGTGATCAGTGTAACATAGAGGCTTCTTGTGTGATCAGTATAACATAGAGGCTTCTAGAGTTATCAGTATAACATAGAGGCTTCTAGAGTGATCAGTATAACATAGAGGCTTCTAGCATGATAAGTATAACAAAGAGTGTGATCAGTATAACATAGAGGCTTCTAGCATGATCAGTATAACATAGAGGCTTCTAGTCTGATCAGCATAACATAGAGGCTTCTAGCGTGATCAGTATACCATAGAGGCTTCTAGTGTGATCAGTATAACATATAGGCTCTGGTGTGATCAGTATAACATAGAGGCTTCTGGTGTGATCAGCATAACATAGAGGCTTCTAGTGTGATCAGTATAACATAGAGGCTTCTGGTGTGATCAGTATAACATAGAGGCATCTAGAGTTATCAGTATAACATAGAGGCTTCTAAAGTGATCAGTATAACATAGAGGCTTCTAGCATGATAAGTATAACAAAGAGTGTGATCAGTATAACATAGAGGATTCTAGAGTGATCAGTATAACATAGAGGCTTCAGATGTGGTCAGTATAACATAGAGGCTTCTAGCATGATCAGCATAACATAGAGGCTTCTAGTGTGACCAGTATAACATAGAGGCTTCTAGCGTGATCAGTATAACATAGAGGCTTCTGGTGTGATCAGTATAACATAGAGGCTTCTAGAGTCATCAGTATAACATAGAGGCTTCTAGAGAGATCAGTATAACATAGAGGCTTCTAGCATGATAAGTATAACATAGAGTGTGATCAGTGTAACATTGAGGCTTCTAGAGTGATCAGTATAACATAGAGGCTTCTGGTGTGATCAGTATAACATAGAGGCTTCTGGTGTGATCAGTATAACATAGAGGATTTTAGTGTAATCAGTAAAACATAGAGGCTTCTGGTGTGATCAGTATAACATAGAGGCTTCTGGTGTGATCAGTATAACATAGAGGCTTCTACCGTGATCAGTATAACTTAGAAGCTTCTGGTGTGATCAGTATAACATAGAGGCTTTTGGTGTGATCAATATAACATAGAGGCTTCTAGAGTGATCAGTATAACATAGAGTCTTCTAGAGTGATAAGTATAACATAGAGGCTTCTAGCATGATAAGTATAACAAAGAGTGTGATCAGTATAACATAGAAGCTTCTAGAGTGATCAGTATAACATACAGGCTTCTAGCATGATAAGAATAACAAAGAGTGTGATCAGTATAACATAGAGTCTTCTAGCGTGATCAGTATAACATAGAGGCTTCTAGTGTGATCAGCATAACATAGAGGCTTCTAGCATGATCAGTATAACATAGAGGCTTCTAGCATGATCAAGTATAACATAGAGGCTTCTAGTGTGACCAGCATAACATAGAGGCTTCTAGAAAATCAGTATAACATAGAGGCTTCTAGAGTGATCAGTATAACATAGAGGCTTCTGGTGTGATATCGGTATAAAAAAGAGGCTTCTAGCGTGATCAGTATATCATTGAGGCTTATGGTGTGATCAGTATAACATAGAGGCTTCTGGTGTGATCAGTATAACATAGAGGCTTCTAGAGTGGTCAGTATAACATAGAGGCTTCTAGCATGATAAGTATAACAAAGAGTGTGATCAGTATAACATAGAGGCTTCTAGAGTGATCAGTATAACATAGAGGCTTCTGGTGTGATCAGTATAACATTGAGGCTTCTAGCGTGGTCAGTATAACATAGAGGCTTCTAGCATGATCAGTATAACATAGAGGCTTCTAGCGTGATCAGTATAACATAGAGGCTACTAGGTGTGATCAGTATAACATAGAGGCTTCTGGTGTGATCAGTATAACATAGAGGCTTCTAGTGTGATCATTATAACATAGAGGCTTTTTGTGTAATCAGTATAACATAGAGGCTTCTGGTGTGATCAGTATAACATCGACACTTCTAGTGTGATCAGTATAACATAGAGGCTTCTAGAGTGATCAGTATAAAATAGAGGCTTCTAGCATGATAAGTATAACATAGAGTGTGATCAGTGTAACATAGAGGGTTCTAGAGTGATCAGTATAACATAGAGGCTTCTGGTGTGATCAGTATAACATAGAGGCTTCTAGCGTGGTCAGTATAACATAGAGGCTTCTAGCATGATCAGTATAACATAGAGGCTTCTAGTGTGATCAGTATAACATAGAGGCTTCTGGTGTGATCAGTATAACATAGAGGCTTCTAGCGTGATCAGTATAACATAGAGGCTTCTGGTGTGATCAGCATAGCATATAGGCTTCTAGAGTGATCAGTATAACATAGAGTCTTCTAGAGTGATCAGTAAAACATAGAGGCTTTTAGTGTAATCAGTATAACATAGAGGCTTCTGGTGTGATTAGTATAACATAGAGGCTTCTAGCATGATCAGTATAACATAGAGGCTTCTGGTGTGATCAGTTTAACATAGAGGCTTCTAGAGTGATCAGTATAACATAGAGGCTTCTAGAGTGATCAGTATAACATAGAGGTTTCTAGCATGATAAGTATAACAAAGAGTGTGATCAGTATAACATAGAGGGTTCTAGAGTGATCAGTATAACATAGAGGCTTCTGGTGTGATCAGTATAACATAGAGGCTTCTAGCGTGGTCAGTATAACATAGAGGTTTCTAGTGTGATCAGTATAACATAGAGGCTTCTAGAGTGATCAGTATAACATAGAGGCTTCTAGCATGATACGTATAACAAAGAGTGTGATCAGTATAACATAGAGGGTTCTAGAGTGATCAGTATAACATAGAGGCTTCTAGAGTGATCAGTATAACATAGAGGCTTCTAGCATGATAAGTATAACAAAGAGTGTGATCAGTATAACATAGAGGGTTCTAGGGTGATCAGTATAACATAGAGGCTTCTGGTGTGATCAGTATATCATTGAGGCTTCTAGCGTGGTCAGTATAACATAGAGGCTTCTAGCATGATCAGTATAACATAGAGTCTTCTAGAGTGATCAGTAAAACATAGAGACTTTTAGTGTAATCAGTATAACATAGAGGCTTCTGGTGAGATTAGTATAACATAGAGGATTCTAGCGTGATCAGTATAACATAGAGGCTTCTGGTGTGATCAGTTTAGCATAGAGGCTTCTAGAGTGATCAGTATAACATAGAGGCTTCTAGAGTGATCAGTATAACATAGAGGCTTCTAGCGTGATCAGTATAACATAGAGGCTTCTGGTGTGATCAGTATAACATAGAGGCTTCTAGAGTGATCAGTATAACATAGAGGGTTCTAGCATGATAAGTATAACATAGAGTGTGATCAGTGTAACATAGAGGCTTCTAGAGTGATCAGTATAACATAGAGGCTTCTAGCATGATCAGTATAACACAGAGGCTTCTGGTGTGATCAGTATAACATAGAGGCTTCTACCGTGATCAGTATAACATAGAAGATTCTAGAGTGATCAGTATAACATAGAGGCTTCTGGTGTGATCAGTATAACATAGAGGCTTCTAGCGTGATCAGTATAACATAGAGGCTTCTAGTGTGATCATTATAACATAGAGGCTTTTTGTGTAATCAGTATAACATAGAGGCTTCTGGTGTGAACAGTATAACATCGACACTTCTAGTGTGATCAGTATAGCATAGAGGCTTCTAGAGTGATCAGTATAAAATAGAGGCTTCTAGCATGATAAGTATAACAAAGAGTGTGATCAGTATAACATAGAGGGTTCTAGAGTGATCAGTATAACATAGAGGCTTCTAGCGTGGTCAGTATAACATAGAGGCTTCTAGCATGATCAGTATAACATAGAGGCTTCTAGTGTGATCAGTATAACATAGAGGCTTCTGGTGTGATCAGTATAACAGAGAGGCTTCTAGCGTGATCAGTATAACATAGAGGCTTCTGGTGTGATCAGTTTAACATAGAGGCTTCTAGAGTGATCAGTATAACATAGAGGCTTCTATAGTGATCAGTATAACATAGAGGCTTCTAGCATGATAAGTATAACAAAGAGTGTGATCAGTATAATATAGAGGGTTCTAGAGTGATCAGTATAACATAGAGGCTTCTGGTGTGATCAGTATAACATAGAGGCTTCTAGCGTGGTCAGTATAACATAGAGGTTTCTAGTGTGATCAGTATAACATAGAGGCTTCTAGAGTGATCAGTATAACATAGAGGCTTCTAGCATGATAAGTATAACAAAGAGTGTGATCAGTATAACATAGAGGGTTCTAGAGTGATCAGTATAACATAGAGGCTTCTAACATGATAAGTATAACATAGAGTGTGATCAGTGTAACATAGAGGCTTCTAGAGTGATCAGTATAACATAGAGGCTTCAGATGTGGTCAGTATAACATAGAGGCTTCTAGCATGATCAGTATAACATAGAGGCTTCTAGTGTGACCAGTATAACATAGAGGCTTCTAGCGTGATCAGTATAACATAGAGGCTTCTGGTGTGATCAGTATAACATAGAGGCTTCTAGAGTGATCAGTATAACATAGAGGCTTCTAGCATGATAAGTATAACATAGAGTGTGATCAGTGTAACATAGAGGCTTCTATAGTGATCAGTATAACATAGAGGCTTCTAGTGTGATCAGTATAACATAGAGGATTTTAGTGTAATCAGTAAAACATAGAGGCTTCTGGTGTGATCAGTATACCATAGAGGCTTCTAGCATGATCAGTATAACATAGAGGCTTCTGGTGTGATCAGTATAACATAGAGGCTTCTGGAGTGATCAGTATAACATAGAGGCTTCTAGCATGATAAGTATAACAAAGAGTGTTATCAGTATAACATAGAGGCTTCTAGAGTGATCAGTATAACATAGAAGCTTCTGGTGTGATCAGTATAACATAGATGCTTCTAGCGTGATCAGTATAACATAGAGGCTTCTGGTGTGATCAGTATAACATAGAGGCTTCTAGAGTGATCAGTATAACATAGAGGCTTCTAGAGTGATCAGTGTAACATAGAGGCTTCTTGTGTGATCAGTATAACATAGAGGCTTCTAGAGTTATCAGTATAACATAGAGGCTTCTAGAGTGATCAGTATAACATAGAGGCTTCTAGCATGATAAGTATAACAAAGAGTGTGATCAGTATAACATAGAGGCTTCTAGCATGATCAGTATAACATAGAGGCTTCTAGTCTGATCAGCATAACATAGAGGCTTCTAGCGTGATCAGTATACCATAGAGGCTTCTAGTGTGATCAGTATAACATATAGGCTCTGGTGTGATCAGTATAACATAGAGGCTTCTGGTGTGATCAGCATAACATAGAGGCTTCTAGTGTGATCAGTATAACATAGAGGCTTCTGGTGTGATCAGTATAACATAGAGGCATCTAGAGTTATCAGTATAACATAGAGGCTTCTAAAGTGATCAGTATAACATAGAGGCTTCTAGCATGATAAGTATAACAAAGAGTGTGATCAGTATAACATAGAGGATTCTAGAGTGATCAGTATAACATAGAGGCTTCAGATGTGGTCAGTATAACATAGAGGCTTCTAGCATGATCAGCATAACATAGAGGCTTCTAGTGTGACCAGTATAACATAGAGGCTTCTAGCGTGATCAGTATAACATAGAGGCTTCTGGTGTGATCAGTATAACATAGAGGCTTCTAGAGTCATCAGTATAACATAGAGGCTTCTAGAGAGATCAGTATAACATAGAGGCTTCTAGCATGATAAGTATAACATAGAGTGTGATCAGTGTAACATTGAGGCTTCTAGAGTGATCAGTATAACATAGAGGCTTCTGGTGTGATCAGTATAACATAGAGGCTTCTGGTGTGATCAGTATAACATAGAGGATTTTAGTGTAATCAGTAAAACATAGAGGCTTCTGGTGTGATCAGTATAACATAGAGGCTTCTGGTGTGATCAGTATAACATAGAGGCTTCTACCGTGATCAGTATAACTTAGAAGCTTCTGGTGTGATCAGTATAACATAGAGGCTTTTGGTGTGATCAATATAACATAGAGGCTTCTAGAGTGATCAGTATAACATAGAGTCTTCTAGAGTGATAAGTATAACATAGAGGCTTCTAGCATGATAAGTATAACAAAGAGTGTGATCAGTATAACATAGAAGCTTCTAGAGTGATCAGTATAACATAGAGGCTTCTGGTGTGATCAGTATAACATAGAGGCTTCTAGAGTGATCAGTATAACTTAGAGGCTTCTAGAGTGATCAGTATGACATAGCGGCTTCTGCTGTGATCAGTATAACATAGAGGCTTCTAGAGTTATCAGTATAACATAGAGGCTTCTAGAGTGATCAGGATAACATAGAGGCTTCTAGCATGATAAGTATAACAAAGAGTGTGATCAGTATAACATAGAGGCTTCTAGCATGATCAGTATAACATAGGGGCTTCTAGTCTGATCAGCATAACATAGAGGCTTCTAGCGTGATCAGTATACCATAGAGGCTTCTAGTGTGATCAGTATAACATAGAGGCTCTGGTGTGATCAGTATAACATAGAGGCTTCTGGTGTGATCAGTATAACATAGAGGCTTCTAGTGTGATCAGTATAACATAGAGGCTTCTGGTGTGGTCAGTATAACATAGAGGCTTCTAGAGTGATCAGTATAACATAGAGGCTTCTAGAGTGATCAGTATAAAATAGAGGCTTCTAGCATGATAAGTATAACAGAGAGTGTGGTCAGTATAACATAGAGGCTTCTAGAGTGATCAGTATAACATAGAGGCTTCTGGTGTGATCAGTATAACATAGAGGCTTCTAGCGTGGTCAGTATAACATAGAGGCTTCTAGCATGATAAGTATAACATAGAGTGTGATCAGTGTAACATATAGGCTTCTAGAGTGATCAGTATAACATAGAGGCTTCTGGTGTGATCAGTATAACATAGAGGCTTCTAGTGTGATCAGTATAACATAGAGGATTTTAGTGTAATCAGTAAAACATAGAGGCTTCTGGTGTGATCAGTATAACATAGAGGCTTCTAGCATGATCAGTATAACATAGAGGCTTCTGGTGTGATCAGTATAACATAGAGGCTTCTACCGTGATCAGTATAACATAGAAGCTTCTGGTGTGATCAGTATAACATAGTGGCTTTTGGTGTGATCAATATAACATAGAGGCTTCTAGAGTGATCAGTATATCATAGAGGCTTCTAGAGTGATCAGTATAACATAGAGGCTTCTAGCATGATAAGTATAACAAAGAGTGTGATCAGTATAACATAGAGGCTTCTAGAGTGATCAGTATAACATAGAGGCTTCTGGTGTGATCAGTATAACATAGAGGCTTCTAGCGTGATCAGTATAACATAGAGGCTTCTGGTGTGATCAGTATAACATAGAGGCTTCTAGAGTGATCAGTATAACATAGAGGCTTCTAGAGTGATCAGTATAACATAGAGGCTTCTGGTGTGATCAGTATAACATAGAGGCTTCTATAGTTATCAGTATAACATAGATGCTTCTAGAGTGATCAGTATAACATAGAGGCTTCTAGCATGATAAGTATAACAAAGAGTGTGATCAGTATAACATAGAGGCTTCTAGCATGATCAGTATAACATAGAGGCTTCTAGTCTAATCAGCATAACATAGAGGCTTCTAGCGTGATCAGTATACCATAGAGGCTTCTAGTGTGATCAGTATAACATAGAGACTCTGGTGTGATCAGTATAACATAGAGGCTTCTGGTGTGATCAGTATAACATAGAGGCTTCTAGTGTGATCAGTATAACATAGAGGCTTCTGGTGTGATCAGTATAACATAGAGGCTTCTGGTGTGATCAGTATAACATAGAGGCTTCTAGTGTGATCAGTATAACATAGAGGCTTCTGGTGTGGTCAGTATAACATAGAGGCTTCTAGAGTGATCAGTATAACATAGAGGCTTCTAGAGTGATCAGTATAAAATAGAGGCTTCTAGCATGATAAGTATAACAGAGAGTGTGGTCAGTATAACATAGAGGCTTCTAGAGTGATCAGTATAACATAGAGGCTTCTGGTGTGATCAGTATAACATAGAGGCTTCTAGCGTGGTCAGTATAACATAGAGGCTTCTAGCATGATAAGTATAACATAGAGTGTGATCAGTGTAACATATAGGCTTCTAGAGTGATCAGTATAACATAGAGGCTTCTGGTGTGATCAGTATAACATAGAGGCTTCTAGTGTGATCAGTATAACATAGAGGATTTTAGTGTAATCAGTAAAACATAGAGGCTTCTGGTGTGATCAGTATAACATAGAGGCTTCTAGCATGATCAGTATAACATAGAGGCTTCTGGTGTGATCAGTATAACATAGAGGCTTCTACCGTGATCAGTATAACATAGAAGCTTCTGGTGTGATCAGTATAACATAGTGGCTTTTGGTGTGATCAATATAACATAGAGGCTTCTATAGTTATCAGTATAACATAGATGCTTCTAGAGTGATCAGTATAACATAGAGGCTTCTAGCATGATAAGTATAACAAAGAGTGTGATCAGTATAACATAGAGGCTTCTATCATGATCAGTATAACATAGAGGCTTCTAGTCTAATCAGCATAACATAGAGGCTTCTAGAGTGATCAGTATAACATAGAGGCTTCTAGAGTGATCAGTATAAAATAGAGGCTTCTAGCATGATAAGTATAACAAAGAGTGTGGTCAGTATAACATAGAGGCTTCTAGAGTGATCAGTATAACATAGAGGCTTCTGGTGTGATCAGTATAACATAGAGGCTTCTAGCGTGGTCAGTATAACATAGAGGCTTCTAGCATGATCAGTATAATATACAGGCTTCTAGCGTGATCAGTATAACATAGAGGCTTCTACCGTGATCAGTATAACATAGAAGCTTCTGGTGTGATCAGTATAACATAGAGGCTTCTAGCGTGATCAGTATAACATAGAGGCTTTTGGTGTGATCAATATAACATAGAGGCTTCTAGAGTGATCAGTATAACATAGATGCTTCTAGAGTGATCAGTATAACATAGAGGCTTCTAGCATGATAAGTATAACAAAGAGTGTGATCAGTATAACATAGAGGCTTCAAGAGTGATCAGTATAACATAGAGGCTTCTGGTGTGATCAGTATAACATAGAGGCTTCTGGTGTGATCAGTATAACATAGAGGCTTCTAGAGTGATCAGTATAACATAGAGGCTTCTAGAGTGATCAGATACTGTACTGTATTCCACTCTACTGTTCTGTTCTGTACTGTACTCCACTCCACTCTACTGTTCTGTTCTGTTCTGTACTACACTCTACTGTTCTGTTCTGTACTACACTCTACTGTTCTGTTCTGTTCTGTATTCCACTCTACTGTTCTGTTCTGTACTGTACTCCACTCTACTGTTCTGTACTGTACTCCACTCTACTGTTCTGTTCTGTACTACACTCTACTGTTCTGTTCTGTTCTGTACTCCACTCTACTGTTCTGTTCTGTACTGTACTCCACTCTACTGTTCTGTTTTGTTCTGTACTCCACTCTACTGTTCAGTACTGTACTGTACTCCACTCTACTGTTCTGTTCTATACTTTACTGTACTCCACTTTACTGTTCTGTTCTGTACTGTACTCCACTCTACTGTTCTGTTCTGCTCTGTACTCCACTCTACTGTTCTGTTCTGTTCTGTACTGTACTATACTCTACTGTTCTGTTCTGTACTGTACTGTACTCCACTCTACTGTTCTGCTCTGTACTACACTCTACTGTTCTGTTCTGTTCTGTACTATACTCCACTCTACTGTTCTGTTCTGTTCTGTTCTGTTCTGTACTCCACTCTAATGTTCTGTTCTGTTCTGTTCTGTACTTTACTACACTCTACTGTTCTGTTCTGTTCTGTACTGTACTGTACTGTACTACACTCTATTGTTCTGTTCTGTACTGAACTGTACTCCACTCTACTCTACTGTTCCGTTCTGTTCTGTACTGAACTGTACTCCACTCTACTCTACTGTTCTGTTCTGTACTGAACTGTACTCCACTTTACTGTTCTGTTCTGTACTGTACTACACTCTACTGTTCTGTTCTGTTCTGTACTGTACTCCACTCTACTGTTCTGTTCTGTACTGTACTGTATTCCACTCTACTGTTCTGTTCTGTACTGTACTGTACTCCACTCTACTGTTCTGTTCTGTTCTGTTCTGTTCTGTACTCCACTCCACTCTACTGTTCTGTTCTGTTCTGTACTACACTTTACTGTTCTGTTCTGTTCTGTACTACACTCTACTGTTCTGTTCTGTACTGTACTACACTCTACTGTTCTGTTCTATACTGTACTCCACTCTACTGTTCTGTTCTGTATTGTACTCCACTCTACTGTTCTGTTCTGTACTGTACTCCAATCTACTGGTCTGTTCTGTACTGTACTACACTCTACTGTTCTGTACTGTACTCCACTCTACTGTTCGTTTCTGTTCTATACTGTACTGTACTCCACTTTACTGTTCTGTTCTGTACTGTACTCCACTCTACTGTTCTGTTCTGTTCTGTACTCCACTCTACTGTTCTGTTCTGTTCTGTACTGTACTCCATTCTACTGTTATGTTCTGTTCTATACTGTACTACACTCTACTGTTCTGTTCTGTACTCTACTCTACCGTTCTGTTCTGTTCTGTACTGTACTGTACTACACTCTACTGTTCTGTACTGTTCTGTTCTGTTCTGTACTGAACTGTACTGTACTCCACTCTACTGTTCTGTTCTGTTTTGTACTGTACTCCACTCCACTTTACTGTTCTGTTCTGTTCTGTTCTGTTCTGTACTGTACTGTACTACACTCTACTGTTCTGTACTGTTCTGTACTGTACTCCACTCTACTGTTCTGTTCTGTACAGTACTGTACTCCACTCTACTGTTCTGTTCTGTTTTGTACTGTACTCCACTCCACTTTACTGTTCTGTTCTGTTCTGTACTCTACTGTACTGTACTCCACTCTACTTTTCTGTTCTGTTCTGTACTGTACTGTACTACACTCTACTGTTCTGTACTGTTCTGTTCTGTTCTGTACTGAACTGTACTGTACTCCACTCTACTGTTATGTTCTGTTTTGTACTGTACTACACTCTACTGTTCTGTACTGTTCTGTTCTGTTCTGTTCTGTACTGAACTGTACTGTACTCCACTGTTCTGTTCTGTACTGTACTGTACTGTACTACACTCTACTGTTCTGTACTGTTCTGTACTGTACTCCACTCCACTCTACTGTTCTGCTCTGTACTGAACTGTACTGTACTGTGATGTCCAAACTTATGAAACATAGACGTCTAGGACTGTTTCCGTTTTGGGCCGGACCAACCAAATGCATTCTTGTTTGGGGGCAGAGTTCATTACAATAATATCCAGTGTGTAGAATAATACCCCAATATGCAGAAGAAGGATTTAGCATATTTATACCTTTATGTACCCATTTAGGATACATCACTGTGAACATAATGATATTCATATTCATATCCATAATTATGAAATTCTGTGTAGTACAGATCAGGGATCCATGATGTCATTCCGTGACTGTAATTCTGTTACCGGATATAAATCCACTGCACCTACTGTAGTTCAATAACCAAAATATAACTCTCTCTCTCTCTCTCTCTCTCTCTCTCTCTCTCTCTCTCTCTCTCTCTCTCTCTCTCTCTCTCTCTCTCTCTCTCTCTCTCTCTCTCTCTCTCTCTCTCTCTCTCTCTCCTCTCTCCTCTCTCCTCTCTTGTGCTGTTTTCTCTCTCTCCTTGAACAAAAAGCGATCTGTGGGTAAACCCCGTTTCGACCTTTGCCTTTGTGTTAGAGCAGCGTCCCTTCCTGTGTCCAACACACACACACACACACACACACACACACACACACACACACACACACACACACACACACACACACACACACACACACATACACACATACACACATACACACATACACACACACACACACACACACACACTGACACACACACACTGACACACACACACAACACTCCCTTCCTTCCCTCTGTCCCTCCCTCCCTCCCTCCCTGCCTCTGTCCCTCCCTCCCTCCCTCTGTCACTCCTTCCCCCATTCCCTCCCTCCCTCCGTCACTCCTTCCCCCACTCCCTCCCTCCCTCCCTCTCCCTCTCCGTAGTGTGGGGGAGATACCATGGGCCAACAGACACAAAGGGGTGATTGAGGGAGCGGGGTAAGCAGGGTGAGAGTCAGAGTCCAGAGGGGTTGGGTTACAGCAGACCCCAACACAACACAGGATTCATCTCATCAAAACATGGAGGGGAGAGAGAGAGAGAGAGAGACAGACAGAAAGAAGACAGCAAGAGAGAGAGAGGACAGAGAGAGAGACAAAGAAAGAGCGAGAGAGACAGAGAGAGATAGACAGACAGCTACAGAGAGGGCAGAGAGAGAGGATAGGACAGAGAGAGAGAGCGAGAGAGAGAGAGAGAGAGAGAGAGAGGGGGGGGACAGAAAGAGATAGAAAGATATAGGACAGAAAGAGAGGACAGAGAGAGAGAGAAAAAGATGGAGAGAGAGAGGACAGAGAGAGAGAGAGAGCGAGAGAGAGGAAATAATCTCAACAGAGAAAAATATTCTCCTGTGTGCTACCTATACTGAGTGTACAAAACATTGCTCTTTCATGACATTGACTGACCAGGTGAATCCAGGTGAAAGCTATGATCCCTTATTGATGTCACTTGTTAAATCCACTTCAATCAGTGTAGATGAAGGGGAGGAGACAAGTTAAAGAAGGATTTTTAAGCCTAGGTGTCAGGCGAACTGGTTAGAGTGTGTCATGCTCAACAGTTTCCTGTGTGTATCAAGAATGGTCCACCACCCAAAGGACATCCAGACAACTTGACACAACTGTGGGAAGCATTGGAGTCTACCATACCCCCAAATAATTTAGGCTGTTTTGAGGGCGAAAGGGGGTGCAACTCAATATTAGGAAGGTGTTCCTAATATTTTGTACACTCAGTGTATATCCGCCCACTAGAATCCCCATACATTAACGATGACAGCTTCTCCATCCTAGAGGGGGAGATCAATCATTTCCAGACCCAGGGACATGTACTAGCCTGTGGCGACTTAAACGCCAGAACGATTCCCGCTAATGATCAAATCCAGAAAAGAGCAATTAAATTCTACAGCCACCTAAAAGGAAGTGATTCTCAAACCTTCCATAACAAAGCACTCACCTACAGAGAGATGCACCTGGAGAAGTGTATCCTAAGCAAGCTGGTCCAGGGGCTCTGTTCACAAACACAAACAGACCCCACAGAGCCCCAGGACAGCAACACAATTAGACCCAATCAAATCATGAGAAAACTAGAAGATAATTACTTGACACATTGGAAAGAGCAACAGAGCAAACTGGAATGTTATTTGGCCCTAAACAGAGAGTACACAGTGGCAGAATACCTGACCACTGTGACTGACCCAGAATTAAGGAAAGCTTTGACTATGTACAGACTCAGTGAGCATAGCCTTGCTATTGAGAAAGGCCGCCGTAGGCAGACCTGGCTCTCAAGAGAAGACAGGCTATGTGCACACTGCCCACAAAATGAGGTGGAAACTGAGCTGCACTTCCTAACCTCCTGCCAAATGTATGACCATATTAGAGACACATATTTCCCTCAGATTACACAGACCCACAAAGTTTTTGAAAACAAATCCAATCGTGATAAACTCCCATTTCTATTAGGTGAAATACCTAAAATACCACAGTGTGCATCACAGCAGAAAGATTTGTGACCTGTTGCCACAAGAAAAGGGCAACTAGTGAAGAACAAACAACATTGTAAATACAACCCATATTTATGTTGATTTATTTTCCCTTTAATACTTCAACTATTTGCACATTGTATATAGCCAATAATATAACATTTGAAATGTCTATATTCTTTAAAAACTTTTGTGAGTGTAATGTTTACTGTTCATTTCTGATTGTTTATTTCTGTTGTTTATTGTCTATTCTACTTGCTTTGGCAATGTACAGTGGGGAAAATTTTTATTTAGTCAGCCACCAATTGTGCAAGTTCTCCCACTTAAAAAGATGAGAGAGGCCTGTAATTTTCATCATAGGTACACGTCAACTATGACAGACAAATTGAGAAAAAAAATTCAGAAAATCACATTGTAGGATTTTTAATGAATTTATTTGCAAATTATGGTGGAAAATAAGTATTTGGTCACCTACAAACAAGCAAGATTTCTGGCTCTCACAGACCTGTAACTTCTTCTTTAAGAGGCTCCTCTGTCCTCCACTCGTTACCTGTATTAATGGCACCTGTTTGAACTTGTTATCAGTATAAAAGACACCTGTCCACAACCTCAAACAGTCACACTCCAAACTCCACTATGGCCAAGACCAAAGAGCTGTCAAAGGACACCAGAAACAAAATTGTAGACCTGCACCAGGCTGGGAAGACTGAATCTGCAATAGGTAAGCAGCTTGGTTTGAAGAAATCAACTGTGGGAGCAATTATTAGGAAATGGAAGACATACAAGACCACTGATAATCTCCCTCGATCTGGGGCTCCACGCAAGATCTCACCCCGTGGGGTCAAAATGATCACAAGAACGGTGAGTAAAAATCCCAGAACCACACGGGGGGACCTAGTGAATGACCTGCAGAGAGCTGGGACCAAAGTAACAAAGCCTACCATCAGTAACACACTACGCCGCCAGGGACTCAAATCCTGCAGTGCAAGACGTGTCCCCCTGCTTAAGCCAGTACATGTCCAGGCCCGTCTGAAGTTTGCTACAGTGCATTTGGATGATCCAGAAGAGAATTGGGAGAATGTCATATGGTCAGATGAAACCAAAATAGAACTTTTTGGTAAAAACTCAACTCGTCGTGTTTGGAGGACAAAGAATGCTGAGTTGCATCCAAAGAACACCATACCTACTGTGAAGCATGGGGGTGGAAACATCATGCTTTGGGGCTGTTTTTCTGCAAAGGGACCAGGACGACTGATCCGTGTAAAGGAAAGAATGAATGGGGCCATGTATCGTGAGATTTTGAGTGAAAACCTCCTTCCATCAGCAAGGGCATTGAAGATGAAACGTGGCTGGGTCTTTCAGCATGACAATGATCCCAAACACACCGCCCGGGCAACGAAGGAGTGGCTTCGTAAGAAGCATTTCAAGGTCCTGGAGTGGCCTAGCCAGTCTCCAGATCTCAACCCCATAGAAAATCTTTGGAGGGAGTTGAAAGTCCGTGTTGCCCAGCGACAGCCCCAAAACATCACTGCTCTAGAGGAGATCTGCATGGTGGAATGGGCCAAAATACCAGCAACAGTGTGTGAAAACCTTGTGAAGACTTACAGAAAACATTTGACCTGTGTCATTGCCAACAAAGGGTATATAACAAAGTATTGAGAAACTTTTGTTATTGACCAAATACTTATTTTCCACCATAATTTGCAAATAAATTCATAAAAAATCCTACAATGTGATTTTCTGGATTTTTTTTCTCATTTTGTCTGTCATAGTTGACGTGTACCTATGATGAAAATTACAGGCCTCTCTCGTCTTTTTAAGTGGGAGAACTTGCACAATTGGTGGCTGACTAAATACTTTTTCCCCCACTGTAAACACATGTTTCCCATGCCAATAAAGCTCTTTGAATTAAATTGAGAGAGAGGACAGAGAGATAGAGATAGAGAGAGAGAGAGAGAGGAAAGAGAGAGAGGGGGGTGTAAGCCAAGTTGAGCCCAACAGAACAACCCCAGAATGACTAAAATATCACAGTGAGAGAATTAACTACTATAGCGGTGAGTTGAACAGTAGTAGAAGTGTTAGCATTGACAAGGGGAAGGTTACGCCGATAGGTAATGGTTAAATAGATATAGGGCATTGTGAGAGTAAATTAAGATCCTCTTCAAAAGAGGTTTCGGAAGATGGGCAGGGACTCCGCTGTCCTGACTTTAGGGGGAAGCATGTTCCACCATCGGGGTGCCAGGACAGAGAAGAGATTTGACTGGGCTGAGCGGGAGCTGCCCTCCCGTAGGGGTGGGAGGGCCAAGAGACCAGAGGTGGCGTAATGGAGTGCTCGGGTTGGAATGTACGTTTTGAGCATAGCCTGAAGGTAAGGAGGGGCGGTTCCCCTTGCTGTTATGTAGGTAAGCACCAGGGTCTTGAAGATGACATGAGCTTTGACTGGAAGCCAGCGTATGAGGAGCGGGGTGACATGGGAGAATTTGGGAAGGTTGAACACCAGGCGGGCTGCAGTGTTCTGGATAAGTTGCAGGGGTTTGATGCCAAAAGCGGGGAGCCCAGCCAACAGCGAGTTGCAGTAGTCTAGACAGGAGATGACAAGTGTCTGAATTAGAACCTGCGCCGCTTCCTGTGTGAGGAAAGGTCATACTCTATGGATGTTGTAGAGCTTGAACCTGCAGGAACGAGTCACTGCTTTGAGAGAACAACAGGGAGTTGTCCAGGGTCATGCCAAGGTTCTTTGCACTCTGGGAGGGGAACACTGTGGAGTTGTCATGGAGAGGTCTTGGAGTGGGCAGGCCTTTCCCGGGAGGAAGAACAGCTCCGTCTTGTCGAGGTTGAGCTTGAGGTGGTGGGCCGACATCCAAGCTGAGATGTCTGCCAGGCATGCAGAGATGCGTGTCGCCACCTGGGTGTCAGAAGGGGGGAAGGAAAAAAGTAGTTGTGTCATCCTCATAGCAATGATAGGAGAGACCATGTGAGGATATGACAGGGCCGAGTGACTTGGTGTATAGAGAAAGAGGAGAGGGCCTAGAACCGAGCCCTGGGGGACACCAGTAGTGAGAGCATGTGGTGCAGACACAGATCCTCTCCACATCACCTGGTAGGAGTGACCTGCTAGGTACAGTACAGTAGCAATCCAGGAGTGTGCAGAGACTGAGATGCCCAACCCTGAGAGGGTGGAGAGGAGGATCTGATGGTTCGCGGTTTCAAAGGCAGTGGATAGATCTAGGAGGATGAGAACAGAGGAGAGAGAGTCAGCTTTGGCAGTGTGAATAGCCTCCGTGACACAGAGGAGAGCAGTCTCAGTTGAATGAGCCGCCTTGAAGCATGACTGGTTAGGGTCAAGAAGATTGTTCTGAGAGAGACAATCCAGAGACACTTTTTGCTGACTATTATAAAAATGGGAACGTAAGCAACTTAATCTTCCACACAGACCATCCCCAGCATGGTGTAGTGCTATATTAACACACTACCCCTCTGTCAAGAGGGGGGTGGGGGGGGGGGGGGGGGGGGGGGGGGTGTTAGCGACATGTAGAAACTCAGGATACTAGACAATGAGGGCTCTGAGTCAGCCAATGTCAACCTGTACAACTCTGGAACAGTATTGGTACAGGGCAACCCCAAACAGTTTCAACGGACTTCCACAGAATCAAAGAGGGAGCGCAGCAGGACAAGATCTCTCTTCGTGAAGACTCGAGCGAGTCAGACCAGACCTCTTCCTTAAACAACCCCACAGACAAGCAACCCCAAGCAGAAAGTCAACCCCCCCAGCACAGAGCACTACTTCCTCACTGAAATGAAGGATAAATTCACCCAGCTGGAGGTAAGGCAGGTGGAGCTGGAACAGCAGGTGATTACACTACAGTCAGCACAGACCCAGACAACATTTCAGCACAACAACACACCCTTAACTAGACCTGGAGAGCTGGAGGTGGAGAGAGACATGTCTGCACTCTGGACTGTGGTGAGACAAACATCAACACGAGAAAGAGCAGGAGCAGGAGAAGAACAGAGCACTAAAGGAGAGGATCAGAGTGCTGGAGGAGAAGGTGAGAACGATGACGGGTGACAGAGAACAACCCATTAGAGAGCTGGCCACCCCCACAGAGAAACCAGGAGAACAGTCCACCCCAGACCCTGACCTTAGCCTCAACATCACAGCAGGACAGATAAATGAAGAACCCCAAGCCCAGGGGACCCCACCCCTCCTAGCACCCCCCCGTCAGCCCCCTGATAGCCCTCCTTACGACCCACCCACACCCACTGAGGGCACACACATGCCACAGATTGTACTACTTATGGACTCAAATGGGAAATATATACAAGAAAATAAACTTTTTCCCAAACACACAGTGTCTAAACTCTGATGTCCAAAAACCCAGCGCGCCCTATACCTTCTGTCTGAAGACCAACTAGGGTCACCCAACCACATAATTATACACACAGGCACAAACGACCTGAGAGCATAGCAGGAAAGGGTGGCCACAGCACAGACTTCATCCACTTTCCCCAACTCATGAGTGATTACCTCCACCCTGCTACCACAAAAAGACTTCGACCCTGCTACCCTACAGCAGGTAAACACAAGTATTTCCTGTGACTGTGCCTCAATACCAAATGTTTACCTGGCCCACCACTCAACCCTGGACTTGAACAGCCTTACGACCAGGTCCACCTATACAAGGCAGCAGTGCCCACCTTCGCCAGGACCCGAAAGCACATCGCCCTCAACCACAGCCCCAACACCTCACACAGGAGCAACAGATCAACAGACACCCCACCCAGACCAGCGAGACACTCTTCCAGACCTGTGAGACCCCCCCCGACCTACACATAGAGGACCCACACCGAGAGGACCTACATCCAGACCACAGCACCACCAGCCACATCCACAACCCCCCCCCAAACCATGCCCACACCCCATTTAGGTCCCCTCAGATCAGACCTATGCTCCTCCTGCCCACCCCATGCCCCCCACTCCCGCAAAGAGGGCCTGAACATGAAAGTCACACATACGTCCAGGCCGTGATCAGGCAAACAGGCCCAACCCCCACTCTTGCACTAGCCCAAGCCAATGGCATGTACCAGATGCTCAGCAGGCTCTGCTCACACTTACTGATCTGAGGCCAAACCACACAACCAACAACATTAGACACTTTATGGAATACAAAGCCTTCATTGTCTCATCCTGGAATATCCAAGGCCTGAGGTCATCTGCCTTTGGCCTAAAGAGCAGGAACCTGGACTTCACAAAATACATTTGAAATACAGACATTGTCATCCTACAAGAAACATTGTATAGAGGAGACAGACCCACTGGTTGCCCTCTAGGTTACAGAGAGCTGGTAGTCCCATCCACCAAACTACCAGGTGTGAAACAGGGAAGGGACTCAGGGGGTATGCTAATTTGTTATAGAGCAGACCTAACTCACTCTATTAAATTAATCAAAACAGGACCATTTTACATTTGGCTAGAAATTCTAAAGGAAATGATCTCAACAGAGAAACATTTTCTCCTGTGTGCTACCTATATCCCCCCCACTAGAATCCCCATACTTGAATGAAGACAGCTTCTCCATCCTAGAGGGGAGATCAACCATTTCCAGGCCCAGGGACATGTACTAGTCTGTGGCAACCTAAATGCCAGAACTGGACAAGAACCTGACACCCTCAGCACACAGGGGGACAAACACCTACCTGGAGGTGACAGCATTCCCTCCCCCATATGCCCCCCTAGACACAACTACGACAACATAACCAACAAAAACAGGTCAAAACTCCTGCAGCTCTGTCGCACACTGGGTATGTACTTTTACGGTAGGTACACCTATAGCTCATCTCTTAGTAGTAGTACTGTAGACTACTTTATCATGACTTCAACCAGAGTCTCTCAGAGCATTCACAGTCAGCCCACTGACACCCTGTCAGATCACAGCAAAATCACAATCTACGTGAACAGAGCAATAATCAACCATAAGGCATCGAAGCTGAATAATATTAAGAAATGCTATACATGGAAGGAGGGTAGTGTAGAAACCTACTAAAAAACTATTGGCCAACAATAAATCCAATCCCCCCTAGACAACTTTCTGAACAATACTGTATATTTGACCTATCAGCTAACATATCAAATTTAAATTCCAGCAGAAAACCTAAGACAACTAACAACAATGAGAAATGGTTTGATGAAGAATGCAAAAACCTAAGAAAGAAATTAAGAAACCTATCCAACAAAAAACACAGAGACCCAGAAAACCATAGCTTACTATGGTGAAACACTAAAACAATACAGAAATAAACTACGGAAAAAGAAGGAACAGCACATCAGAAATCAGCTCAATGTAATTGAAGAATCCATAGAATCAAATCACTTCTGGGAAAATTGGAAAACACTAAACAAACAACAACACGAAGAGTTATCTATCCAAATTGGAGATGTATGGATAAACCACTTCTCCAAACTTTTCGGCCATATAACAAAGAACAAAGAGCAAAAACATATGCATGATAATTTATCAAACTTAGAATCAGCTATTAAAGACTACCACAACCCACTGGATTCTCCAATTACATTGGATGAGCTACAGGACAAAATACAAAAAGGCCTGTGGTGTTGATGGTATACTAAACAAAATGATAGAATATACAGCCCACAAAATAAAATCGGCTATTCTTAACTTCTTCAACATTATCCACAGCTCTGGCATCTTCCCTAATATTTGGAACCAAGGTCTGATCACCCAAATGCACAAAAATTTTGACAAATTTGAACCCAATAACTACCGTGGGATATGCGTCAACAGCAACCTTGGAAAAATCCTCTGCATTATCATTAACAGCAGACTCCAACATTTCCTCAGTGAAAACAATGTACTGAGCAAATGTCAAATTGGCTTTTTACCAAATTACCGTACGACAGACCACGTATTCACCCTGCACACCCTAATTGACAAACAAACAAAACAAAACAAAACAATGGCAAAGTCTTCTCATGCTTTGTTGATTTCAAAAAGCTTTTGACTCAATTTGGTATGCTATACAAATTGATAGAAAGCGGTGTTAGGGGGAAAGTGTATGACATTATAAAATCAATGTTCACAAATGACAAGTGTGCAGTTAAAATTGTCAATAAACACACATATTTATTTCCTCAAGGCCGTGGGGTGAGACAGGGATGCAGCTTGAGCCCCACCCTCTTCAACATATATGCAAATGAATTGGCGAGGGCAATAGAACAGTCTGCAGCACCCGGCCTCACCCTACTGGACTTGGAAATCAAATTTCTACTGTTTGCAGATGATCTGGTGCTTCTGTCACCAACCAAGGAGGGCCTACAGCAGCACCTAGATCTTCTGCACAGATTCTGTCAGACAGTGAATCTCAGTAAGACAAAATAATGGTGTTCCAAAAAAAGTCCAGCAGCCAAGACAACAAATACAAATTCCATCTAGACACCGTTGCCCTAGAGAACACAAAGAATTAAACCTACCTCGGCCTAAACATGAACACCACAGGTAACTTCCACAAGGCTGTGAACGATCTAAGAGACAAGGCAAGAAGGGCCTCTGCATGCAGAATTCTGCAAAAATATACTTTGTGTACAACGCAAAACCCCAAACAATGCATAAAGAGCAGAATTAGGACTATACCTGCTAGTTATCAAAATCCAGAAATGAGCTGTTAAATTCTACAACCATCTTAAAGGAAGCGATGCCCACACATTCCACCACAAAGCCCTCACCAACAGAGAGACAAACCTGGAGAAGAGTCCCCTCAGCCAGCTGGTTCTGGGGCTCTGTTCACAAACACAAACAGACCCCACATAGCCCCAGGACAGAAACACAGTTAGACCCAAACAAATTATGAGAAAACAAAAAGATAACTATTTGACACAATGGAATGAATCAACCAAAAAACGGAGAAAACTAGAATGCTATTTGGCCCTAAACAGAGAGTACACAGTGGCAGAATACATGACCACTGTGACTGACCCAAAATTAAGAAAAGCTTTGACTATGTACAGACTATGTACAGACTCAGTGCCACAACCTCTCGTCGGGAGAGGTTGTGTTTCCTCTAGCAGGAGGTAAGCTTGGCTTCTCATATGGTGTTGAGTAAAGCTTAAACCATGTATTTAGATCGTAGGTAGGTAGTTTATTTAGGTAGTTATTGTAGGTTTCCGTAGGTAATTATTGTAGGTATTTATTGTAGGTAAGTTTTGTTTACGGCGGAGCCCGGCGAAGCACGAGGCTAGCTAGCTAGCGGGTAGCTACTGGTAACGTTTATTGGTAATTATCTGTTTAGTGCAACGGTGGAGAGTTGTTTCCAATGTTAATGTGCCAGCTAGCCAACGTTTAATTTTTGCTGCGTTATGAAAGGAACTAGACACGGACATGAATTATCTGTTTAGTGTGTTAACACACTCTTGGTATGCTAGCTAGCTAGCGGGTAGCTACTGGTAACGTTTATTGGTAATTATCTGTTTAGTGCAACGGTGTATGGAGGACTAAAAGTGCCACAATTAAATAAATAAATACACCATTAAATAATTACTTAAATGTGTCATTAATTAATTCAAATTAGAATTAAATACATAAATGTGTAATTAAATGTATCATTAATTAATTCAAATACCGATTCATTTTATGTAAAATACATATATAATTATTTCACTATTTACATTTACATTTCATGATCCTGCATTGCAGTGATTCATGAATTACTTAAAACTGTCAAACTGACCCATCAAAGTCAGTGGGTGGGGCTAACGCGAATCTAGTCTGATCCATTGCTTTGGTCTGAAGTAGAGTAGGCCAACCTGGATAGAGACAATGGAGGATCTCCGTGAACTTTCCAGGGAGTTGGTTAGAGACATTTTAAACTTAGCAGAGGATGTAGAAGCAGGACCTTTTAGACATTTTGTCCTGCACCTCACACAGCGTCTCAACATTGGGGCTAGCAGGACCGAGTCTTCTCTTGATTTTTAGCCGTTGCAATGAAAGTTCTGTTTAACCGTGTAACTAAACCAACGTAGAGGTGAATAGCGCCACCCAGTGTATTGGAATGTGTTCAGTAGCTCTGCATCAATCCATTATCCGGAATTGATTTGTCTTGGCTTGATGCAGAGGGTAACCAATCAGGCGTTAGGTTCCGCCTACCAACTTTTGATGGGTCAGTTTGACAGTTTTAAGTAATTCAGGAAGCACTCCAACGCAGGACCATGAAATGTAAATGTAAATAGTGAAATTATTATATATGTATTTTACATAAAATGAATCGGTATTTGAATTAATTAATGACACATTTAATAACACATTTATGTATTTAATTCTAATTTTAATTAATTAATGACACATTTAAGTAATTATTTAATGGTGTATTTATTTATTTAATTGTGGCACTTTTAGTCCTCCATAACGGTGGAGAGTTGTTTCCAATGTTAATGTGCTAGCTAGCCAACGTTTAATTTTTGCTGCGTTATGAAAGGAACTAGACACGGACACGAATTGTCTGTTTAGTGTGTTAACACACTCTTGGTAGTTTGTTGTAACCAAGTATTGGTGCTAAACTGTGTGTTATTGGATGCTAGCATGCTAGTTAGCTATGGCGTCATAGCTAGGCATCGTGGGCTGTTGTGGGTAGTTACTGTAGGTTGGCATTGTTTTTCGGCGGTGCCGGGGGTAGCACGAAGCTAGCTAGCTAGCCGTTCTTCAAACAAAGTCAACACAGTGGCCATTGCTAGCTAGCCAACACGACCAGCTAACTGTACTGTAGTAGCTAAAATACAATATATCTGTGCTAGCTAGCCAACGTTTAATTATTGCTGCGTTATGATAGGAACTAGACACGGACACAAATTATCTGCTTAGTGTGTTAACACACTATTGGTGGTTTGTTGTGACCAAGTGTTGGTGCGAAACGGTGTGTTATTGGATGCTAGCATGCTAGTTAGCTATGGTGTCATAGTTAGCTAGCTGAATAAAGTGGGTTGAGTCTATTCCTTTAAACATTGAACCGCTGTGGTTCACAACAATTCTGATTTCTAAAGGTGGAAGTTGGTAGAGTTTTTGTTCGGGTGGTTCAGTGAAACAATTATAGTTTCTGAGGTAGAAGTTTTTTGGTGAGAGGGCCCTGCTCTCTCCTCTCCCTGATGTTTAGCTCATTTCATTCCGATCTCCTCTGCATTATTGTAGCCATTTGCTACAGCCTGTCAACTATGCCTCTGCCTATCCCTGTTCTCTCCTCTCTGCACAGGCTACACAAACGCCCCACACCGCGTGGCTGCTGCCTCTCTAACCTGGTGGTCCCTGCACGCACCCCACACCTGGAGTTCCAGGTCTCAGGCAGCCTCTGGAACTGCCGTTCTGCTGCCAACAAAGCTGACTTCATCCCAGCCTATGCCAACCTCCAGTCCCTCGACTTCCTGGCGCTGACGGAAACATGGATTACCACTGAAAACACTGCTACTCCTACTGCTCTCTCCTCGTCTGACCATGTGTTCTCGCATACCCCGAGAGCATCTGGTCAGAGGGGTGGTGGCACAGGAATCCTCATCTCTCCCAAGTGGACATTCTACATTTTTCCCCTAACCCATCTGTCTATCTCCTCATTTGAATTCCATGCTGTCACAGTCACTAGCCCATTTAAGCTTAATATCCTTGTCATCTATCGCCCTCCAGGTTCTCTTGGAGAGATCATCAATGAGCTTGACGCCTTGATAAGTTCCTTTCCTGAGGATGGCTCACCCCTCACAGTTTTGGGGGATTTCAACCTCCCTATGTCTACATTTGACTCTGCCTCCTTCTTTCCACTCCTCTCCTCTTTTGACCTCACCCTCTCACCGTCCCCCCCTACTCACAAGGCAGGCAATACGCTTGACCTCATCTTTACTAGATGCTGCTCTTCTACTAATCTCACTGCAACTCCCCTCCATGTCTCCGACCACTACTTTGTTTCCTTTTCCCTCTCGCTCTCCTCCCACACTACTCACTCTGCCCCTACACAGATGGTAATGCGCCGCCGCAACCTTCGCTCTCTCTCTCCCACTACTCTCTCCTCTTCCATCCTATCATCTCTTCCCTCTGCTCAATCCTTCTCCCTCCAATCTCCTGATTCTGCCTCCTCAACCCTCCTCTCCTCCCTTTCTGCCTCCTTTGACTCTCTGTGTCCCCTATCCTCCCGGCCGGCTCGGTCCTCCCCTCCAGCTCCGTGGCTTGATGACTCATTGCGAGCTCACAGAACAGAGCTCCGGGCAGCGGAGCGGAAATGGAAGAAAACTAAACTCCCTGCCGACCTGGCATCTTTTCACTCCCTCCTCTCTACATTTTCTTCATCTGTTTCTGCTGCTAAGGCCACTTTCTACCACTCTAAATTCCAAGCATCTGCCTCTAACCCTAGGAAGCTCTTTGCCACTTTTTCCTCCCTGCTGAATCCTCCCCCCCCCCCCCCCCCCTCCTCTCTCTCTGTGGATGACTTCGTCAACCACTTTGAAAAGAAGGTTGACGACATCCGATCCTCATTTGTTAAGTCTAATGACACTGCTGGTCCTACTCACACTGCCCTACCCTATGCTTTGACTTCTTTCTCCCCTCTCTCTCCAGATAAAATCCTGCGACTTGTGACTGCAGGCCGCCCAACAACCTGCCCGCTTGACCCCATCCCCTCCTCTCTTCTCCAGACCATCTCCGGTGACCTTCTCCCCTACCTCACCTCGCTGATCAACTCATCCTTGACCGCTGGCCATGTCCCTTCCGTCTTCAAGAGAGCGAGAGTTGCTCCCCTTCTCAAAAAACCAACACTCGATCCCACTGATGTCAACAACTACAGACCAGTATCCCTTCTTTCTTTTCTTTCCAAAACTATTGAGCGTGCCGTCTTTAGCCAACTCTCTTGTTATCTCTCTCAGAATGACCTTCTTGATCCAAACCAGTCAGGTTTCAGGACTGGTCATTCAACTGAGACTGCTCTTCTCTGTGTCACGGAGGCTCTCCGCACTGCTAAAGCTAACTCTCTCTCCTCTGCTCTTGTCCTTCTAGACCTGTCTGCTGCCTTTGATACTGTGAACCATCAGATCCTCCTCTCCACCCTCTCCGAGCTGGGCATCTCCGGCGCGGCTCACTCCTGGATTGCGTCCTACCTGACCGGTCGCTCCTACCAAGTGGCGTGGCGAGAAGCTGTCTCCGCACCACGTGCTCTCACCACTGGTGTCCCCCAGGGCTCAGTTCTAGGCCCTCTCCTTTTCTCCCTATACACCAAGTCACTTGGCTCTGTCATATCCTCACATGGCCTCTCCTATCATTGCTACGCTGACGATACACAACTAATCTTCTCCTTTCCCCCTTCTGATAACCAGGTGGCGAATCGCATCTCTGCATGTCTGGCAGACATATCAGTATGGATTTACGGATCACCACCTCAAGCTGAACCCTGGCAAGACGGAGCTGCTCTTCCTCCCGGGGAAGGACTGCCCGTTCCATGATCTCGCCATCACGGTTGACAACTCCGTTGTGTCCTCCTCCCAGAGTGCGAAGAGCCTTGGCGTGACCCTGGACAACACCCTGTCGTTCTCCGCTAACATCAAGGCGGTGACCCGCTCCTGCAGGTTCATGCTCTACAACATTCGGAGAGTACGACCCTGCCTTACACAGGAAGCGGCACAGGTCCTAATCCAGGCACTTGTCATCTCCCGTCTGGACTACTGCAACTCGCTGTTGGCTGGCCTCCCTGCCTGTGCCATTAAACCCCTACAACTCATCCAGAATGCCGCAGCCCGTCTGGTGTTCAACCTTCCCAAGTTCTCTCACGTCACCCCCCTCTTCCGCACACTCCACTGGCTTCCAGTTGAAGCTCGCATCCGTTACAAGACCATGGTGCTTGCCTATGGAGCAGTGAGGGGAACGGCACCTCTGTACCTTCGGGCTCTGATCAGTCCCTACACCCAAACGAGGGCATTGCGTTCATCCACCTCTGGCCTGCTGGCTCCCCTTCCTCTACGGAAGCATAGTTCCCGCTCAGCCCAGTCAAAACTGTTCGCTGCTCTGGCACCCCAATGGTGGAACAAGCTCCCTCACGACGCCAGGACAGCGGAGTCACTCACCACCTTCCGGAGACATTTGAAACCCCACCTCTTTAAGGATTACCTGGGATAGGATAAAGTAATCCTTCTACCCCCCCCCCAAAAAAAAATTGTGAAGTGGTTTTCCCACTGGCTATAGGGTGAATGCACCAATTTGTGAGTCGCTCTGGACTAGAGCGTCTGCTAAATGACGTAAATGTGCCCTTGAGCAAGGCACTTAACCCTAATTGCTCCTGTAAGTCGCTCTGGATAAGAGCGTCTGCTAAATGACTAAAATGTAAATGTAAATGTAATTGAGAAAGGCCGCCGTAGGCAGACCTGGCTCTCAAGAGAAGACAGGCACACTGCCCACAAAATGAATGTAATGTTTACTGATTGTTTATTTCCTTTGTTTATTTCCCTTTTGTTTATTGTCTATTTAATTTGCTTTGGCAATGTAAATATATGTTTCCCATGCCAATAAAGCCCTTTGAATTGAATTGAGATAACGACAGAGTTGGTCAGAGACAGAACGCTGAAGTGTTTAGGGGAGAAGAAAGAAGGGGTACAGGTCTGTAGTTTTAGACGTCAGAGTGTTGGTTTCCTGCCGAGTGGAGCTAATCCCATATGGTATAACGAAGGGTCCAAAATAGATAAAGGACATGACTCAAATGGCACCCTATTCCCTGTCTGGCTTTGCATGGCCAGAAGTAGTGCACTAGTACTAAAGGGAGAAGTGTGTCATTAGGGTGCTGTTTAGGTGTCATTACGGTGATGTGTAGGTGTCATTAGGGTGATGTGTAGGTTTCATTAGGGTGATGTAGGTGTCATTAGGGTGCTGTGTAGGTGTCATTAGGGTGATGTTTATGTGTCATTAGGGTGATGTGTAGGTGTCATTAGGGTGATGTGTAGATGTCATTAGGGTGATGTAAGTGTCATTAGGGTGATGTGTAGGTGTCATTAGGGTGATGTATAGGTGTCATTAGGGTGATGTGTAGGTGTCATTAGGGTGCTGTGTAGGTGTCATTAGGGTGATGTGTAGGTTTCATTAGGGTGATGTGTAGGTTTCATTAGGGTGATGTAGGTGTCATTAGGGTGATGTGTAGGTGTCATTAGGGTGATGTGTAGGTGTCATTAGGGTGATGTGTAGTGTAGGTACTGGTATTGTTCCATATTCGCAGGTGTATTGGCCTGTCTTTGTGTAAACAGTAGTGAGTTATCAGTGTACTGCTATCATACATCTATCACCTCCTACCCTCCTGCACTACTGATCTTATCTACTCCCCTCTGGGCCACTCTCTGGGGCTGTGTGTGTGTGTGTGTGTGTGTGTGTGTGTGTGTGTGTGTGTGTGTGTGTGTGTGTGTGTGTGTGTGTGTGTGTGTGTGTGTGTGTGTGTGTGTGTGTGTGTGTGTGTGCGTTCATACATGCATGCATGGGTGGGTGCACATATGTGTTGGTGCAAGAAGTAAAGAACCAGAGATTTACAAACTTGGTTTAAGAATTAGAAATGTAATGTTCTTTGTATTAGCATGAGTCTTCTATCCCAACCAGGCCAAAGAGGACTAAGTCTTCTATCCCAACCAGGACAAAGAGGACTAAGTCTTCTATACCAACCAGGACAAAGAGGACTAAGTATTCTATCCCAACCAGGCCAAAGAGGACTAAGTATTATATCCCAACCAGGACAAAGAGGACTAAGTATCCCAACCAGGACAAAGAGGACTAAGTCTTCTATCCCAACCAGGACAAAGAGGACTACGTATTTTATCCCAACCAGGACAAAGAGGACTAAGTCTTCTATCCCAACCAGGACAAAGAGGACTAAGTCTTCTATACCAACCAGGACAAAGAGGACTAAGTATTCTATCCCAACCAGGACAAAGAGGACTAGGTCTTCTATCCCAACCAGGACAAAGAGGACTAAGTATCCCAACCAGGACAAAGAGGACTAAGTCTTCTATCCCAACCAGGACAAAGAGGACTACGTATTTTATCCCAACCAGGACAAAGAGGACTAAGTATTCTATCCCAACCAGGACAAAGAGGACTAAGTATTCTATCCCAACCAGGACAAAGAGGACTAAGTATTCTATCCCAACCAGGACAAAGAGGACTAGGTGTGTACAGTCAATAAGTATTAGAATCAGAAGATTTAAGACCATGGCCATGTCCGAATACCCATACTAGCCTACTACATACTTAACTGAATACTATGCCACAGTAGCGCTCACTTCACAAGCTCAGGGTGTGCCCGGCCCAGCATGCATTTGTAGTCTACTTGTGTGCTGCTATAGCCCTTTGCTTTAGCTACTGTCACAGAGTTCACTACATATTTTCATAAAGAAACTGATAACACACACAGGTGCTAAATCAAGGTGACTTACAAAGATGAGGACCAAGAGCTAGAGAGGGAGAGTGATGATGTAGTGTCCACAACTAAATAATCATTGTGGAATCTGAAAAGACACGTATCCCCGAAAGCATGATGGTGTACTTACTACGTGCACATGCTAACAGAAAGGAACAAGGTGGATAGATAATTAAGTGTGTCATTGTAGCAAAGTATTTATAAACTAAACATCAGATCTCTTAAACGTTTCGTTCATTTTCGTTCTATTATCTATACAATTGGCTATCATTGATTTTGGCCCAATAGGCCTGGCATATTCCCACGTTCAAGGAGCTTTCCGTTTTGATTGGGTTCTTTTGCCTAAAAGCCTTTAGGCCTATCTATACAAAAAATAAAAATAAACTCTGCATCTCTGCCCAGCCTGGCAAGAGTGGCCAAAAGGTTGTTTAGCATCCACAGTGGCTCTGCAAGTGAGGAGAGGATATTCTCCGCTGCTGGCCGGCTCTCCAGGCACCATCGCCTGAAGCCACAGACTGGCCAAACTCCTGTTTCTAAAAATTAATTCTAAAAACGAATTCAAAAGCACTAATAAGTTATTTTTCTTTTAATTTGTATTTAATAATAAGTCACAGCCTATATACACAATTTATAGAGTGTAATGATTTAATACAACAAAATGTTGTTTAAATGCTGCACACTTTATGTCCCTTCCAGCCTTGTGTCGCACCCGCAAATGCTTCACAATGTATTTATTTGTAGGCTATAGCCTTGAAATTTGGATCCCCATTAGTTCCTGCCAAGGCAACAGCTACTCTTCCTGGGGTTTATTATGGATCCCCATTAGTTCCAGCCAAGGCAGCAGCTACTCTTCCTGGGGTTTATTATGGATCCCAATTAGTTCCTGCCAAGGCAGCAGCTACTTTTCCTGGGGTTTATTATGGATCCCAATTAGTTCCTGCCAAGGCAGCAGCTACTCTTCCTGGGGTTTATTATGGATCCCCATTAGTTCCAGCCAAGGCAGCAGCTACTCTTCCTGGGGTTTATTATGGATCCCAATTAGTTCCTGCCAAGGCAGCAGCTACTTTTCCTGGGGTTTATTATGGATCCCAATTAGTTCCTGCCAAGGCAGCAGCTACTCTTCCTGGGGTTTATTATGGATCCCCATTAGTTCCTGCCAAGGCAGCAGCTACTCTTCCTGGGGTTTATTATGGATCCCCATTAGTTCCTGCCAAGGCAGCACACACACACACACACACACACACACACACACACACAAACACACACACACACACACAACCAACCCACACAAGTTTTGTTCTTATATCCTCAGGTTAGGGCTGGTATCAGCGTATCACCCTGTGGCTCCTGAGTGGCGCAGTGGTCTAAGGCACTGCATCGCAGTGCTAACTGTTCCACTAGAGATCCTGGTTCGAATCCAGGCTCTGTCGCAGCCGGCCGCGACAGGGAGACTCATGGGCGGCGCACAATTGGCCCAGCGTCGTCCAGGGTAGGGGAGGGAATGGCCGGCAGGGATGTAGCTCAGTTGATAGAGCATGGCGTTTGCAACGCCAGGGTTGTGGGTTCGATTCCCACGGGGGGCCAGTATAAAAAAAAAATAATAATATTCATATGTATTCACTAACTGTAAGTCGCTCTGGATAAGAGCGTCTGCTAAATGACTAAAATGTAATGTAAATGGTATCAGGTTAGGGCTGGTATCAGGTTATCACCCTGTGGTATCAGGTTAGGGTTAGGGCTGGTATCAGGTTATCTTCCTGTGGTATCAGGTTAGGGTTAGGGCTGGTATCAGCTTATCACTCTGTGGTATCAGGTTAGGGCTTGTATCAGGTTATCACCCTGTGGTATCAGGTTAGGGTTAGGGCTGGTATCAGGTTAGGGCTGGTATCAGGTTATCACCTTGTGGTATCAGGTTAGGGTTAGGGCTGGTATCAGGTTATCACTCTGTGGTATCAGGTTAGGGCTGTTATCAGGTTATCACCCTGTGGTATCAGGTTATCACCCTGTGGTATCAGGTTAGGGCTGGTATCAGGTTATCAGGTTAGGGTTAGGGCTGGTATCAGGTTATCACCCTGTGGTATCAGGTTAGGGCTGGTATCAGGTTATCACCCTGTGGTATCAGGTTAATGTTAGGGCTGGTATCAGGTTATCACCCTGTGGTATCAGGTTAGGGTTAGGGCTGGTATCTGTACCGACACTGTGTCAAACACTATGAAATCATTATGGTGGCAAAAGAGCACCCTGTCTCTCTTCAGCTCTGCTAGGGTGTGTGTGTTTGTGTGTGTGTCTGTGTGATCCATCCCCCTCTCTGTCTCAGTGCTGTGAACCATAATCCTCTCATCTTACACAATACTGGTACTGATAACAACTAAAGACGCTGAGAAACTCTCTCTCACACACACACACACACAGGTATTTACTGACTGGGGCTGGGTTTTGTGGGAAAGAGTGTGTGTAGTGGTGGTGGTTTTATGGTGGGGCTGAGGGTGTGTAGTGGTGGTGGTTACATGGTGGGGCTGAGGGTATGTAGTGGTGGTGGTGGTTATATGGTGTGGCTGAGGGTGTGTAGTGGTGGTGGTTATATGGTGGGGCTGAGGGTGTGTAGTGGTGGTGGTTATATGGTGGGGCTGAGGGTGTGTAGTGGTGGTGGTTATATGGTGGGGCTGAGGGTGTGTAGTGGTGGTGGTTATATGGTGGGGCTGAGGGTGTGTAGTGGTGGTTGTTTTATGGTGTGGCTGAGGGTGTGTAGTGGTGGTGGTTATATAGTGTGGCTGAGGGTGTGTAGTGGTGATGGTGGTTATATGGTGTGGCTGAGGGTGTGTAGTGGTGGTGGTTATATGGTGGGGCTGAGGGTATGTAGTGGTGGTGGTTATATGGTCTGGCTGAGGGTGTGTAGTGGTGGTGGTGGTTATATGGTGTGGCTGAGGGTGTGTAGTGGTGGTGGTTATATGGTGTGGCTGAGGGTGTGTAGTGGTGGTGGTTATATGGTGTGGCTGAGGGTGTGTAGTGGTGGTGGTTATATGGTGTGGCTGAGGGTGTGTAGTGGTGGTGGTGGTTATATGGTGTGGCTGAGGGTGTGTAGTGGTGGTGGTTATATGGTGTGGCTGAGGGTGTGTAGTGGTGGTGGTGGTTATATGGTGTGGCTGAGGGTGTGTAGTGGTGGTGGTTATATGGTGTGGCTGAGGGTGTGTAGTGGTGGTGGTTATATAGTGTGGCTGAGGGTGTGTAGTGGTGGTGGTTATATGGTGTGGCTGAGGGTGTGTAGTGGTGGTGGTTATATGGTGTGGCTGAGGGTGTGTAGTGGTGGTGGTTATATGGTGGGGCTGAGGGTGTGTAGTGGTGGTGGTTATATGGTGTGGCTGAGGGTGTGTAGTGGTGGTGGTTATATGGTGTGGCTGAGGGTGTGTAGTGGTGGTGGTGGTTATATGGTGTGGCTGAGGGTGTGTAGTGGTGGTGGTTATATGGTGGGGCTGAGGGTGTGTAGTGGTGGTGATTATATGGTGGGGCTGAGGGTGTGTAGTGGTGGTGGTTATATGGTGGGGCTGAGGGTGTGTAGTGGTGGTGGTTATATGGTGGGGCTGAGGGTGTGTAGTGGTGGTGGTTTTATGGTGTGGCTGAGGGTGTGTAGTGGTGGTGGTTATATAGTGTGGCTGAGGGTGTGTAGTGGTGGTGGTGGTTATATGGTGTGGCTGAGGGTGTGTAGTGGTGGTGGTTATATGGTGGGGCTGAGGGTGTGTAGTGGTGGTGGTTATATGGTGGGCCTGAGGGTGTGTAGTGGTGGTGGTGGTTATATGGTGGGGCTGAGGGTGTGTAGTGGTGGTGGTTATATGGTGGGGCTGAGGGTGTGTAGTGGTGGTGGTTATATGGTGTGGCTGAGGGTGTGTAGTGGTGGTGGTTATATGGTGTGGCTGAGGGTGTGTAGTGGTGGTGGTTATATGGTGTGGCTGAGGGTGTGTAGTGGTGGTGGTTTTATGGTGTGGCTGAGGGTGTGTAGTGGTGGTGGTTATATAGTGTGGCTGAGGGTGTGTAGTGGTGGTGGTTATATGGTGTGGCTGAGGGTGTGTAGTGGTGGTGGTTATATGGTGTGGCTGAGGGTGTGTAGTGGTGGTGGTTATATGGTGTGGCTGAGGGTGTGTAGTGGTGGTGGTGGTTATATGGTGTGGCTGAGGGTGTGTAGTGGTGGTGGTTATATGGTGGGGTGTGTGTAGAGAGGAAGGGAGGGTGAGTGATTGTGTGTGATTCTATGCAGGATGGTGTAAGTGAGTGTTTGTGGAAGGCAAATAATGTGTGTGTGTGTGTGTGTGTGTGTGTGTGTGTGTGTGTGTGTGTGCGTGCCTGTGTGCGTGTGTGCATGTGTGTGTGTGTGTGTGTGTGTGTGTGTGTGTGTGTGTGTGCACTGCAGCGATGATAGCTGTCTTCCTGTAACCCACCCAGTGGACGGTCTCTCTGTTAGGGACACACAGTATCTTGTCCTCCTGTTGTCACTTCTTCTACAACAGTATTATATCATAGAACACAGACAGGCAGACAGACAGACAGACAGACAGTATCTGGTCCTCCTGTTGTCACTTCCTCTACAACAGTATAATATCATTGAACACAGACAGACAGGCAGACAGACAGACATACAGTATCTGGTCCTCCTGTTGTCACTTCTTCTACAACAGTATTATATCATAGAACACAGACAGGCAGACAGACAGTATCTGGTCCTCCTGTTGTCACTTCCTCTACAACAGTATAATATCATAGAACACAGACAGACAGACAGACAGACAGACAGACAGACAGACAGACAGACAGACAGACAGACAGACAGACAGACAGACAGGCAGACAGACAGACAGACAGGCAGGCAGGCAGGCAGGCAGGCAGACATCTCACTGATGGTCCTGCCTAAAGAACATGTTCTCAGTTGAAGACCTGTGTAACAGAGTTTAAAGCTAGAATCGTTTTGGTAAAAAGCTGAGCGATGGGCCTGGAGAAATGTAACCACTCTCAAATTCATAAACAGAGCTATGGATGCAAGGGCTGACCATCCCTAGGGCCCTAGGAAATCTGTTTGAGGTATCAAGTATGGGTTCATCCCTTGAGCCCTATGAAATCTGTTTGAGGTATCAAGTATGGGTTCATCCCTTGAGCCCTATGAAATCTGTTTGAGGTATCAAGTATGGGTTCATCCCTTGAGCCCTATGAAATCTGTTTGAGGTATCAACTATGGGTTCATCCCTAGGGCCCTATGAAATCTGTTTGAGGTATCAACTATGGGTTTATCCATAGGGCCCTATGAAATCTTTTTGAGGTATCAACTATGGGTTCATCCCTAGGGCCCTATGAAATCTGTTTGAGGTATCAACTATGGGTTTATCCCTAGGCCCCTACTCCTGAGTGGCGCAGTGGTCTAAGGCACTGCATCGCAGTGGTAACTGTGCCACTAGAGATCCTGGTTCGTATCCAGGCTCTGTCGCAGCCGGCCGCGACCGGGAGACTCATGGGGCGGTGCACAATTGGCCCAGCGTCGTCCAGGGTAGGGGAGGGAATGGCCGGCAGGGATGTAGCTCAGTTGATAGAGCATGGCGTTTGCAACGCCAGGGTTGTGGGTTCGATTCCCACGGGGGGCCAGTATAAAAAAATATATAAAAAAATATGTATTCACTAACTGTAAGTCGCTCTGGATAAGAGCGTCTGCTAAATGACTAAAATGTAAATGTAAAATGTATGAAATCTTTTTGAGGTATCAAGTAGGGGTTCATCCCTAGAGCTCTATGAAATCTGTTTGAGGTATCAACAATGGTTTCATCCCTAGGGCCCTATGAAATCTGTTTGAGGTATCAACTATGGGTTCATCCCTAGAGCTCTATGAAATCTGTTTGAGGCATCAACAATGGTTTCATCCCTAGAGCCCTATGAAATCTGTTTGAGGTATCAAGTATGGGTTCATCCCTTGAGCCCTATGAAATCTGTTTGAGGTATCAACTATGGGTTCATCCCTAGGGCCCTAGGAAATATGTTTGAGGTATCAACTATGGATTCATCCCTAGGAAATCTGTTTGAGGTATCAACTATGGGTTCATCCCTAGGGCCCTATGAAATCTGTTTGAGGTATCAACTATGGATTCATCCCTAGGGCCCTATGACATCTGTTTGAGGTATCAACTATGGATTCATCCCTAGAGCCCTATGAAATCTGTTTGAGGTATCAACTATGGGTTCATCCCTAGGGCCCTATGAAATCTTTTTGAGGTATCAACTATGGGTTCATCCCTAGAGCCCTATGAAATCTGTTTGAGTTATCAACTATGGGTTTATCCCTGTTTTCTTTTTGCCTGACTCTCTTTTCTCCGTTTTGTTTTTCCAGGTTTCAGTTGGATGTTCTAAGTCCACAACAATGCCTAAACCACTTTAGGAGACCACTTTTGAGCTCGGGGGAAAATGTGAGAAATATTGATTTTTTGGTGTAGTTACCCTTTTAATTCCAGTGCGCTCATAGCGAGAGGCTGTTGTTAAGATGTGTTTCTGCAGCCCACATGTGATGGTAGAGTTTGCAAAACAAATACCCACTGGATTGATGAAAATAATCATGATATCATTCTGCCAGGTAAGCATAGGCTACTTTGTAGTTAACATTTAATTGAGAAGGTTTTTGGGAAAGCCTTTCCATCTACCAGAATGTTTTCATTAGCATCATCGCTAACGGTTACACAAAGTGGTGGCTACATGCACCACACACACACAGAGGGGCATTCTAATTGCAGGAAATATGAACCACTGATGCATTCTGTTCATGTCCTCTGATAAACTCAGACTGAATGAATTTTCAATACATTTAGTTGATTTCCTACTAAGTTCAATACATTTAGTTGATTCCCTACTAAGTTCAATACATTTAGTTGATTTCCTACTAAGTTCAATACATTTATTTGATTTCCTTCAATACATTTTTGAATATTGTTGAATTCCATTTTATTGTCTGGATTCCGTGATTCCGTCCGCATTCACAGTATCGTGGATTTTATAGGGTCCTAAATCCAACAGTAAATATGCTTTAATCTGAAAGGACCTACCAGTTACATTCATCTCCAGAGGGCTTTGCAGCTCGCCTAGGACAGAAAAACTATGTGAAACACTGCATCATCCACTGAGAGCATCTGGGTTGCCAGACCACTGAGTGAGAAGGGAGGTCCAGATAACATTGAAGGAAAGCAGATTCCCATTTGGGAAATAATTCCTGGTGAGGAAAAACAGAATGGCAGCTGGCATGCAGTCTAGAGAGAATCTCACAAAGAGTTTCTGACATGTAAGGTTACCTAGTGTGTGTATGTGTGTGTGGCAGCAGTCTGTAACCCCTCTTTAGTGGGAGACATCAGCACCAGGTCATCTGCATACAGCAGACACTTGATTTCAGTGTTGTGTAGGGTGAGACCAGGTGCTGCAGATTCTTCTAATGTTTTTGCCAATTCATTAATGTAGATGTTAAATAGTCTCTCTCTCTCTCTCTCTCTCTCTCTCTCTCTCTCTCTCTCTCTCTCTCTCTCTCTCTCTCTCTCTCTCTCTCTCTCTCTCTCTCTCTCACTCACTCACTCACTCACTCACTCACTCACTCACTCACTCACTCACACTCACTCACAGGTCTTGGGGGTTGTAAGTGGTAGAGGAAGTGTACTATCATCCAGACCCATCCATGGTTGGCCAGCGTCTCAAGGCAGTCTGGTGGGACTGTCTGGTTTTAACAACTCTCCCCCTGACTGTCCCCCTCACCCTGACCCTCTGTCTATCACCCTGACCCTCGTTCTATCACCCTGACCCTCTGTCTATCCACCTCACCCCTTTCCTCTCCTTCCATCTCTCCCTACTCACCCCTTTACCCTCCTTCCATCTCTCCATACTCACCCCCTTTCCTCTCCTCCCATCTCTCCCTACTCACCCCTTTCCTCTCCTCCCATCTCTCCCTACTCACCCATTTCCTCTCCTCCCATCTCTCCCTACTCACCCCTTTCCTCTCCTTCCATCTCTCCCTACTCACCCCTTTCCTCTCCTTCCATCTCTCCCTACTCACCCCCTTCCTCTCCTTCCATTTCCCCCTCCCTTCCTCACTCTCCTGAACCTGTCTGGTTAAAGTGAGAAGGCCAGACAAGACTCAGATGTTTAAATATAGTTAGATGTGACATGATGTGTTGGGATGAATACATGCTTCCTCCAGGGCACCAGACCTGCTAAGGGGGCGCTGTCCCGTGGACATGCAGGCACAGAGGCACGTGTCTGGGCTTGTCCCGACACCAACTCCCCCAACATTTCATGAAGGTATAGACTGACGACCCCAATCCTGTTACCAGCACACACAAACACTGATACACACACACACACACATAAACCCATGCTGACACGTGCGAACACACTCAGTTACACACACACGTGTCATTCTGTCTACCTGTAAACGTCCCCTTCTCTCACCAGGGCACACCTGGAAGTGAAATTCCGAGCGGCCATTTGTAATGTTGTAACACTGGAAAAAAGAGTCCGGACATACTGGCAGGGGCACGCACGCACGCGCGCGCGCGCGCACACGCACACGCACACGCACACGCACACACACACACACACACACACACACACACACACACACACACACACACACACACACACACACACACACACACACACACACACACACACACACACACACTTAAAGAGCACCTTGGTTGTGAATAAAACACTTGAACACTTACATCACTCTGCCTCTAATGAAAAGATAGAGTCCCTGAGGGATATAATGGCAGACCTTCTTATTATCACAGAAGGGCTTTTAGCAACAGATCTAAGATCAGATTGTCCAACACTGTAACCATTAGGGCGGTGGTTCTTAATCCGTGTCCAAGGGACCCAAAGGGGTGCACATTTTGTTTTGGCCTTAGCACTACACACCTGATTCCATTAATTAAAGCTTGATGATGAGTTGATCATTGGAATCTGGTGTGTCGTGCTAAGGGATGAATAAATATCTGATCTCAATCATTTGTTCCTTGATTCCTTGCATCTTCTTCTCACCTCCTTGTCATTGGACCTTGGACCTCCTTGTCCAATATGGTTGAGTAGGAGGTGAGGAGAGAGGATGTGAAGGAATACACATTGAGATAGAACCCCTGTATCACTAGGTAGCATTCCATACTTTAGAAAAAGAATCCTCCCTCCCCTAAAGTAATCCCTAATGTGCTATGACTGCTTAGATGTGATGATATCTATGTAGTGGAACAGTTGCTTTTGACCTACACACTCCAGTTAGATCAGTGATTACTTCAAGGAAGGGAGTTAAGAAGGAATCATTTGTGAAGTATTGGAAGGAGGCCTGTCTTCTCAGACTTACTGGAAGTACTTTCCCCTTCTGTCATACCGTTCCAGGGTGTTTTTTTTGAGTGTGTGTTTGTGTGTGTTTTCAAGAGTGTGTATACAGTGTTTAGTGTTTTTTCAGGGTAATTATTTATCCACTACATGTCTGAGCACTTGGTACGGTTCACTGATGTCCTGCCAAATTCCGCTCTTTAATGGATGAACAACTTGGCAGCGCCAAATTCCCCTCTCACCCTCCTCATAACCCCTCTCTTCCCCCCTCACCCTCCTCACCCTCCTCATAACCCCTCTCTTCCCCCCTCACCCCCTCACCCTCCTCATAACCCCTCTCTTCCCCTCTCACCCTCCTCATAACCCCTCTCTTCCCCGCTCAACCTCCTCATAACCCCTCTCTTCCCCTCTCACCCTCCTCATAACCCCTCTCTTCCCCTCTCAACCTCCTCATAACCCCTCTCTTCCCCTCTCCCCCTCCTCATAACCCCTCTCTCCCCCTCTCACCCTCCTCATAACCCCTCTCTCCCCCTCTCACCCTCCTCATAACCCCTCTCTTCCCCTCTCACCCTCCTCATAACCCCTCTCTTCCCCTCTCACCCTCCTAATAACCCCTCTCTTCCCCTCTCACCCTCCTCATAACCCTTCTCTCCCCCTCTCACCCTCCTCATAACCCCTCTCTTCCCCTCTCACTCTCCTCATAACCCCTCTCTCCCCCTCTCTCCCCCTCTCACCCTCCTCATAACCCCTCTCCCCCTCCTCATAACCCCTCTCTTCCCCTCTCCCCCTCCTCATAACCCCTCTCTTCCCCTCCTCATAACCCCTCTCTTCCCCTCCCTCCCTCCTCATAACCCCTCTCTTCCCCTCTCCCCCTCCTCATAACCCCTCTCTTCCCCTCTCCCCCTCCTCATAACCCCTCTCTTCCCCTCTCCCCCTCCTCATAACCCCTCTCTTCCCCTCTCCCCCTCCTCATAACCCCTCTCTTCCCCTCTCAACCTCCTCATAACCCCTCCCTTCCCCTCTCAACCTCCTCATAACCCCTCTCTTCCCCTCTCAACCTCCTCATAACCCCTCTCTCCCCCTCTCACCCTCCTCATAACCCCTCTCCCCCTCCTCATAACCCCTCTCTTCCCCTCTCAACCTCCTCATAACCCCTCTCTTCCCCTCTCAACCTCCTCATAACCCCTCTCTTCCCCTCTCAACCTCCTCATAACCCCTCTCTCCCCCTCTCACCCTCCTCATAACCCCTCTCGTCCCCTCTCAACCTCCTCATAACCCCTCTCACCCTCCTCATAACCCCTCTCTTCCCCTCTCACCCCCCTCATAACCCCTCTCTTCCCCTCTCAACCTCCTCATAACCCCTCTCTTCCCCTCTCCCCCTCCTCATAACCCCTCTCTTCCCCTCTCAACCTCCTCATAACCCCTCTCTTCCCCTCTCAACCTCCTCATAACCCCTCTCTTCCCCTCTCAACCTCCTCATAACCCCTCTCTTCCCCTCTCACCCTCCTCATAACCCCTCTCTTCCCCTCTCAACCTCCTCATAACCCGCTAGTGTGTGTTGTCTCAATAAGATACCCAGTCACTGGGTCAGTAAGTCATGGGACTGGGCTGGCTCTGTGTGGTTTGGTACAATGTGTGTGTGTGTGTGTGTGTGTGTGTGTGTGTGTGTGTGTGTGTGTGTGTGTGTGTGTGTGTGTGTGTGTGTGTGTGTGTGTGTGTGTGTGTGTGTGTGTGTGTGTGTGTGTGTGTGTGTGTGTGTGTGTGTGTGTGTGCGTGCGTGCATCTGTGATCACCAGGGGTCTTGGAGTCTACTAAAGTTTAGTACCAGGAAGTGACTGGCATTGCCCTGACAAACCTTAACTCCCTGACCCCTCTTAATCCCGGCCCACCAGTAGCTACAGGTCTAGAATCAGATTAACGCAGCATCTCGTCAGGGATTTAACACACCATCTCATCAGGGATTTAACACACCATCTCGTCAGGAATTTAACGCACCATCTCGTTAGGGATTTAACGCACCATCTCATCAGGGATTTAACGCAGCATCTCGTCAGGGATTTAACGCACCATCTTGTTAGGGATTTAACGCAGCATCTCGTCAGGGATTTAACGCACCATCTCATCAGGGATTTAACGCACCATTTCGTCAGGGATTTAACGCACCATCTCGTCAGGGATTTAACGCACCATCTCATTAGGGATTTAACGCACCATCTCGTCAGGGATTAAACGCACCATCTCGTCAGGGATTTAACACACCATCTCGTCAGGTTTTTAACGCAGCATCTCGTCAGTGATTTAACGCACCATCTCATCAGGGATTTAACGCACCATCTCGTCAGGGATTTAACGCACCATCTCATTAGGGATTTAACGCACCATCCCGTCAGGGATTTAACGCACCATCTCGTCAGGGATTTAACGCACCATCTCGTCAGGGATTTAACGCACCATCTCATTAGGGATTTAACGCACCATCTCGTCAGGGATTTAACGCATCATCTCATCAGGGATTTAACGCACCATCTCGTCAGGGATTTAACGCAGTTTAAAATAAAATAAAATAAGATGGGTGTTCATTTTTTTGTGCAATTTAAAAAAGTTATGATTTAATACTAGGGTTGGGCGGTTTCCAGATTTTCATAACGTCATACCGTTTTGGTACCATAACGGGGTATACTGTATTACCGGAAGTGCACACAAGGTGAGCTATTTAGGCACCAGGGATCTTAATCCAGGAGGGGATTGAATGTCTCTGCTGTAACCAAGAAGCTTGATCTTGACATCTAGCTACTTAGCTAGAAAGTTAGCAAACCAAATGCATAGCTGGAGCCCTGAGCTGGTTATAACTGATTTGACACATCTTAGATTTCTTAGAAATACCCTGGTATACGGTATAAACTGTATATCGCCCAAGCCTATTTAATACAGTTGAAATGTTGACAAATGAGATGCACTGAAATGAAAGCAACTTCCAAAACTGAACACTGGGATTATGGTGATATTACTGTATGGGATTATGGAGATATTACTGTATGGGATTATGGTGATATTACTGTATGGGATTATGGTGATATTACTGTATGGGATTATGGAGATATTACTGTATGGGATTATGGTGATATTACTGTATGGGATTATGGTGATATTACTGTATGGGATTATGGTGATATTACTGTATGGAATTATGGTGATATTACTGTATGGGATTATGGTGATATTACTGTATGGAATTATGGTGATATTACTGTATGGGATTATGGTGATATTACTGTATGGAATTATGGTGATATTACTGTATGGGATTATGGTGATATTACTGTATGGAATTATGGTGATAGTACTGTATGGAATTATGGTGATATTACTGTATGGGATTATGGTGATATTACCGTATGACTGATTTGGAAAACAATGTAAAGTATGTATAGAGGTGTAATCTAGAGCCAAGCGTTTTGATTTTAAATTGTGTGGTTTTCCTGCTATTGACACACTTGTTGAATTATGCAAGGGAAAGTGACAAAACAGTATTAATTAGGCAGTCTAGACAGATAAGTGCAGGTAGGCCTAGACTGAGCAAGTTTTTGGTGGTTGCCATCCTGTTCCACCGCTTTATATTAATGTATTCATGTATGCAAATACACCCTTCAAAAAGTATTCATACCCCTTGACTTATTCCACATTTTGTTGTGTGAAACCCTGTGTTACAGCCTGAATTCAAAATGGATTAAATATATATTTTTCTCATCCATCTATACACAATACTCCATAATGCAAATGTATTGAAAATGAAATACAGAAATATCTCATTTACATACGTAAGTATTCACAAACCTGAGTCAATACTTTGTAGAAGCACCTCTGGCAGCGATTACGGCTGTGAGTCTTTCTGGGTAAATCTCTAAGAGCTTTCCACACCTGGATTGTGCAACATTTACCCATTATTATTTTCTGTCAAATTGGTTGCCATTTTCAGATCTTGCTATAGATTTTCAAGTAGATTTAAGTCAGAACTGTAACTCAGCCACTCAGGAACATTCACCGTCTTCTTGGTAAGCAACTCCAGTGTAGATTTGGCCTTATGTTTTAGGTTATTGTCCTGCTGAAAGATGAATTCATCTCCCAGTGTCTGGTGGAAAGCAGACTGAACCAGGTTTTCCTCTAGGATTTTGCCTGTGCTTAGCTCCATTCCATTTCTTTTTTATCCTGAAAAACTCCCCAGTCCTTAACGATTAAAAGCATACCCATAACATGATGCAGCCACCACTATGCTTGGAAATATGGCGAGTGGTACTCAGTAATGTGTTGTATTGGATTTGCCCCAAACATTACACTTTGTATTCAGGACAAAAAGTGAATTGCTTTGCCACATTTTTTGCAGTATTACTTTAGTGCCTTGTTACAAACAGGATGCATGTTTTGGAATATTTTTTTCTGTACAGGCTTCCTTCTTTTCACTCGGTCAATCAAGTCAGTATTGTGGAGTAACTACAATGTTGTTGATCCATACTCAGTTTTCTCCTATCACAGCCATTAAACTCTGTAACTGTTTTAAAGTCACCATTGGCTTCATGGTGAAATCCCTGAGCAGATTCCTTCCTCTCCAGCAATTGAGTTAGGAAGGTGACTGGATGTATTGATACACCATTAATTACATTTACATTTTAGTAATTTAGCAGAAGCTCTTATCCAGAGCGACTTACAGTTTTAGTGAGTGCATACATTTTTCATACAGGCCCCCCATGGGAATCAAACCCACAACCCTGGTGTTGCAGGCGCCATGCTCAACCAACTGAGCTACAGGGGACCTTAGTGTACTTAATAACCAAAGTGTAATTAATAACTTCATCATGCTCAAAGGGATATTCAATGTCTTTTTTTGTACCCATCTACCAATAGGTGCCCTTCTTTGCGAGGCATTGGAAAACCCTGGTCTTTGTGGTTGAATCTGTGTTTGAAATTCACTGCTCGACTGAGGGATCTTATAGATAATTGTACGTGTGGGGTACAGAGATGAGGTAGTCATTCAAAAATCATGTTAAACACTATTATTGTACACAGAGTGAGTCCATGCAACTTATTATGTGACTTGTTAAGCACATGTTTACTCCTGAACTTATTTAGGCTTGACATAACAAAGGGGTTGAATACTTATTGACTCAAGACATTTCAGCTTTTCATTTTTAATAAATCCGTAAAAAATTTCGAAAAACATAATTCCACTTTGACATTATGGGGTATTATTTGTAGGCCAGTGACAAAAAAATTGAATCCATTTTAAATTCAGGCTGTAACACAACACAATGTTGAAAAAGTCAAGGGGTTTGACTACTTTCTGAAGGAACTGTATACATTATATGCATATGAGGCACATATAATATTCTTTATTTTATCACAAAGCGTAAAAACAATACCTGCTACACTAAGAAAATGTATATGAGTGCATTATAAGAAGAAGAAAAAGGTTACATAAAAAAAAAAAAGAATACCTGAATTTCCACCAAAATGCTTGAACTCCATTCTTTATTTGTCCATGCCAGTACAATGTTTTATGTGCTATAATTCAGTCAATATCTGCTGGATTTTTTAAAATTCTAAAAGTTTGGAATGTTGTCCAACTATTGCATTTATTAGAATCATTTTTTTAAACCTTCAAACAATCTTGATGAACGTTGCTACTTCTACTCTGAGTCACATGTTTCGCCCTGCCTGGGGACATAAATGTGATTGAACAGGTCACTAATTGGGCACAAGACAGAACAGGACATTGAACCTTTCAGAACACTCAGCCACAGCAGTCAGCGCCACAATGGCTCCCTGTCAACAAATTGAATTTGAGGCTGTCGCATCTCATCTGATGCTGTATACCTAGTTAGAGTCCTGGCTGGCACTCAACACGTCACACCACACAGAGGTGAAAGAACGTGTGTTTGCAATGGTTCTGAAAGAGATAGTTGAGTTGAAGACAGAGCTTGTTGTATCTCTCCATTCAAATAAACATGGCCACCAAAGAGGCAAAGTGAAGCGATCTGAAACATGGATAAGAGAAGACCAGAGGATTTGGCCTCAGGAGAGAGAGAGAGACAGAGAGAGAGAGAGAGAGAGAGAGACAGAGAGAGAGAGAGAGAGAGAGAGAGAGAGAGAGAGAGAGAGAGAGAGAGTGTGTGTGTGTGTTTGTGTGTGTGTAAGTGTGTATATGCGTGCATGCGTGCCTGTGTTCTGAGTCTGTGAGCTCATCAAAGAGATGAGTCCCCAGCAGTAGAGACATATGTAGCCTTGTGTGTTGTTGTAACTAAGGGGGGTAGCCTAGCCTAGCCTAGCCTAGCTTAGCCAGGTCTTCTACCCAACCCCTGACCTGTTTACTCTTTAGCTATTAGCATTACGCTAGCAGAGGTTAACATTGGCTAGTAATCTTAATCAGCAAACCTCATTAGGTTTAGCCTGGCTATGCTTATTAGGGTTAGGAAGAAGGACTGTCATCTATCAATTAAGGAATAGCAGGGTCAACTGTCTTGGTTGACCCCAGAAACTGATCTAAGGCCAGTTTTACATCTCACCTCCTATTGATTCATGTAGGATATAGGGAGGGTTGTCTGATACTAGACCTGTGCTGACGAACTACCTGGAGTAAAGGAATTAGAGGGTTTTAGTTAAAGGGATACTTCGGGATTTTGACAATGAAGCCCTTTATCAACTTCCCCAGAGTCAGATGAACTCGTAGATACTATTTTTATGTCTATGTGTGTCCAGTATGAAGGAAGTTAGATGTAGTTAATGTAAGATGTAACGCTAACTAGCATTCCCGCAATAGCTGGAAGCGCAATACCTCTAACTTCCTTCATACCGGACACACAGACATAAAAAAAGCTCACACACGTACACACACACTACAACACACACACACACTACAACACACACACACACTATAACACACACACACTACAACACATACACACACTACAACACACACACACTACAACACACACACTACAACACACACACACACCCTACAACACACACACATACTGTTCATTTTCACACATACAGTTGCAAACTGTCCTGCCAGCTCAGCCTAACCCAGAGGAAACAAGGGAGTGCTGTTCCACTGTGACACTGTTGTTAAAGGTGAGACAATGATACATACACAGGGACACTAATGTAATAACAGTCTGTGTCACAGGCCAGCCAGAGGCTAAGCTAATTGGTTTAGCGCCTCAAATCAACACCTGTCTAAACTGAGCCCAGGAATGAAGGGAGCGAGAGAGAGATGCCAATCAAGCCCTTAAATTGAAATGAGAGAGATAGAGCGAGAGAGACTCTCTCTCTCTCTCTCTCTCTCTCTCTCTCTCTCTCTCTCTCTCTCTCTCTCTCTCTCTCTCTCTCTCTCTCTCTCTCTCTCTGCACACTATCATTGCTCTCCCTAACCTCCCCTCTCTCCTTCCCATGTCTCTCCCTCCCATGTCTCTCCCTCCCCTATCTCTCCCTCTCCTCCCCTGTCTCTCCCTCCCCTCCCCTGCCTCTCCCTCCCCTGCCTCTCCCTCCCCTGTCTCTCCCTCTCCTCCCCTGTCTCTCCCTCTCCTCCCCGTCTCTCCCTCCCCTGTCTCTCTCTCCCTCTCCTCCCCTGTCTCCCTCCTCTGGCTCTCTCTCCCCTGCCCTGTCTCCCCCTCCCATGTCTCTCCCTCCCCTGTCTCTCCCTCCCCTGTCTCCCCCTCCCATGTCTCTCCCTCCCCTCCCCTGAGCTGACACACACACACATTAAACTACCATACTGTCATCTCTAGGACGTGTATCCCTTTTCAGTTACTTTATGTTCCACAATCTACTGCTATGAGAACAGGCTAAAGACCTTCTGACAGTCAGGAGAAAAGCACAAGGATTTATGAAACACAAGACATGTTCCGCACTGCCACTCACCCAGTTATACCAAAAGTTACACCAAAAGTTAAACCCAAGATATAGCCTACCAAAAGTTAGATTGAAAGTTAAACCGAAGATATAGCCTACCAAAAGTTAGACTGAAAGTTAAACCAAAGATATAGCCTACCAAATGTTAGATTGAAAGTTAAACCGAAGATATAGCCTACCAAAAGTTAGACTGAAAGTTAAACTGACAATATAGCCTACCAAAAATTAGACTAAAAGTTAAACCGAAGATATAGCCTACCAAAAGTTATACCAAAAGACTTGTCATAACCAACATTTCAATAGGCTCTCTCAATGCCTGCTGTGTTCCAGCTGATTTTGTACGTTTGCCCACTGACAAAGAAATGATCAGTCTATAATTTTAATGGTAGGTTTATTTGAACAGTGAGAGACAGAATAACAACAGAGAAATCCAGAAAAAAAACGCATGTCAAAAATGTTATAAATTGATTTGCATTTTAATGAGGGAAATAAGTATTTGACCCCCTCTCAATCAGAAAGATTTCTGGCTCCCAGGTGTCTTTTATACAGGTAACGAGCTGAGATTAGGTACACACTCTTAAAGGGAGTGCTCCTAATCTCAGCTTGTTACCTGTATAAAAGACACCTGTCCACAGAAGCAATCAATCAATCAGATTCCAAACTCTCCACCATGGCCAAGACCAAAGAGCTCTCCAAGGATGTCAGGGACAAGATTGTAGACCTACACAAGGCTGGAATGGGCTACAAGACCATCGCCAAGCAGCTTGGTGAGAAGGTGACAACAGTTGGTGCGATTATTCGCAAATGGAAGAAACACAAAAGAACTGTCAATCTCCCTCGGCCTGGGGCTCCATGCAAGATCTCACCTCGTGGAGTTGCAATGATCATGAGAACGGTGAGGAATCAGCCCAGAACTACACGGGAGGATCTTGTCAATGATCTCAAGGCAGCTGGGACCATAGTCACCAAGAAAACAATTAGTAACACACTACGCCGTGAAGGACTGAAATCCTGCAGCGCCCGCAAGGTCCCCCTGCTCAAGAAAGCACATATACATGCCCGTCTGAAGTTTGCCAATGAACATCTGAATGATTCAGAGGAGACCTGGGTGAAAGTGTTGTGGTCAGATGAGACCAAAATGGAGCTCTATGGCATCAACTCAACTCGCCGTGTTTGGATGAGGAGGAATGCTGCCTATGACCCCAAGAACACCATCCCCACCGTCAAACATGGAGGTGGAAACATTATGCTTTGGGGGTGTTTTTCTGCTATGGGGACAGGACAACTTCACTGCATCAAAGGGACGATGGACGGGGCCATGTACCGTCAAATCATGGGTGAGAACCTCCTTCCCTCAGCCAGGGCATTGAAAATGGGTCGTTGATGGGTATTCCAGCATGACAATGACCCAAAACAGGACCTTGTGAAGATGCTGGAGCAAACAGGTACAAAAGTATCTATATCCACAGTAAAACGAGTCCTATATCGACATAACCTGAAAGGCCGCTCAGAAAGGAAGAAGCCACTGCTCCAAAATGGGTGAAAGTGTTGTGGTCAGATGAGACCAAAATGGAGCTCTTTGGCATCAACTCAACTCGCCGTGTTTGGATGAGGAGGAATGCTGCCTATGACCCCAAGAACACCATCCCCACCGTCAAACATGGAGGTGGAAACATTATGCTTTGGGGGTGTTTTTCTGCTAAGGGGACAGGACAACTTCACTGCATCAAAGGGACGATGGACGGGGCCATGTACCGTCAAATCATGGGTGAGAACCTCCTTCCCTCAGCCAGGGCATTGAAAATGGGTCGTTGATGGGTATTCCAGCATGACATTGACCCAAAACACACGGCCAAGGCAACAAAGGAGTGGCTCAAGAAAAAGCACATTAAGGTCCTGGAGTGGCCTTGCCAGTCTCCAGACCTTAATCCCATAGAAAATCTGTGGAGGGAGCTGAAGGTCCGAGTTGCCAAACGTCAGCCTCGAAACCTTAATGACTTGGAGAAGATCTGCAAAAAGGAGTGGGACAAAATCCCTCCTGAGATGTGTGCAAACCTGGTGGCCAACTACAAGAAACGTCTGACCCCTGTGATTGCCAACAAGGGTTTTGCCACCAAGTACTAAGTCATGTTTTGCATGACTTAGTTCAAATAAACCTACCATTAAAATGATAGACTGATCATTTCTTTGTCAGTGGGCAAACGTACAAAATCAGCAGGGGATCAAATACTTTTTTCCCTCACTGTAAAGTTGAAGTCGGAAGTTTACATACACTTAGGTTGGAGTCATTAAAACACGTTTTTCTACCATTCCACAAATTTCTTGTTAACAAACTATAGTTTTGGCAAGTCGGTTAGGACGTCTACTTTGTGCATGACACAAGTAATTTTTCCAACAATTGTTTACAGACAGATTATTTCACTTATAATTCACTGTATCACAATTCCAGTGGGTCAGAAGTTTACATACACTAAGTTGACTGTGCCTTTAAACAGCTTGGAAAATTCCAGAAAATAATGTCATGGCTTTAGAAGCTTCTGATAGGCTAATTGACATCATTTGAGTCAATTGGAGGTGTACCTGTGGATGTATTTCAAGGCCTACCTTCAAACTCAGTGCCTCTTTGCTTGACATCATGAGAAAATCAAAAGAAATTAGCCAAGATCTCAGATTTTTTTTTTTGTCCTCCACAAGTCTGGTTCATCCTTGGGAGCAATTTCCAAACGCCTGAAGGTACTACGTTCATCTGTACAAAGAATAGTATGCAAGTATAAACACCATGGGACCACGCAGCCGTCATACCGCTCAGGAAGGAGACGCGTTCTGTCTCCTAGAGATGAACGTACTTTGGTGCGAAAAGTGCAAATCAATCCCAGAACAACAGCAAAGGACCTTGTGAAGATGCTGGAGCAAACAGGTACAAAAGTATCTATATCCACAGTAAAACGAGTCCTATATCGACATAACCTGAAAGGCCGCTCAGCAAGGAAGAAGCCACTGCTCCAAAATGACCATAAAAAAGCCAGACTACGGTTTGCAACTGCACATGGGGACAAAGATGGTACTTTTTGGAGAAATGTCCTCTGGTCTGATAAAACAAAAATAGAACTGTTTGGCCATAATGACCATCGTTATGTTTGGAGGAAAAAGGGGGAGCTTGCATGCCAAAGAACACCACCCCAACCGTGAAGCACGGGGTGGCAGCATCATGCTGTGGGGGTGCTTTGCTTCAGGAGGGACTGGTGCACTTCACAAAATAGATGGCATCATGAGGAAGGAAAATTATGTGGATATATTGAAGCAACATCTCAAGACATCAGTCAGGAAGTTAAAGCTTGGTCGCAAATGGGTCTTCAAATGGACAATGACCCCAAGCATACTTCCAAAGTTGTGGCAAAATGTCTTAAGGACAACAAAGTCAAGGTATTGGAGTGGCCATCACAAAGCCCTGAACTCAATCCTATAGAAAATGTGTGGGCAGAACTGAAAAAGCTTGTGGAAGGCTACCCGAAACATTTGACCCAAGTTAAACAATTTAAAGGCAATGCTACCAAATACTAATTGAGTGTATTTAAACTTCTGACCCACTGGGAATGTGATGAAATAAATAAAAGCTTAAATAAATAATTCTCTCTACTATTGTTCTGACATTTCACATTCTTAAAATAAAGTGGTGATCCTAACTGACCTAAGACAGGGAATTTTTACTAGGATTAAATGTCAGGAATTGTGAAAAACTGAGTTAAAATGTATTTGGCTAAGGTGTATGTAAACTTCCGACTTCAACTGTAAGGGCCATGCCGGGGTGTGCTGTGCATGCATATTTGTGGCATGAACGAGCTCCCTCTCTCTGTGTGTGTGTATGTGTGTGCGCGCTGTGCCAGAGAGGAGCCAAGAGTGCAGTCCTATCACAGCGGGGCCTTGTTGATCAGGAGGTAAAGTATAGCGCTCTCTGCTCTCTGCGCTCCTGCGGTGTCATTACCGCCGCCGCTCCTCTAAACTAAGTGTGTTGGAGAGTAGTGAACTACATGTAGTTAAACTAGTGATTGAACTACATTTTGCTGTAGCTTGGTGGTAGTTGAACTAAATTCTAATCTAGGGAGTTGTTTCAGTAGTTAATACATGTTTTGCCATGCAGCGGTGTAGCTAACTACTGAAACTACACACTACTTTGTTTTTGCAAAAATAAAATATAATCCTGGTGAACTAGGCAAGAATTTACTTTATTTTTCTGCATCAGACCTGCCTAATTCTCACTTGAAACATCGTTTTTGTGTTTAATAGGCTTAAATTATACATTATTTTAACACATGATTCCAAAGTTATTTGTTCTGTTTTTGCAATTTGTAGTCTATGACATTTCAGATGTACATATAATAATATTTTACTAAGTAGTCGGGGGCCAGTATGAAAATGTATGCACTCACTAACTGTAAGTCGCTCTGGATAAGAGCGTCTGCTAAATGACTAAAATGTAAATGTAAAATGTAGTGAACTAGGTTTTCAAAGTAAAGTAAACTATTTTTTTCTTATTGGTAGCTTTAGTGTAGCTTTATTTATTCCACTGTGAAGTAATTTTTAGCTTGGTAAACTATTTTCAGAGTAGCTTCCCTGACACTGCTGGGTTTACATAACCCGGCTCTATACCTGCTGTGACTCTCTGTACCGTCTGATTATTACACACTAATCATACACTACAATGTCTCTAACTCTGGGTGAGGAAGGAAAAAATATGAGAAAACTGCATGTCCTTTCTATGACGCTATCCCAAAGCCAAAGCACGTTGCCCCCTAAAATGCAGGGAAAAAATCAGAGTGCTTTGGAAATAGCCTAACGGATTAACAACAATGCATCCCAATCACTTCAAACGATGCTTATGTTGATTTAGCTGATTTATGTTTCTAACTTGTATTAGTCTAAGTGCGACAGACAGAGAGGCGCTTACCTTCGAAGTCTGATAAAATGCCCTCCAGATGGTCGTTGACGGAGATATGGGACATCCTGACTGTGCGTCCTTATCAACTCTTCCGGAGTTCACTGCAGCTCGATATAACGAGGTTAAAAAAAAGTGTATATTCAAATAAAAACGTTATTCCTTCCAAAGAAAATGCACTCGCATAACAGAGAAAAAAAGTATGCATCCACTGTATTGGAATAGAACTCTTGCAAAGTTTCTGCAACAACCAAAAAGTCGCGTTTTTTTCCTGAATTCGCCTCACATCGGATAGCGAGCGCACTACTGGTTGCTTCAGCATATGCCTCCTGCCTCCGTCCGTCGTTCGGTCTGTCTGTCTGTGTCAGGAGAGGGCTTGAGCGGGTTTCCGGCGATGCGCCTCCCCTCTGGTCTCCCTTGCGAGTGGAGCCCTGCCCCCTGTAGCCTGCCCTACCCTGGATGGAGGGATGGATACAGGGAGAGGGAGAAGAGGGGCGGACCTCCGTGCTACACCGTGCTGCTAGACATTGTAGGCAACACCTGGAATGGGGAGTCAGTAAAATGTCTCGCCCTGGCTGCCTTCATTCACTTTCCCGGACCGGTGACTATGTTCTAGTGATGCGCAGGTTGACTCATAACCCGCAGTCCCCACGGTTATATCCACGGTTATATCCGTGGGGAGAGCGGGTTTAGGGTCATTAAATATTGTGTGGATGAACGGCGGGTGGGTGGTGGGCGGTTTGAATAAAGAGAAAACAATACCTTTAAAAAATCCATAAATGTATCATTCTTGTGAAATTTCAATTTATAGGCTACATTGAGGTTTTCTTTCATTATTTTAGGCTATCTGGCATTACTGCATAAGCCTACATTTTAGGGCCTAACTGTACACGACACGCGCCAAATAGCTTACATGCCAATCGCCAAATGCTTTTGGGAACGGGCAGAAATAGTTTAAGGTCGATCCACGGAGGTAAAAAGGACAATGTTGGAGTCTAAATCAATAAGAGAAAAGCTGAGAAATGGAGAGTCGAAAATAAAGAGAAGGGAGGGCCAGAAAAATAATGTTTTGGAAAGATTTGGTAGTGGTAAAAGAGGATGATAGCAGTCAGTGTTATGTGTGATGATTCTGAGGCGCTATACAAATTCGAAAACTCACAAGACAGGGACTTCAAATAGGCATATTGCACGTCAAGGGAACTTTAGCCTACTGTTCAGATGGGTTAAATGGAAACTGAAATCTGACAGTGTCAGAGTGGGTCTCACTCTCGTTGATGATGAGCGTTTGATTTAGGGTGTGTTTGTAAATTCACTCTGGATTGCCAGAGTGCTCTCTGGGCGCTCGTAAATTCAGAGCGTTGTCAGATTGTCCGTTCGTAAATTCAGAGCGTTTCAGTCTCGGAGCATTCAGAGCGCACACTGGACGCTCTTGCCGAGGAGTAGGGTTGATCCGAGAGTTCTGACCTCATAATGGCAGTCAAGCACCCAAGCTAAATGCCTAAATGGTGCGTTCGTAAATTCACTCTAGCTATCTACTCCGATTTCAGAACACTCTCCTCTGAGGGTGCCAGAGTGCAGAATAACTGATTAATTTACGAACGTGCAACACGAGTTGAATATGACTGGTGTCAGTAAACGGCAGGCAAAAAAAAAGATAATAATTTCCAGCATCACAGTTACAGTCACCAACTCTCTAGATAACATCTAAACAGCCTTACCAGCTCTTCTAGGGCAAATAAAATGGTTGGAGTGAGGTGTTCTCTCATTTGTGTCTGGAAGTAGCTAGCAAGCTAGCCAACTTTAGCCAGTTAGCTTGAGTGCTTGACTGCAGTTGTGAGCATTCTCTCAGATTAACACAACTCCTTGGCCAGAGCGCCCAGTGTGCACTCTGAACGTTCCAAGAGGTCAGAACGCTACTCCTTGGCCAGAGCGTCCAGTGTGCACTGAACGCTCCAAGACGTCAGAACGCTACTCCTTGGCCTGAGTGTCCAGTGTGCACTCTGAACACTCCGAGAGGTCAGAACGCTACTCCTCGGCCAGAGTGTCCAGTGTGCACTCTGAACACTCCGAGAGGTCAGAACGCTACGAAACGCTCTGCATTTACAAACGGACAATCGGACAAAGCTCTGAATTCACGAATGACCCAGAGCGAACTCTGACACAATTTACAAACACACCCAAAATTGGCTAGCGTGCTAGCTACTTCTAGACACAAATGAGAGAATACCTCACTCTGACCATTTTACTGGCCCTAGCAGAGCTGATTGGGCTGTTTTCATGTTATCTAGAGCATTGGTGACTGTAACTGTGATACTGGAAACAATTTAATGACTTATTTTATTTTGCCGACGTTTACTGACACCGGTCATTTTCAGCGGGTGTTTAGTGTTTGTAGTAAATTCAGTTATTCAACTCTCTGGCACACTGAAATCGGAATAGATAGCCAGAGTGAATTTACAAACGTACCCTTAGAATGTGAATTTGTGCCACCTCAGCTCAGCCAATCAGAAAACCAGGCCGTTGCCTACTGGTCAGCCAAATGCTCAATATAGATTATTATGACAACAGAGAAATTGCGCAAAAGTCATTTTTGTAAATATATATTACTAATGTTATTATTATTATTTTTTTGTTGTTGTTTGGGCTTTAAAAATATATATTTGATTGATTAATTCGTTTTTGAGGCCATGCATGTTGGGTGTGTGCTTCTGTCTGGGTGTGTATGTGTGTCTGCAGGGACAGCCTTAGCCTTTTGGGGGCCCTAAGCGAGATTTGGTTGCGGGCCTCCCCACCAAGTGGGCAAACCGTTTTTGTGGCCCCCCTCTTGACCGCGGAGAGAAAAATGTAAGTTAAAATTTTTACACATTTTGCCATGAGGCGGAATTTTTTGTTGTTGCAATTTATAAAAAATGTCATACAATTCTACTAATTTTGCCATGGGTCAGATAATTTTTTTGGCAGTTTTACAGCTAATTTCCTGCAATTTTACACATTTTGCCATGACTTATGCCATGTTAATGATATCTAACAAAATCAGTTGGGGGCCCCTGGAGGTCAGGGCCCCTGGGCACGTGCTCTGCGTGCTCGGTCGGTATTCGGCCATGATTACTACATGTTTAGATAACTGGCTAGACTAACTTATCAATCAAAAAATTGTTAGCTGACATGGCTAATTGAGTGACTGTCAGTAGGCAGGTTTCCATTGACCCAGGTTTATTCGACAAAAGCAATGTCGCAAAATATAGCAGATATAGGAGACATTTTCAGTTTGGCAGGGGTGGATTTTTCTTTGTCAAACTTACTTTATGATGATGGAAACTGTGTTTTTCGAATAAATGATGATTGCCAAGTCATTTTGAAGGTACGCAGGGCACGTGATGTCACCGCATAACTATAAAGCTCCTCTCTACAATTAATTCTAAAAACCTACTGCTAGCTAAATGTATTAATATAATAATATTTATAATATGTAAAAATAATGTTTCTATGCAGGACAAGGATTGTCCTGACTTTCAAGAATGGCTGAATTGCCTTGCCTTGCTTTTCTGGTTGGCTGGCAAGTTTCACCATCCAATTATTTCAGATCTACAGGAGTGCAAGTTTTACCATGGTACGGACGGTAGCGATACGTTGGCACATGAGAATTATTAGAATATGGCAAATATTAGTCAGTTATTGCATTCTATCCATGCTGGCTTTTGCAGGCTACATGAGACATGAAACAGATAGGTGGGAGAGCATACAAGCTGTAGCCAATTTATTAATGCGTAATTTGCCTAAATGGAAACACTTCAATCACTACCTTTTTATTCAACACTGTATTTTCTGTTGTTGTTGGTGTGACGTCATTACGCCCAGCTGTGTATATTGACACAAGACAGTTAAATAGAAACGCACCCTAGCAGGCAGTTAAAAAGTAAATGGAAACGTAGCTACTGACTGACAAAATAGGACAAAAATTAATGATGCGCAACCACATTTCTAACTTGCACCTTGTGTATTCTATTATAAATCTCAACAATAAGTTGAGACCCCGACTCAGTCCCCCCCCCCCCAAAAAAAAAAATATGTTGTTTAGTGGCCGGGGCCACTAAGCGACCGCTTATGTGGTTTATACCTGGAGCCGGCCCTGTGTGTCTGTCTGTGCTACTGACTGGTTAGCCCAAGAATGTGCTGTTAAGGAGTATAGTATAGTATATAGCCTATAGCCTTGATGTCCAAGGACCTTACATGTTATGACCAGAGGCAGACCGGCTCTGGCAGCCAAAACTGCCAAATACTACATCTAAAGGTTAAGTATGAAAAATGTATGCACTCACTAACTGTAAGTCGCTCTGGATAAGAGCGTCTGCTAAATGACTAAAATGTAAATGTAAATGTTAATCGATTCTCAATTGTGGTACGGTTCTAGAAACATAAAGCCCTCTACTTTCATATTCAAATAATTTCACAAATGCTAAATACACACTTACTCTACACTGGTTTAACTGGATGTGTCACAGTTGCAATCCACAGTTACAACACGTTTATAGCATCCTCCTTCCATTACACACAGGTGTTTGGAGCACGCTGGATAGCTAATTAGCACAGGTGGTCGCCTCTGTCTTCTGTCTGTCTTACACAAACAAGCGCTGTGACATGGAGATATGGCCGTGTGGGAACCCTAACCATATAAAGGTGTGTAGTCATTTAACCTTTTGGTTAAAACAAAATAATTCCTGCTGATATGAAGTTCCAAATGTTTCCAAAACTGTATTGCGTGGGAGGCATATTTGTGTTTCGATACAGCTTCAGCGCTCCGTCTGCCGTCGGTGCATGATCCCTCAGCTAATCATATTTGACCTAGAATGCAGCCATTGGAGTCATGAGAAGGGCCACTGACTGGGGTACACCTCAATAGTCCAAAGTGGCTTTCTGACTATTTGGATGACCCCTGGAGCTGAGACTATCATGAACTAGATTGAAAGTACTCCTGACTATTTGGATGACCCCTGGAGCTGAGACTATCATTAACTAGATAGAAGGTACTCCGGACTATTGAGATTACCCCTGGAGCTGAGACTATCATTAACTAGATAGAAGGTACTCATGACTATTTGGATGACCCCTGGAGCTGAGACTATCATTAACTAGATAGAAGGTACTCCTGACTATTTGGATGACCCCTGGAGCTGAGACTATCATTAACTAGATAGTCTATTACATACAGACCCAGACATGGTCATTATCAATAGGTGTATTGATTAGGGTGTGGTGCAGATGTAACAGACCTAGTGAATGAGACAATGTGTTGCATCTCACATGATCACTGGACTACATGGGACAGGGGAAGTCATAGCTTCAAACTGAACACATGGTCACTGGACCACATGGGACAGGGGAAGTCATGGCTTCAAACCGAACACATGATCACTGGACCACATGGGACAGGGGAAGTCATGGCTTCAAACCGAACGCACGCACGCAGGCACGCATGCGCACACACACACACACACACACACACACACACACACACACACACACACACACACACACACACACACACACACACACACACACACACACACACACACACACACACACACACACACACACACACACATTCCCTGTGCCAACTTTTAATGAACAGTCCTAAATCCCTCAACCACATTCACCACCCCACTCCAGACCCTCTCACCTAACCCCCTAGACACTCACACACACACACACACACACACACACACACACACACACACACACACACACACACACACACACACACACACACACACACACACACACACACACACACACACACACACACACACAGATCTCTGGGAGCATGAAAAGTCTCAGTGACATTAATCCACATCTATAATGAGGCCCTCCAGACTCTGTCCCAAGAGCACAGGCGAGGGGTGTGTGTGTGTTTTCGTGTGCGTGTTTGTGTGTGTGTGTGTGTGTGCACGTCTGTGTTCGTGTGTGTGTGTGTGTTTGGGAGGTGGGAGATGTGGGTCGTAGGGTCTATGGGAACTCAGTCACATGGCCTCTTTCTCTTTCTCTCTCTCTCTCTCTCTCAATTTCAATTCAATTTAAGGGCTTTATTGGCATGGGAAACATATGTTAACATTGCCAAAGCAAGTGAAGTAGATAGTAAACAAAAGTGAAATAAACAATCAATATTAACAGTAAACATTACACTCAGAAGTTCCAAAAGAATAAAGACATTTCAAATGTCATATTATGTCTATATACCATGTTGGAACATTGTGCAAATATTTAAAGTACAAATGGGAAAATAAATCAACATAAATATGGGTTGTATTTACAATGGTGTTTGTTCTTCACTGGTTGCCCTTTTCTTGTGGCAACAGGTCACAAATATTGCAGCTGTGATGGCACACTGTGGTATTTCACCCAGTAGATACGGGAGTTTATCAAAATTGGGTTTGTTTTCGAATTCTTAGTGGATCTGTGTAATCTGAGGGAAATATGTTTCTCTAATATGGTCATACATTTGGCATATCTCTCTCTCTCTCTCTCTCTCTCTCTCTCTCTGTCCCCCCGACGAATGCTGGTAGTTCATTGGGCAGTTTGCTGTGATATGCTTGATATCTGCTGACGGTGTCTGTGTGTGTGGACGCATGTCTGTCTGTCCTTCTGGCTGTCTGCCTGTCTGTCTCCACATCCAAAGCAACTTAAAGCTACTATATACGCTGGTGTTGTCAGGCCCAGTGGTCTATGGGCCTTTCACTATCTCCTCAGGACTGTTATTAGCTCCCCAGTGTTAAGTGAGTTAGCTAAGTGTCCAGACATGTCTCTTTAACCTGATCTAGTAGTAAGGAGGAGAGAACACACACACACAGCGGTGATGCTCTCTTCAGATAGCCAGTGTATTATAATGTTGTAGTACCAGTCTCTGATGTCCTGAGAGGACTGACTGACTCATACAGTGGATGTGTTGACCACAGTGCTTTCCATATCTACACACAATACCCCATAATATTAAAAAATATATATATAATATCTATACCTTATTTACATAAGTATTCAGACCCTTTGCTATGAGACTCGAAATTGAGCTCAGGTGCATCCTGTTTCCATTGATCATCCTTGAGATGTTTCTACAACTTGATTAGAGTCCACCTGTGGTAAATTAAATTGATTGGACATGATTTGAAAAGCCACACACTGTCTATATAAGGTCCCAGAGTTGACAGTGCATGTCAGAGCAAAAACCAAGCCATGAGTTCGAAGGAATTGTCCGTAGAGCTCCGAGACAGGATTGTGTCGAGACACAGATCTGGGGAAGGGTACCAAAAAATGTCTGCAGCATTGAAGGTCCCCAAGAACACAGTGGCCTCCATCATTCTTAAATGGAAGACGTTTGGAACCACCAAGACTCTTCCTAGAGCTGGCCGCCCAGCCAAACTGAGCAATCGGGGGAGAAGGGCCTTGGTCAGGGAGGTGACCAAGAACCCAATGGTCACTCTGATAGAGCTCTAGAGTTCCTCTGTGGAGATGGGAGAAACTTCCAGAAGGACAACCATCTCTGCAGCACTCCACCAATCAGGCATTTACGGTAGAGTGGCCAGATGGAAGCCACTCCTCAGTAAAAGGCAAATGACAGCCCACTTGGAGGTTGCTAAAAGGCACCTAAAGACTCTCAGACCATGAGAAACAAGATTTTCTGGTCTGATGAAACCAAGATTGAACTCTCTGGCCTGAATGCCAAGCGTCAAGTTTGGAGGAAACCTGGCACCATCCCTACCGTGAAGCATGGTGGTGGCAGCATCATGCTGTGGGGATGTTTTTCAGCGGCAGGAACTGGGAGACTAGTCAGGATCGAGGTAAAGATGAATGGAGCAAAGTACAGAGAGACCCTTGATGAAAACCTGCTCCAAAGCGCTCAGGAACTCAGACTGGGGTGAAGGTTCACCTTCCAACAGGACAACGACCCTAAGAACACAGCCAAGACAATGCAGGAGTGGCTTCGGGACAAGTCTCTGAATGTCCTCGAGTGGCCCAGCCAGAGCCCGGACTTGAACACGATCGAACATCTCTGGAGAGACCTGAAAATAGCTGTGCATCGACGCTCCCCATCCGACCTGACAGAGCTTGAGAGGATCTACAGAGAAGAATGGGAGAAACTCGCCAAATACAGGTGTGCCAAGCTTGTAGCGTCATACCCAAGAAGACTCAAGGCTGTAATCGCTGCCAAAGGTGCTTCAACAAAGTACTGAGTAAAGGATCTGAATACTTACATAAATGTGATATTTCCTGGGGGTTTATAATATAAATTTGCAAAAATGTCTAAAAACCTGTATTTGTATTTATATCTTTAAAAAAAAATCAATTTTAGAATAAGGCTGTAACATAACAAAATGCGTAGAAAGTCAAGGGGTATGAATACTTTCCGAATGCACTGTATACCATAGTAAACGGTTGACTCCATTCCCACAGTGTATACACAGGAGGAAATTAACTGCACCCACGATGTTACAGTTCCCTGTTGACTGGTGGTTATTCTACTAAGGCTAGAGAGAGGTCAGTGTGTGTGTGTGTGTGTGTGTGTGTTTGTGTGTGTGTGTGTGTGTGTTTGTGTCTGTCTGTGTGTGTGTGTGTAAGAGTTTTAAATAACCACTAGATTTACCATCAAGCACTACATCCCTCACACACACACACACACACACACAACCTCACCCAACCCCTCCCTAACGCCCACCCTCCCTCTCTCCTCCCTCCCTCTCTCCTCCCTCCCCTCAGCAATAGGGGACAATTAACCAGCCCCCTCCTGCAGGTTAGGTCAGGCTGGCTGGACAATAGATGACATCTAACCTCTGACCTCTCCTCACCTGCCTCTGGGTCGTGGGTTACTAAGGGTCTCTCAGCCACGTATGTGTGTGTGTTTGTGTGTGTGTGGTATGTAACCCTTTGAGAGGCTGAGCTGACCCTCTCAGCTCTAATCTGGATCTCAGAGAGCCCAGGAGTAGGCTGGTTAACACACCTGAAGATAAGCCATACAGAACACCCCCCAAGGCCAGGTTTAATAGGCCTTAAATAAAGCAGCCATGTACAGCCCTTTGTTGTTGGTGTTGATCATGTCTCTCTGTGAAGCCTGCTCTGACCTGGTTAGTCTCTGCTGTGTTCGACTGAATGTTGCTGGCCTCTAAGACGTTGAGGAAGTATTGTTGCAGTAAGATATAGGTCTCTCTTGTGTAGATACCAGGTAGCCGGCTCGGGGATTCGAACCAGTGACCTTTCGGTTACTGGCCCAATGCTCTTAACTGCTAGGCTAGAGGTAAGGGAGTAGAGAGGATAGGGGATCTGTGGGGTCTAAGGGTCAGTGGGTGTAATGATCTGTGGGGTGTAAGGATCTGTGGGGTGTAACACAGCTTTATCCCCTCTATGTCATACTTGCTTTAAGCCCTCCTGTTTCTTCAAGACAGGATGACACAGTGACTCTCTTCCCAAATCCTCCTCACCTGGTCTTGTCTCCCGATAGCTTGCAAAGAGAGAGAGAGAGAGTGAATCCCTGGTCTCCCCCCGCCCTCCCCCTGAGGTCCTGCATATCCCAGGATCATTCATATGGAACTAAACTGGGGTGGGACCCTCCTACACCCTCCACACCCCACCTCCACCACATCCTCCCCACTGGAGGCTTGTACAGAGCCCAGGGGCTGGGGCTGGGGACAAATAATCTGGACAAAAATGTCTGGGAGTCAAACACCTAATGTCTTAAAAGGAGCTGGGCCAGAACAAAATGTATCTGTGCATCCCAAATGGAACCCTAGTATTCCCTATATAGTGCACTACTTTTGACCAGGACCCTCTGGTAACAAGTAGAGCACTATGTAGGGAATAGGATGCCATTTGGAACGAAGCCCAGAATTAAATAGACTCAAATACTGCAAAGGCACATGGACTTGATTGACATGTTGTGAACCATTCAAGAGGATTGACATGTTGTGAACCATTCAAGTGGATTGGCATGTTGTGAACCTTTCAAGTGGATTGGATTGACATGTTGTGAACCATTCAAGTGGATTGGATTGACATGTTGTGAACCATTCAAGGGGATTGGATTGACATGTTGTGAACCATTCAAGTGGATTGACATGTTGTGAACTATTCAAATGAATTGACATGTTGTGAACCATTCAAGTGGATTGGGTTGACATGTTGTGAACCATTCAAGAGGATTGACATGTTGTGAACCATTCAAGTGAATTGACGTGTTGTGAACCATTCAAGTGGATTGGCTTGACATGTTGTGAACCATTCAAGTGGATTGGATTGACATGCTGTGAACCATTCAAGTGGATTGGATTGACATGTCGTGGACCATTCAAGGGGATTGGATTGACATGTTGTGAACCATTCAAGGGGATTGGATTGACATGTTGTGAACCATTCAAGTGGAGTGGATTGATATGTTGTGAACTATTCAAGTGAACTGGATTGACATGTTGTGAACCATTCAAGTGAACTGGATTGACATGTTTTGAACCACTCAAGTGGATTGACATGTTGTGAACCATTCAAGTGAATTGACATGTTGTGAACCATTCAAGTGGAATTGACATGTTGTGAACCATTCAAGTGAATTGACATGTTGTGAATCATTCAAATGGATTGACATGTTGTGAACCATTCAAGTGGAGTGGATTGCCATGTTGTGAACCATTAAAGTGGAGTGGATTGACATGTTGTGAACCATTCAAGGGGATTGGATTGGCATGTTGTGAACCATTCAAGTGAACCAAAAATGTTAACTATTCTCCATAACAGGATAGTAAAGGATGTTCAGTCTCTGGACTTGAGATAATGTCTGATTCTTGAGGGAAATCAGGAGAAAGAAGTTTCTGATCAGCAGGAAAAATGAAAATAAAATCAACCACTGTCACAATGTCCCGTTTATAAGCACACTGCTTTGAGTTCCATGTCTGCTTTAGGGCTAATCTACATGTTCTAAGCATACGTTGTAAATCAGTGTTATTCACTTCCGGTTATGGAAACCCACAGGAGTTACACATTTTTTGTTCTAACTCAGCACTAACCCTGTCACGGTTCAGACAGACGACCAGAGGACCACAATTGCGTCACACCAGAAAGTTTATTAAACTTAAGGGAAAAGGGAAGTAGGGAGTGAATGAAGGCTCCAGGGGTAACAGGGATCCCGTCCAATGCGCTGGGTCTGTGCCCCCCCCAGTGGCAGCGATGCGTCCTATGAAGCCGGTGGTGGGTGGTCCAGAAGTCCTGGGGGGGGGAGACACAGACACAACAGGGCGGAATGAAACCAGGCAGCAGTACAGTTCAAGGGAAATCCAAAATACGTAGTAGCAAGGCAGAAGGCTGGTCAGAGTTACCGGGATTGAAGAGTAGTCAGGAGTCGTAATGGCAGAAGCAGGTCTGGATCTCCTGAGGCAGAAGAGTATCCAAAAAACAGGCAGGTCCGGGGTCACAAAACCAGGGTGAGCCAGAAGCGCGAGCAAACAGGTTCCGGGTGTGAGCTTTGCAGACGATCTGACACCGGAGAGCTGAAAGACAGGGCCTTAAATACTGGGAGAGGTAGTGGGTAATGCAGCGCAGCTGGCAGAGTAATTAGAGCAGAGCAGAGCAGGGACAGGTGGAGCTAGTTAGGCTGAGTAGAGAGAGTGGTGAGCAGAGTGGAAGAAAATTAAGGTGGTAACCCGGTGGAGTGAGAGGCCCATGACAGAACCCCCCCCCCAAGGGACGGCCCCAGAAGTCCCAAGAGCAACACCACGCCGGGCGGGAGGAGGGGAGCCGGAGGAGGGCTAGAACTCCTCCGAACGGTCCGAGTGAACGTCCTCATCCTCGGAGGAAGCCGGAGGGCCGTGGTCGGGAGATGGGACAGGTCCCGAGACAGGATCAGGCACAGGACAGGAAGCCGAGCGGGCCGGACGGTTAGGGACCCCTCTGGGGCGGCCCCTACGGATTGCAGGTTGATCAGGATGCCGTTGGTGGAAAGCGGTGATGAGAGTCCTATCCACAATCCGACTAGCTGGCACCCAGGTCCTTTCCTCAGGTCCATAGCCCTCCCAGTCAATGAGGTACTGGAGACCCCTACCCCTCCGTCTGGACCGAAGCAGGCGGCGGACGGTGTAAACCAGACCACCATCGACGAGCCATGGAGGAGGAGGACCAGGCGCAGCAGGGACCAGCGGACTCTCATGGATGGGCTTAATCTTGGACACATGGAAAGTGGGGTGCACCCTCAGGGAATTAGGCAGTTGGAGCCGGACAGCAGTTGGGCTAATCACTCTTATGATAGGGAATGGGCCAATGAACCGAGGTGCCAGCTTCTGCGACTCCACCCTGAGTGGCAGGTTCTTCGATGACAACCACACCCTTTGACCAACATGGTAGGTGGGAGCAGGAACTCTCCGACGGTTGGCCCCGGTAGTGTAGCTGGCAACGGACCTGAGGAGTGTGGCTCGGGCTTGTGACCAGGTGCGGCGACATCGACGGGCAAAAGCAAGTGCAGATGGGCAAGTAACCTCCTCCTCCTGGCTGGCAAATAGAGGAGGCTGGTATCCATAAACACATTGGAAAGGGGACATACCGATGGCAGAGCAGGTCAGAGAATTGTGTGCGTACTCCACCCATGTCAATTGCTGCGACCAGGAGTGGGGGTTGCGTGAAGTCATGCATCGCAGTGCCTTCTCGAGCTCCTGATTAGCCCGCTCTGACTGCCCATTGGATTGGGGATGGAATCCGGAAGTCAGACTGACTGTGGCTCCCAGCAGGTGACAGAACTCCTTCCAAAAAGCGGAGGAGAATTGTGGACCACGGTCAGAAACTACATCCTTAGGCAGTCCGTGGATCCGGAAGACGTGTTCCAGGACCACCTGGGCGGTCTCCTTGGCGGTTGGGAGCTTGGGGAGGGGAATGAAGTGTGCCATCTTGCTGAAACGGTCAACGATGGTGAGAATGACGGTCATGCCACTTGAAGGGGGCAGCCCCGTGACAAAGTCAAGGGCGATGTGAGACCAGGGACGTCTGGGCACAGGCAGGGGCTGCAGCAATCCGGCTGGGGGCTGGCAGGACGACTTGTGTTGGTTGCAGATGGGGCAGGCTTGGACGAATTCCCGTACATCCTTCCTCAGAGAGGGCCACCAGAACCTCTGGGCGAGCAGGTTGTAAGTGCGGGTGGAGCCAGGGTGACAAGCTAGGCGGGAGTCATGTCCCCACTGAATGACCTGGGACCTCAGGTCTTCGGGGACAAAAAGGCGGTCAGCTGGGCAAGTGCTGGGACCTGGCTGGTTACGGAGAGCCTCCAGCACCTGTTCCTCAACAGCCCAGGTCAGAGCTGCAACGATGCAGGGACTTGGCAGAATCGACACAGGGTCCTTGGAGGGGGTGTCATCCTTCTGGAATTGACGGGAGAGGGCGTCTGGCTTGGTGTTGCGTGATCCAGGCCGGTATGACAGAGTGAAATTAAACCTGGTGAAGAACAGGGCCCAGCGGGACTGCCTGGAGTTCAACCGTTTGGCCGTGCGGATGTACTCCAAGTTCTTATGATCGGTCCAAACGAGAAATGGAATGGTGGACCCCTCCAGCCAGTGACGCCACTCCTCCAAGGCAAGCTTCACAGCCAGCAGCTCACGGTTCCCTATGTCGTAATTGCACTCAGAGGGGGACAACCGACGTGAGAAAAAGGCACAGGGATGGAGCTTCCTATCCTCCGCAGCCCACTGAGAAATCACAGCACCAACTCCCACATCCGAGGCGTCCACCTCCACAATGAATTGCCGGTCCACATCAGGCATCTGGAGGATGGGAGCGGAGGTGAACCTCACCTTGAGGGTACTGAAGGCTTTGTCGGCTGCTGGGGTCCAGGTGAAGGGTTGCTTGGTGCTGGTTAGAGCAGTGAGAGGGGCAGCAACGGTACTGTAGTTCCGGATAAACTTCCTATAGAAGTTAGCAAACCCCAGAAACTGTTGCAGCTTCTTTCTGTTCTCCGGAACTGGCCATGAAGTGACTGCTGATACCTTGGCAGGATCCATTTGGATACTTCCCTCTGCCACTATGTACCCCAGGAAGGCCACTGTCTTGACGTGAAACTCACATTTCTCTGCCTTGGCGTAGAGGGAATTCTCCAGAAGACGATGAAGGACTTGCTGGACATGGCGGGTGTGTTCAGACAGGTTTCTGGAGTAAATTAAGATGTCATCCAGGTAAACGAAGACAAACTTGTTTAACATGTCCCGCAGTACATCATTCACTAGAGCCTGGAACACAGCAGGAGCATTGGTGAGGCCAAAAGGCATAACCAGATACTCGTAGTGGCCTGTTGGAGTATTGAATGCGGTTTTCCATTCATCTCCCTCCCGGATCCGCACTAGGTGGTAAGCGTTTCTGAGATCCAACTTGGTAAAGACAGTGGCTCCCTGGAGCAACTCAAAAGCAGAGGTGAGCAGAGGCAGAGGGTAACGGTTTTTCACTGTGATGTCGTTGAGTCCCCTGTAGTCGATGCAGGGGCGAAGAGATCCGTCCTTCTTCCCCACAAAGAAGAAGCCAGCACCAGCAGGAGATGAAGATGAACGGATTAATCCTGCGGACAGAGAGCCATTGATGTAGTCCTCCATGGACTTTCTTTCAGGAGCAGACAACGAATAAAGACGACCCCTTGGAGGAGCTGTTCCAGGGAGGAGGTCGATGGCACAGTCGTACGGTCGGTGAGGGGGCAGAGATGTGGCTCTTGCTTTGTTAAACACCTCTCTGAGACCATGGTAGCATTCTGGGACATTGGAGAGGTCAGGAGCGGAGTTAGTAGGTACTGGCCGAGGGGGTAGTGCGGCAGCAAGCAGGCAGGTTCGGTGGCAGTCCTCTCCCCACTCCCTGATCACCCCGGTCACCCAGTCGAGCTGAGGGTTGTGCCGGCGGAGCCATGGGTAACCCAGGATGAGGGGTTGGCCTGGAGAGGGGAGCAGGTGAAACTGGATAGTTTCTTGATGGTTTCCGGACAGACCCATCGAGACCGGGGCCGTGACATGAGTGACCGATCCGAGTAAGTGTCCGTCCAGTGCCCGGGCAGGAATAGGAGGTGTCAAACGGAGGTTCTCCAGTCCCAGTTGGCGTGCCAGCTTGATGTCCATTATGTTGGCTTCGGCGCCAGAATCCACCAGAGCAGCCAGGGTGTGAGTAGAGTCAGAGAGGCGGAGGTGAACTTGCAGCAGGGGTTTGCGGTCGGAGGACTGGATGGTCATTGAACTCAACCGGACTCCCCCTACGCCCGGTGAGCTTCGGCCCTTTAAAGGGCAGGTTACCACACGATGTCCATCACCTCCACAATAGAGGCAGAGGTTTGAGGTGAAGCGGCGCTGGCGCTCTGCAGGAGTGAGGGAGGCTCGCCCAATCTCCATAGGCTCAGACTGATCAAGCTGACCTGGGTGAGTGGCAGTAGATGACAGGAGCCCAGTCGGATCTCTCCGAATGCCGGTAGTAGGTGGACCTTGGCGCCCCCTCTCACGACGACGGGTCTGTATCCTTCTGTCGATCCTGACAGTCAGTGCGATGGCTTCATCAAGAGTGGAAGGCAGTTCATGGGAGACCAACTCGTCCTTGATATAGTCAGCCAAACTATGGAAGAACGCGTCCACCAACGATGGTGTGTTCCAAGAACTTCGTCTAGCCAGGGTTCGGAAGTCGATGGAATGGTCTGCGACTGTACGTCTGCCTTGTCGAATACTGAACAGTTCACGAGACGCCTCTGCGGTGGGTGAATCCAGGTCAAACACCTTCAGCATCTCCTCGGCAAACAGGTCGAAGGTTGCACAAGCGGGGGTTTGACGTTCGAACTCTGCTGTTCCCCAGAGTCGAGCTCGGCCCGTCAGGTGAGTGATGGCATACCCAACTTTAGCCCCCTCCGTGGCGAAGGTCCTTGGCTGCAAGGAGAACTGAAGTCGGCAGCTAGTCAGGAATGGCCGGACCTGGGTTGAATCGCCGTTGAACCGCTCGGGGTTTCCAATCTTGGGTTCCGGAGCAGCGGCTGCAATGACCGGGGCAGGTAACTCGGGGGCTGGGCTGGTGGGCAGACTGGCTGGGGTAAGGTTGGTGAGGAGTTGAATGATCATGGCGAGTTGTTGTTGCTGCTGCTGGAACTGCTGCTCATGCTCATCGGTTTCCATGTCGGGGAAAGTGTGCGCTGAGTCCATAATGGTCAGATCGTACTGTCACGGTTCAGACAGACGACCAGAGGACCACAATTGCGTCACACCAGAAAGTTTATTAAACTTAAGGGAAAAGGGAAGTAGGGAGTGAATGAAGGCTCCAGGGGTAACAGGGATCCCGTCCAATGCGCTGGGTCTGTGCCCCCCCCAGTGGCAGCGATGCGTCCTATGAAGCCGGTGGTGGGTGGTCCAGAAGTCCTGGGGGGGGGAGACACAGACACAACAGGGCGGAATGAAACCAGGCAGCAGTACAGTTCAAGGGAAATCCAAAATACGTAGTAGCAAGGCAGAAGGCTGGTCAGAGTTACCGGGATTGAAGAGTAGTCAGGAGTCGTAATGGCAGAAGCAGGTCTGGATCTCCTGAGGCAGAAGAGTATCCAAAAAACAGGCAGGTCCGGGGTCACAAAACCAGGGTGAGCCAGAAGCGCGAGCAAACAGGTTCCAGGTGTGAGCTTTGCAGACGATCTGACACCGGAGAGCTGAAAGACAGGGCCTTAAATACTGGGAGAGGTAGTGGGTAATGCAGCGCAGCTGGCAGAGTAATTAGAGCAGAGCAGAGCAGGGACAGGTGGAGCTAGTTAGGCTGAGTAGAGAGAGTGGTGAGCAGAGTGGAAGAAAATTAAGGTGGTAACCCGGTGGAGTGAGAGGCCCATGACAAACCCTCCTGATTCAACTATTCATCAAGCCATATAGATTAGTTGAATTGTGTGTGCTAGTGCTGGGCTAGAACAAAAACCTCTAGAAGAACTATCATGCAGGACCAGGAGTGAAGAACTCTGCTCTAGGCTTCTGTGCTGTTCTGTCTTTATTTGAGTGACACATTGATTAACTAAAGGAATTTAGACCACATATAGCGTACAGTAGACCTATCTGATAACATGTCCTGCACGTTGCACAATGTGGTACCTAAGACTGTAAAATGTTTCCCGTTGCATAATGTAAATTAGGGTTAGTTAGGTAGCAATCCTCTCTACTTTAATCTACTCTCCATCCATCACTCAGTCATCCACAGCCCCAGGTCAGACCTCTCCATCCATTACTCAGTCGTCCACAGAAACAGATAAGATTAGCATTCCTGCAATCTCTGAGAAATGAAACTAATTGATTGCACCCAAATTTGACATTTTAAATTATAGGATTCATATACTATTCAAGAAATAACTAGTATACAGCATCAGTTCTCTATGTCTGACAAGTAGTATGGAGCTGCAGCTTGGAGTATTGTTTCTTCACCCTATGTAATGCATTCTCAGTGAATTTGGCAATGTCCGCCCCCCCCATGTACAGACAAATTAGTCATTGAAGTTGCTAGATTTATGTCCCACCCTACATCCTGATATTACCAGGTTCTGACCACTAGATGGTGCTGTTCCTGTTATTAGGTGATTTAAAAAAAAATACCCCCCCCCCCCTCAATGTTAAAGGGAGAGTTCACCCAAATTACAAAATGACATATTGGTTTCCTTACCCTGTAAGCAGTGTATGGACCAGGTACGACAGCAATCCATGCTTTGGTTTTGTTTACCTGGCCACTGTTTCAAATGCTAACGTTTTAGCATTTGTGGAACAAATCCAATGCAAGTCAATGGTACCTATATTAGCATTTTCACTCAATCATCCTAAAGTATCTAAAAATGTATTGTGTCACTCATGTATGTTACTTTAGATTATTTGGATACAAACTTCTTATATACTGTAGGTACCATTGACTTGCATTGGATTTGTGGAAAAATCACTGAAGTGCAGCATATTTTTAAAGTGTGTTTTGGTCCACGTTTTCAATGAATAGAGAGCATGCTTCATCCACTGAAAAGTATATTTGATGTTTTCTTACCGATCACTCAGTCAGTGATGGTATTTGTGGCACAAGACTACCATCTTGTGGTTGAATTGCGATGTCACAGGTTCCAATCTGAGGGAAACCATAACCATCTCTTATTGATCTACTTTGTTTGTCTACATTCAGTAATGTCGTTCTTGGTCCTTCTCTCTGAGGTCATACAAGCCACTGTATTAAGTCCTGTTGTCCCGTTGGGAGGACATCCAATGTGTGGGGGTGTGACCTTGACAACTGTATCTTCCTGATTGTTAAAAAAAAGTCTGCTGTCAAAATTAGCACATTTTATGTAAATGTCAAAAGACGTGTGTGTAATCATGTTAATGTTTCACCTACTGTACCTATTGACTGTGATGTTAATGTTTTTAACCTACTGTACCTATTGACTGTGATGTTAATGTTTAACCTACTGTACCTATTGACTGTGATGTTAATGTTTTTAACCTACTGTACCTATTGACTGTGATGTTAATGTTTTCACCTACTGTACCTATTGACTGTGATGTTAATGTTTTTAACCTACTATACCTATTGACTGTGATGTTAATGTTTTTCACCTACTGTACCTATTGACTGTGATGTTAATGTTTTCATAGGTGCGTGCTAATGACCACTACAGAGGACCATTTTGCATATACAATAAAATATACATAACAATATTTGTTTCTTGGTAACATGTTTTATTTTTCACCCCAAACACATGTTATGGTACCATGTTTTTTTAAATCCCAAACAGTTATGTTCTGAAAAAAAAAAGAGAATCCCAAACATGTATTTTTCGGGTCTCAGGAGGATATTGATAGCTTTGCTACTTTACATTTATTCTGGGCCCAGTTTCCCGATAGCGATGGAATTTAGGCTGATGATGCATCTTTTTATACAACTGCCGAAAATGTAACGTGTTTCCCAAATCACCACGCAGAGAGAATGGTCGCTAAGTGCGTCGTTGGAGCGTGTGTCGATACTGATCTGATCAAAAGAAATGGAGCGCGGCTCTCGAATCAGCTTTCTCCAATCATATCTTACCTTAACATTATAATTATTTCACAATATTGACGACGGATCAGCTGCTAGAGAAATATTACCACCTGCAATTATTGAGGCAGCTTTTTCTAACGCTTACCCAATAAAAATGCACTAAATCACCGATTTGGCAAGTGAATGCGCACGTTAGGCTACACATCATGAAATATATTGAGACAAATTACAGACAGTAGCCTACAAGTAGCAAAATACAACTAAATTGATTGAACATTACATGTATTTCATTAGGCTATGATTGAAATAGGAATATTGCCAACTTATTCATATTTTAATGCAGTCATCTCGGTTTTCATTTGAAGCATCTTTTTTTATGTCACTTGTTTGTATCAATTGCAAAGACATTGGCAACTTTGTATTTGTAGTGAACTTTGTTCTGAAGTTATCGGAGGTCACAGGTAGACGGATAAACTTTGTGATTCTGTGTTTAGCGGAGATCTTCTATGTGTGCCAATAAAGTGACGCGGGAGGGCACTTGGCTGTTCTACGACTGGTCTGAAGCAGTCGGTAAATAACAATAGTTTTCAAGTCCAACGTCAATAACCATGGTTTTGGGAAACAGTTCGGAGATTGAACTGTTCTAACGATGAACTTTGCCTTAAGATGCTTTTGGGAAACCGGGCCCTGCACTGTTGAAGAACTGCAAGCAAGCATTTCACTGTATCGTTACACTAGTTGTATTCAAATAAACTTTGATTTGATCTAGGCCTACCCTCTTTGAAAATACTGTAAATGCCGATATCCTAGAAAAAATTACACAAATAATCAAGGCTATTTATTAAGTGGTAACCTAATTGATTTGGACTAATATTGTTCAGTTTTATATTAATGTTACAGTTGTCCCTCTCCCTCCCCTCCCGGAGGACCTGAGCCCTAGGACCATGCCTCAGGACTACCTGGCCTGATGACTCCTTGCTGTACTCAGTCCACCTGGTCGTGCTGCTGCTCCAGTTTCCACTCTTCTGCCTGCGGCTATGGAACCCTGACCTGTTCACCGGACGTGCTACCTTGTCCCAGACCTGCTGTTTTCAACTCTCTCCCTCTACCGCACCTGCTATTTCAACCTCTAAATGCCCGGCTATGATGTACTGACCTGTTGCAACCTCTACAACCACTGTGATTATTATTTGACCCTGCTGGTCATCTATGAACGTTTGAACATCTTGGAGAAAAATCTGGCCTTAATGGCCATGTACTGTTATAATGTCCACCCGGCACAGCCAGAAGGGGACTGGCCACCCCTCAGAGCCTGGTTCCTCTCTAGGTTTCTTCCTAGGTTTCTGCCTTTCTAGGGAGTTTTTCCTAGCCACAGTGCTTCTACATCTGCATTGCTTGCTGTTTGGGGTTTCAGCCTGGGTTTCTGTATAGCACTTTGTGACATCTGCTGATGTAAAAAGGGCTTTATAAATCAAATTTGATTGATTGATTGATTGGTCTACTACACAGAACCACGCTGAACATATGATACTCTCAGCTACAACAAGCCAATCAGTTGCCCTTCTAATTCAGAGTCTAAAAAAGTCCGTTTTTTGTTTTAGAAAGAAAAGGGTGCGCAGCGCGGGATAATGTTGTGCTTATTGTGACTCTCAGCAACGGCAAATCACGATATACACTTTTCAGTGAAGGATCAAGGTAAGACTTGCAGATGTTATCTTTATCTGAGACACTCTTATAGTTGTAGCAATACGTGTTAGTTAGTTAGCCTACTTTGGAACTTGGTAACCCTAATTTATGTGCTTTCTGTCGAGCGCGGGTAAAATAAGTCGACCTATTTGTACTTTGACAATATAACTTTTCAGCAGTTTTGTAATACTTGTTATGGTGTTCCACGTGTCATAAGCTTTCGTGCATAGGCTAGTTAGATACGTTGTCAAACTAACGTTCATACGAGCTATCTGTAATCTAAAGAAAATGTAGGCCTAGGATTGTACATTCGACATTCTTAAAAAGGTTATCCAGCAGGCTAATCCATTCAACTAGCTATATGGTCTATACTATAACATTTACCTATTCAAATTATAATTGACATAAAACTGACTTTAAATAAAGACAAGTACCCTACTTACTTTCATTTTGTAGTATACAGACAGAATAACAAATAAAATAAATAACAGACATATTGCAAACAATGGAAACTAGTCTGAATGTGTACACAATGCAAGAATATTGTTTGATGTTTGAAGCTTGTGTCTGTGTGGTTCCAGTGATGATGATAGTGTCTGTGTGGTTCCAGTGATGATGATTGTGTCTGTATGGTTCCAGTGATGATGATTGTGTCTGTATGGTTCCAATGATGATGATTGTGTATGTATGGTTCCTCCAGTGATGATGATTGTGTCTGTATGGTTCCAGTGATGATGATTATGTCTGTGTGGTTCCAGTGATGATGATTGTGTCTGTGTGGTTCCAGTGATGATGATTGTGTCTGTATGGTTCCAGTGATGATGATTGTGTCTGTGTGGTTCCAGTGATGATGATTGTGTCTGTGTGGTTCCAGTGATGATGATTGTGTCGGTGTGTTTCCAGGTGATATGGTAATGGTGATCTGGCCGGTAACCTGTCTCTGAGGAGGGAGAGCTGTGACAGAGAGAGAGAGAGAGAGAGCTGAGGAGTACCGCATATGTATTCCCCTAACCATAGAGGAGGTGAGATCTGTTTACTAGGCTATAATCCTAGTCACAGTGCTTACCCTGGTAATATACTATATTCCCCTAACCATAGAGGAGGTGAGATCTGTTTACTAGGCTATAAATCCCAGTCACAGCAAAATAAACAACAATAAGTAATTCATAAATAAATATATGTTACAACACTTCTTGAAGCCTCCAGATGGGCAGCCGTGGTCATGAGAGAATCTGGACGCTCATAGCTAGATGGTCAGCAGAGGTGGTGGTCAGGTCAGCATGTCCAAGGATAGAATGAGCACAGGGGCTACTATATCTTCATAGTATGCCACTGACAGCAGAGGAGGTGAGACATGGTCTGTTTACCAGGTCCTATAGATAGGTAGTCTGCTCTGGTCCTATACTGTTGATGCTGTAGACAGCTCTTCTATCCATTAGTCTGGTCTGGCCCTATACTGTTGATACTGTAGACAGCTCTTCTATCCATTAGTCTGGTCTGGTCTTATACTGTTAATGCTGTAGACAGCTCTTCTATCCATTATGTCTGGTCTGGCCCTATAGGACCTATACTGTTGACAGGATCTTGTCAGATAACCAGGGTATCGGGCTACGACAATATGTTGACAGGATCTTGTCAGATAACCAGAGTATCGGCCTACGACAGTATGTTGACAGGATCTTGTCAGATAACCAGAGTATCGGCCTACGACAGTATATTGACATGATTTTGTCAGATAACCAGAGTATCGTCCTACGACAGTATGTTGACAGGATCTTGTCAGATAACCAGGGTGTCGGCCTCCAGCAGTATGTTGACAGGATCTTGTCAGATAACCAGGGTGTCGGCCTACTACAGTATGTTGACCGGGACTGGTCAGATAATCATAGTATCGGCCTACTACAGTATGTTGACAAGATCTTGTCAGATAACCAGGGTGTCGGCCTACTACAGTATCTTGCCAAGATCTTGTCAGATAACCAGAGTATTGTCCTACGACAGTATGTTGACAGGATCTTGTCAGATAACCAGAGTATCGGCCTACGACAGTATATTGACAGGATCTTGTCAGATAACCAGAGTATCGGCCTACGACAGTATGTTGACAGGATCTTGTCAGATAACCAGAGTATCGGCCTACGACAGTATGTTGACAGAATCTTGTCAGATAACCAGAGTATTGGCCTACGACAGTATGTTGACAGGATCTTGTCAGAAAACCAGAGTATCGGCCTACGACAGTATGTTGACACGATCTTGTCAGATAACCAGAGTATCGGCCTACGACAGTATGTTGACAGGATCTTGTCAGATAACCAGAGTATCGGCCTACGACAGTATGTTGACAGAATCTTGTCAGATAACCAGTGTATTGGCATACGACAGTATGTTGACAGGATCTTGTCAGATAACCAGAGTATCGTCCTACGACAGTATGTTGACAGGTTCTTGTCAGATAACCAGAGTATCGGCCTACGACAGTATGTTGAAAGGAATTAGTTAGACAACCAGAGTATCGTCCTACGACAGTATATTGACAGGTTCTTGTCAGATAACCAGAGTATCGTCCTACGACAGTATATTGACAGGTTCTTGTCAGATAACCAGAGTATCGGCCTATGACAGTATGTTGACAGGAATTTGTTAGATACCAGAGTATCGGCCTACGACAGTATGTTGACAGGATCTTGTCAGATAACCAGAGTATCGGCCTACGACAGTATGTTGACAGGATTTTTTGTCAGATAACCAGAGTATCGACCTACTACAGTATGTTGACCGGGGCTTGTCAGATAATCATAGTATTGGCCTACTACAGTATGTTGACAGGATCTAGTCAGATAACCAGAGTATCGGCCTACGACAGTATGTTGACAAGATCTTGTCAGATAACCAGAGTATCGACCTACGACAGTATATTGACAGGTTCTTGTCAGATAACCAGAGTATCGTCCTACGACAGTATATTGACAGGTTCTTGTCAGATAACCAGAGTATCGGCCTACGACAGTATGTTGACAGGAATTTGTTAGACAACCAGAGTATCGGCCTACGACAGTATGTTGACAGGATCTTGTCAGATAACCAGAGTATCGGCCTACGACAGTATGTTGACAGGATTTTTTGTCAGATAACCAGAGTATCGACCTACGACAGTATGTTGACCGGGGCTTGTCAGATAATCATAGTATTGGCCTACTACAGTATGTTGACAGGATCTAGTCAGATAACCAGAGTATCGGCCTACGACAGTATGTTGACAAGATCTTGTCAGATAACCAGAGTATCGGCCAGCGACAGTATGTTGACAGGATCTTGTCAGATAACCAGGGTGTTGGCCTACTACAGTATGTTGACAGGGTCTTGTCAGATAACCAGAGTATCGGCCTACGACAGTATGTTGACAGGATCTTGTCAGAACCAGTGTATTGGCATACGACAGTATGTTGACAGGGTCTTGTCAGATAACCAGAGTATCGTCCTACGACAGTATATTGACAGGTTCTTGTCAGATAACCAGAGTATCGTCCTACGACAGTATATTGACAGGTTCTTGTCAGATAACCAGAGTATCGGCCTACGACAGTATGTTTACAGGAATTTGTTAGACAACCAGAGTATCGGCCTACGACAGTATGTTGACAGGATCTTGTCAGATAACCAGGGTGTGCCGGCCTACTACAGTATGTTGACAGGATATTGTCAGATAACCAGGGTGTCGGCCTACTACAGTATGTTGACCGAGACTGGTCAGATAATCATAGTATCGGCTTACTACAGTATGTTGACAAGATCTTGTCAGATAACCAGGGTGTCGGCCTACTACAGTATGTTGCCAAGATCTTGTCAGATAACCAGAGTATTGTCCTACGACAGTATGTTGACAGGATCTTGTCAGATAACCAGAGTATCGGCCTACGACAGTATATTGACAGGATTTTGTCAGATAACCAGAGTATTGTCCTACGACAGTATGTTGACAGGATCTTGTCAGATAACCAGGGTGTCGGCCTACTACAGTATGTTGACAGGGTCTTGTCAGATAACCAGAGTGTCGGCCTCCAGCAGTATGTTGACAGGATCTTGTCAGATAACCAGAGTATCTGCCTACGACAGTATGTTGACAGGTTCTTGTCAGATAACCAGGGTGTCAGCCTACGACAGTATGTTGACAGGATCGTGTCAGGTAACCAGAGTATCGGCCTACTACAGTATAATGACAGGATCTTGTCAGATAACCAGGGTGTCAGCCTACGACAGTATGTTGACAGGAATTGGTTAGATAACCAGAGTATCAGCCTACGACAGTATATTGACAGGATCTTGTCAGATAACCAGAGTATCGACCTACGACAGTATGTTGACAGGATCTTGTCAGATAACCAGAGTATCAGCATTGTTACGAACCCCGTGGCTTTAAACGTCTAGGGTGGATGGACAAGAGACCCGTAACATAATTCATTCAAATTATAATCGTGACATGGAACAGTGAGAAAAAAAACTACACGACAACCATAAACTACCGTCAAACATAAAAGGTTTATTTTTGAACACACGGTAAAGGTTTGGGAAAAAGGGCTGAGCAGGAACCAAGAAATGAAACAATAGTGTAAAACACCCCTAAACTGATCTTGCCTGCCTCAATAACCGCTAAGCTAATCATACAGAAATTACAGTGGGTGGTCCGCTCAGGTCTAACTAGTGTTTTTAGACAATATTCTTCCTACGGGTAATGTACGCCCAAGGGCAACTTGCTTAAATTCCCCTTTTCCCAGAAACACACAAAGTTACCAAACAGAGTAACCAGCAAATGAGTGAGTACACAAAACATAGGACACCACAGTATCCATACTCACATACGGAAATAGTCTCTAACAACAAACACAACTGACCGGCTTTTAAACAATGGGATGTGTGATTGAAAAACCAGAAACAGGTGGTGCAATGCAGAGGAATGTCCACTGATTGGTCCACCTCAGCAATCAGCAGACACCCCAACGACCACCAATCAGGAACATACAGGACACCTGTGATTAGGGCAGAAGAAGAGAAAAAAACACAAAAAGACACAGGATACCTGTATCCGTAACACTCCCACCCTTAAAAGAGCAAACCACAATGGTTTGCGACACACGTACCATCACAACACCCAAAATTCAAATATCAACAGCATCCTGACGGGATAACAAAACAAAAAACTAGATCTTTAAACACGAGGAAAAGCATCTGCCAACACATTATCCGACCCCTTTTTGTGGTGGATCTCCAAATGATAATTTTGCACTACAAGTGCCCAACGCATAAGGCGTTGGTTCTGGTTTTACATCCGGTGGAGAAAAACTAAGGGGTTATGGTCAGTGTACACTATCACTGGTAATGTACTGGAACCAACATAAACTTCAAAGTACTGCAGAGCTAACAACAAAGCTAGAGCTTCTTGTTCAATGGTGGAATAGTTTGTCTGACATTTGTTAAATTTCCGTGAAAAATAACAGACAGGATGGTCCACTCCACTCTGGTCCTGCTGTAGTAGAACAACACCAGAACCTCTGGCACTTGCATCTACCTCCAGTTTAAACGGTCGTTCAAAATCTGGCGCAGCAAGAACAGGAGTACTACATAAGAGTGCTTTAGCAGTGTTGAAAGCAGTACTACAATCTTCAGACCATACAAATTTTCTCGCCGGACTGAGCAAATCCGTTAATGGAGCAACTACCGCAGATACATTTTTACAGAAACTACTGTAGTAGCCAACCATCCCTAAAAAGCGGCGTAGCTCTCTTCTGGTGGTAGGTGCGGGAAATGCATTTATAGCTGAGACCTTGGCATCTACAGGGCGCACCTGACCATGGGCCGACCTGTTTACCGAGATAAGTAACAGTGGCCTTCCCAAATCAAGGTAAGCACTACAATCAGGAACTCCAGCCAATACTGTGTTAACCAGGCGTTGGAAAGTGGCTGGTGCGTTCCGCATCCCAAATGCCATGACAGCATATTGTAGGAAGTGATCTGGGGTCACAAAGGCAGAGATGTCGGAGGCACGTGAGGTTAACGGCACCTGCCAGTAACCTTTTAGAAGATCTAGTTTGGTTACATACGTAGCAGCACCAACAGTATCAATACAGTCATCCAGTCTGGGTAACGGGAACGAGTCGGGCACTGTGACAGCATTTACCTTCCGATAGTCCGTACATAACCTAGATGTCCCATCAGGTTTAGGAACCAGAATACACGGAGAACTCCAAGGACTTGAACTTGGCATAGCCAGGTTATTCTCCAGCAAATAACCGACCTCATCCCTCATTATCTTTCTTTTAGAGACGTTGACACGATAAGCATGTTGCTTGATAGGTGCAGCGTTTCCAACATTAATGTCATGTTCTAACACATTTGTGCATGTAGGAACATCATTAAAAAGACATGGAAAGCTGTGTAATAGTCTCACAATATCATCTGACTGTCCGTCCGTTAAATGAATCAGGCTTGACGGGAGAGACAGCAGCATCTCTGAATTGGGCAATCTAGCACACTGCTGCTGAGTATTGCGCAACTCCAAACCATCTCCGTCCACATCATTAACATGACCTCCCACTACAGCCGTAGCAGCAATAGAGACAGCCGACTCGGCCAGTTTCTCTGGACTGTCTATCTGAGTGACGGGTCTGGTGTGGCATGTCTTCAACATGTTAACGTGGCACACACAAGATTGGCGTTTTCTATCAGGAGTCTGTATCACGTAGTCAGTTTCACTTAGTTTATTTTCAATTACATAAGGACCAGAGAAACGTGATGACAATGACGCTCCTGGCACCGGCAACAATACAAGAACTTGGTCACCTGGCTGCAGTTAACGAGAAACAGCCTGTGTGTCATAGTGTCGTTTCATCCGTCTCTGTGAGGAAGACAGCGCTTCATTTGCTAGAGCACAGGCACCATGTAGGCGCTCACGAAAGCGACTAACGTAGTCCAACACATTTTCTTTCACACACAACTCTTGTGATAAAAACTGATCCTTAAGGACTTTCATAGGTCCTCTCATGGTGTGTCCAAACACCAGTTCAGCTGGGCTGAACCCTATGGATTCCTGTACTGTCTCACGGACAGCAAACAAAACTAGAGGAACTCCCTCATCCCAATCCTTCTCAGATTCCAAGCAATATTTACGGAGCATAGACTTCAGTGTCTGATGCCAACGTTCAAGCGCACCCTGAGACGCTGGTTGATATGCGCTTGACACACGGTGTGTAACTGACAAGGATTTGAACACTTGTTTGAAAAGTTTAGAAAGGAAATTCATACCCTGATCAGTTTGTATCACCTTAGGTAACCCAAAAGTTGAGAAGAATTTGATCAACGCTTTACTCACCACCGGAGCAGTAATCCTTCGCAGAGGAATGGCCTCTGGGTACCTGGTGGCCACACACATAATCGTCAACATAAACTGGTTACCAGATTTTGTCTTTGGTAATGGTCCAACACAATCAACCATCACATGTTCGAATGGTTCACCTATGGCAGGTATGGGACAAAGAGGCGCGGGAGGAATAACCTGGTTCGGTTTCCCAGTTACTTGACAGGTGTGGCAAGTCCGACAGAACTGAGCCACATCTTGTTTTAAACCAGGCCAAAAGAAATGTCGCAAAACTCGATCATAAGTCTTGGTGACTCCCAGATGTCCGGACCACTGGTGATCATGAGCGAGGGATAAAACATTTTGTAGAAAGGCTGTAGGAATCACTATTTGGTAAACAGCATTCCAATCTCCGCCAGCGTCAACATGGGATGTCCATTTACGCATGAGGAGATTACCATCAATAAAGTATGCCAGGTTTTTCTTCTTTAGCTCCTCCTCTGAGACAACACTAGAAAAACATTTAGCCAGGCTAATGTCAACCTTTTGGTTAGCGATCAGCTGCTCACGAGTGACCGCTAACGGTATTGCCTCAGCAACAAGTTCCACATCCTTCTTCCTTTCTCTGGGCTGTTGGTCAGACTGCACCAGCTTACCAGAGGTAGCACCCAAACTATCCTCTGGGTCACACTCTCTGAATAGAATCGTGTTCGACAAATCTATCACTTCACCCACTTGTCGTGCTTGAGCACGTGTGACAGCACAAGCGGGGAACACATCTGGATAACCCTGTGCCAGCTCCTCGGAGAGAGACTGGTCACTTTTATCCAATACCTCCAATACGGGTATCACCTTTCCTCCGGCAATATCGTTGCCCATTATAAATGTCACACCTTTTACTGGCAACATAGGACGTACTCCAACTCTGAACAATCCACTGACTAACTCAGAGTGTACGTTCACAAAGTGCAATGGCACGGGACGAATCCCATTTCAATTCCTTGTACTAACACACTGGAACCACAATATGTATTATTGGACAAGGGCAACACATCAGATAGTATGAACGACTGCGCCGCACCAGTATCTCTGAGGATTCTAACTGGACGCTGAGACGCTTCGTCATCTGATATGGAAACAAACCCCTCAAAAATTAACGGTTCATAACTGTGATCTGGGACAGGGACTTTCAAACCACATTCACTATGAGGCCTCTGTCTTGATTCCGGCCTTACAACCGTACGAATCAGCCCAACACCCGTTGGCGGCCTGGCGTGCTGAGGCATCCCGTGTTTGCGTTTTAGCAGAAAGCAATCATTAACCATATGTCCCACCTTATGACAATAGAAACAGTGACGCACATCTTTTGGGCGTGCTGGATGTACTGCTGGTCGACTAGGACTAAAAGTTAGCAACTCTGCGGCCCTGCTCTTCGTACGAGCCGAAAACACGCTCTTATGCGTCAACACAAACTCGTCTGCCAATACAGATGCTTCCGACAGTGAGGATACTTTCTGTTCGTTCAGATAAACTACAATGCGTTCGGGTAAGCAATTTTTAAACTCGTCTAACAAGATTAACTCCCGTAGAGAGTTAAAATCAGTTACTTTACTAGCACTATGCCATTTGTCAAACAGATTTCCTTTGTCTCTAGCAAACTCCACATAAGTCTGAGTAGGATACTTTTTATGAGACCTAAATCTCTGTCGATATGCCTCAGGAACAAGCTCACAGGCACGAAGAACAGTAGCTTTGACCACGTCATAATTCAAGCTGTCTTCAAGAGGTAGCGCTGACAGAACCTCTTGGGCTTTACCTGTTAATTTACACTGAAGTAATAGGCACCATACCTCTTCGGGCCATTTCAATGCTACCGCAATACGTTCAAAAACACTGAAATAGGAATCAACCTCTGACTCCCTAAACACAGATACCAAGGTGATCTGTCTACTAATATCAAAAGTAGCAGACGACACAGCTGGTGAGGATGGCTCACTAGCAGGTATAGTATGAGCAGAGACTAACCTCGCTGTTTCTGCCTCCAGTTCCATTTTACGCATCTCCAGTTCTTGATCAAGCCTACGCGTCTCCAGTTCTTGATCAAGCCTACGCGTCTCCAGTTCCATCTTACGCGTCTCCTGTTCTGCCTCTAGCTTACGCGTCTCCTGTTCTGCCTCTAGCTTACGCGTCTCCTGTTCTGCCTCTAGCTTACGCGTCTCCTGTTCTGCCTCTAGCTTACGCATTTCCAGCTTGTCTTGCCTGATCTGTGCCCGCTCTTCCGCCTCCATTTGGAGCCGTGTCGAGCGGACATCCATCCTGGCATCACTGTCAGACAGTGGGGAGAGTGGGTCAAAACGGGGCAAAGTGGCTGGAGCCTCGTCCTCAGACACCGACGGGCTTACAGGAGCAGCAACCACATCCCCTACAGGAGCAGCAGGGTCAGGCGGCGGTAATTCAAGCACTCGTTCGTTCAATAATATCTCTAACACTGCTTTCCTAACTTCTGCTTTCACTAAAACCCTTGATATGGGTACAGAAAAGTGGTCAGCCAAAGCCTGTAGATCCACTCTACGGCAATTCTCAAAAACCTCCCACGAAGGGTTTTCCAAAAATGCATCCAACTCAAAAGTAGCCATCCTAAACTAGCAACACGAGCCGACGAATACTGAAAACAAAACCAGTACTACAGCTGCCAAGCTCAACACTGAACCAGACACTAACTAATTTGCATGAGTAGCATGGGTATCAATGAGAATGATCCCGGGACGAACCCCCACATGATGTTACGAACCCCGTGGCTTTAAACGTCTAGGGTGGATGGACAAGAGACCCGTAACATAATTCATGCAAATTAGAATCGTGACATGGAACAGTGAGAACAAAAACTACACGACAACCATAAACTACCGTCAAACATAAAAGGTTTATTTTTGAACACACGGTAAAGGTTTGGGAAAAAGGACTGAGCAGGACCCAAGAAATGAAACAATAGTGTAAAACACCCCTAAACTGATCTTGCCTGCCTCAAGAACCGCTAAGCTACTGCTAATCATACAAAAATTACAGTGGGTGGTCCGCTCAGGTCTAACTAGTGTTTTTAGACAATATTCTTCCTACGGGTAATGTACGCCCAAGGGCAACTTGCTTAAATTCCTCTTTTCCCAGAAACACACAAAGTTACCAAACAGAGTAACCAGCAAATGAGTGAGTACACAAAACACAGGACACCACAGTATCCATACTCACATACAGAAAATAGCCTAACAAAGTTACCAAACAGAGTAACCAGCAAATTAGTGAGTACACAAAACACAGTATCCATACTCACATACGGAAATAGTCTCTAACAACAAACACAACTGACCGGCTTTTAAACAATGGGATATGTGATTGAAAAACCAGAAACAGGTGGTGCAATGCAGAGGAATGTCCACTGATTGGTCCACCTCAGCAATCAGCAGACACCCCAACGACCACCAATCAGGAACATACAGGACACCTGTGATTAGGGCAGAAGGAGAGAAAAAACACAAAAAGACACAGGATACCTGTATCCGTAACAAGCATACTACAGTATGTTGACCGGGACCGGTCAGATAATCAGAGTATCGGCCTACTACAGTATGTTGACAGGGTCTTGTCAGATAACAAGAGTGTCGGCCTCCAGCAGTATGTTGACAGGATCTTGTCAGATAACCAGAGTATCGGCCTACTACAGTTTGTTGACAGGGTATTTTCAGATAACCAGTGTATTGGCCTACGACAATTTGTTGACAGGGTATTGTCAGTATGTTGACAGCGTCTCGTCAAATAACCAAAGTAGCTCCTACTGCAGTATGTTGACATGATCTTGTCAGATAACCAGTGTATTGGCCTTCTACAGTATGTTGACAGGATCTTGTCAGAAAACCTGAGTATCGGCCTCCATCAGTATGTTGACAGGATCTTGTCAGATAACAAGAGTGTCGGCCTCCAGCAGTATGTTGACAGGATCTTGTCAAATAACCAAAGTAGCGCCTACTGCAGTATGTTGACAGGATCTTGTCAGATAACCAGAGTATCGGCCTACTACAGTATGTTGACAGGATCTTGTCAGACAACCAGAGTATCGGCCTACTACAGTATGTTGACAGCGTCTTGTCAAATAACCAAAGTAGCGCCTACTGCAGTATGTTGACAGGATCTTGTCAGATAACCAGAGTATCGGCCTACTACAGTATGTTGACAGGATCTTGTCAGACAACCAGAGTATCGGCCTACTACAGTATGTTGACAGCGTCTTGTCAAATAACCAAAGTAGCGCCTACTACAGTATGTTGACAGGATCTTGTCAGATAACCAGAGTATCGGCCTACGACAGTATGTTGATAGGATCTTGTCAGATAACCAGGGTGTCGGCCTACTACAGTATGTTGACCGGGACTGGTCAGATAATCATAGTATCGGCCTACTACAGTATGTTGACAGGATCTTGTCAGATAATCAGGGTATCGGCATACTAAAGTATGTTGACAAGATAATGTCAGATAACCAGAGTATCGGCCTACTACAGTATGTTGACAGGATCTTGTCAGATAACCAGAGTATCAGCATACTACAGTATGATGACCGGGACCGGTCAGATAATCAGAGTATCGGCCTACTACAGTATGTTGACAGGCTCTTGTCAGATAATCAGGGTATCGGCCTAATACAGTATGTTGACAGGATCTAGTCAGATAACCAGAGTATCGGCCTACGACAGTATGTTGACAAGATCTTGTCAGATAACCAGGGTGTCGGCCTACTACAGTATGTTGACAGGGTCTTGTCAGATAACAAGAGTGTCGGCCTCCAGCAGTATGTTGACAGGATCTTGTCAGATAACCAGAGTATCGGCCTACTACAGTATGTTGACAGGATCTTGTCAGATAACCAGGGTGTCGGCCTACTACAGTATGTTGACAGGGTCTTGTCAGATAACAAGAGTGTCGGCCTCCAGCAGTATGTTGACAGGATCTTGTCAGATAACCAGAGTATCGGCCTACTACAGTTTGTTGACAGGGTATTTTCAGATAACCAGTGTATTGGCCTACGACAGTTTGTTGACAAGACCTTGTCAGATAACCAGGGTATCGGCCTAAGACAGTATGTTGACAGGGTATTGTCAGTATGTTGACAGCGTCTCGTCAAATAATCAAAGTAGCGCCTACTGCAGTATGTTGACATGATCTTGTCAGATAACCAGTGTATTGGCCTACTACAGTATGGTGACAGGATCTTGTCAGAAAACCTGAGTATCGGCCTCCATCAGTATGTTGACAGGATCTTGTCAGATACCCAGAGTATCGGCCTACTACAGTATGTTGACAGGGTATTGTCAGATAACAAGAGTGTCGGCCTCCAGCAGTATGTTGACAGGCTCTTGTCAGATAACCAGGGTGTCAGCCTACGACAGTATGTTGACAGGGTCTTGTCAGATAACCAGGGTGTCGGCCTACTACAGTATGTTGACAGGGTCTTGTCAGATAACAAGAGTGTCAGCCTCCAGCAGTATGTTGACAGGATCTCGTCAAATAACCAAAGTAGCGCCTACTGCAGTATGTTGACAGGATCTTGTCAGATAACCAGAGTATCGGCCTACTACAGTATGTTGACAGGATCTTGTCAGACAACCAGAGTTTCGGCCTACTACAGTATGTTGACAGCGTCTTGTCAAATAACCAAAGTAGCGCCTACTGCAGTATGTTGACAGGATCTTGTCAGATAACCAGAGTATCGGCCTACGACAGTATGTTGACTGGATTTTGTAAGATAACCAGAGTATCGACCTACGACAGTATGTTGATAGGATCTTGTCAGATAACCAGGGTGTCGGCCTACTACAGTATGTTGACCGGGACTGGTCAGATAATCATAGTATCGGCCTACTACAGTATGTTGACAGGATCTTGTCAGATAATCAGGGTATCGGCATACTAAAGTATGTTGACAAGATAATGTCAGATAACCAGAGTATCGGCCTACTACAGTATGTTGACAGGATCTTGTCAGATAACCAGAGTATCAGCATACTACAGTATGATGACCGGGACCGGTCAGATAATCAGAGTATCGGCCTACTACAGTATGTTGACAGGCTCTTGTCAGATAATCAGGGTATCGGCCTAATACAGTATGTTGACAGGATCTAGTCAGATAACCAGAGTATCGGCCTACGACAGTATGTTGACAAGATCTTGTCAGATAAACAGGGTGTCGGCCTACTACAGTATGTTGACAGGGTCTTGTCAGATAACAAGAGTGTCGGCCTCCAGCAGTATGTTGACAGGATATTGTCAGATAACCAGAGTATCGGCCTACTACAGTATGTTGACAGGGTATTTTCAGATAACCAGTGTATTGGCCTACGACAGTTTGTTGACAAGACCTTGTCAGATAACCAGGGTATCGGCCTAAGACAGTATGTTGACAGGGTATTGTCAGTATGTTGACAGCGTCTCGTCAAATAATCAAAGTAGCGCCTACTGCAGTATGTTGACATGATCTTGTCAGATAACCAGTGTATTGGCCTACTACAGTATGTTGACAGGATCTTGTCAGAAAACCTGAGTATCGGCCTCCATCAGTATGTTGACAGGATCTTGTCAGATACCCAGAGTATCGGCCTACTACAGTATGTTGACAGGGTATTGTCAGATAACAAGAGTGTCGGCCTCCAGCAGTATGTTGACAGGATCTTGTCAGATAACCAGGGTGTCAGCCTACGACAGTATGTTGACAGGATCTTGTCAGATAACCAGGGTGTCGGCCTACTACAGTATGTTGACAGGGTCTTGTCAGATAACAAGAGTGTCAGCCTCCAGCAGTATGTTGACAGGATCTCGTCAAATAACCAAAGTAGCGACTACTGCAGTATGTTGACAGGATCTTGTCAGATAACCAGAGTATCGGCCTACTACAGTATGTTGACAGGATCTTGTCAGACAACCAGAGTTTCGGCCTACTACAGTATGTTGACAGCGTCTTGTCAAATAACCAAAGTAGCGCCTACTGCAGTATAATGACAGGATCTTGTCAGATAACCAGAGTATCGGCCTACGACAGTATGTTGACTGGATTTTGTAAGATAACCAGAGTATCGACCTACGACAGTATGTTGATAGGATCTTGTCAGATAACCAGGGTGTCGGCCTACTACAGTATGTTGACCGGGACTGGTCAGATAATCATAGTATCGGCCTACTATAGTATGTTGACAGGATCTTGTCAGATAATCAGGGTATCGGCATACTAAAGTATGTTGACAAGATAATGTCAGATAACCAGAGTATCGGCCTACTACAGTATGTTGACAGGATCTTGTCAGATAACCAGAGTATCAGCATACTACAGTATGATGACCGGGACCGGTCAGATAATCAGAGTATCGGCCTACTACAGTATGTTGACAGGCTCTTGTCAGATAATCAGGGTATCGGCCTAATACAGTATGTTGACAGGATCTAGTCAGATAACCAGAGTATCGGCCTACGACAGTATGTTGACAAGATCTTGTCAGATAAACAGGGTGTCGGCCTACTACAGTATGTTGACAGGGTCTTGTCAGATAACAAGAGTGTCGGCCTCCAGCAGTATGTTGACAGGATATTGTCAGATAACCAGAGTATCGGCCTACTACAGTATGTTGACAGGATCTTGTCAGATAACCAGGGTGTCGGCTTACTACAGTATGTTGACAGGGTCTTGTCAGATAACAAGAGTGTCGGCCTCCAGCAGTATGTTGACAGGATCTTGTCAGATAACCAGAGTATCGGCCTACTACAGTTTGTTGACAGGGTATTTTCAGATAACAAGTGTATTGGTCTACGACAGTTTGTTGACAAGACCTTGTCAGATAACCAGGGTATCGGCCTAAGACAGTATGTTGACAGGGTATTGTCAGTATGTTGACAGCGTCTGGTCAAATAACCAAAGTAGCGCCTACTGCAGTATGTTGACATGATCTTGTCAGATAACCAGTGTATTGGCCTACTACAGTATGTTGACAGGTTCTTGTCAGAAAACCTGAGTATCGGCCTCCATCAGTATGTTGACAGGATCTTGTCAGATACCCAGAGTATCGGCCTACTACAGTATGTTGACAGGGTCTTGTCAGATAACAAGAGTGTCAACCTCCAGCAGTATGTTGACAGGATCTTGTCAGATAACCAGGGTGTCAGCCTACGACAGTATGTTGACAGGATCTTGTCAGGTAACCAGAGTATCGGCCTACTACAGTATAATGACAGGATCTTGTCAGATAACCAGAGTATCAGCATACTATAGTATGTTGACAGGATCTTGTCAGATAACCAGAGTATCGGCCTACGACAGTAGGTTGACAGGATTTTGTAAGATAACCAGAGTATCGACCTACTACAGTATGTTGACAGGCTCTTGTCAGATAATCAGAGTATCGGCCTACTACAGTATGTTGACATGCTCTTGTCAGATAATCAGAGTATCGGCCTACTACAGTATGTTGACAGGATCTAGTCAAATAACCAGAGTATCGGCCTACGACAGTATGTTGAGAAGATCTTGTCATATAACCAGAGTATCGACCTACTACAGTATGTTGACAGGCTCTTGTCAGATAATCAGAGTATCGGCCTACTACAGTATGTTGACAGGCTCTTGTCAGATAATCAGAGTATCGGCCTACTACAGTATGTTGACAGGATCTTGTCAGATAACCAGGGTGTCGGCCTACTACAGTATGTTGACAGGGTCTTGTCAGATAACAAGAGTGTCGGCCTCCAGCAGTACGTTGACAGGATCTTGTCAGATAACCAGAGTATCGGCCTACTACAGTATGTTGACAGGATCTTGTCAGATAACCAGAGTATCAGCATACTACAGTATGTTGACAGGATCTTGTCAGACAACCAGAGTATCGGCTTACTAAAGTATGTTGACAGCGTCTCGTCAAATAACCAAAGTAGCCCCTACTGCAGTATTTTGACAGGATCTTGTCAGATAACCAGAGTATCGGCCTACTACAGTCTGTTGACAGGATCTTGTCAGATAACCAGTGTATCGGCCTACGACAGTTTGTTGACAAGATCTTGTCAGATAACCAGGGTGTCAGCCTAATACAGTATGTTGACAGGGCCTTGTCAGATAACAAGAGTGTTGGCCTCCAGCAGTATGTTGACAGGATATTGTCAGATAACCAGAGTATCGGCCTACTAAAGTATGTTGACAGGTTCTTGTCAGATAACCAGGGTGTCGGCCTACTACAGTATGTTGACAGGGTCTTGTCAGCTAACAAGAGTGTCGGCCTCCAGCAGTATGTTGACAGGATCTTGTCAGATACCCAGAATATCGGCCTACTACAGTATGTTGACAGGATCTTGTCAGATAACCAGGGTGTCAGCCTACGACAGTATGTTGACAGGAACTTGTCAGATAACCAGAGTATCGGCCTACTACAGTATGTTGACAGCGTCTTGTCAAATAACCAAAGTAGTGCCTACTGCAGTATGTTGACAGGATCTTGTCAGATAACCATAGTATCGGCCTACTACAGTATGTTGACAGGGTCTTGTCAGATAACCATGGTATCGGCCTACGACAGTATGTTGACAGGATATTGTCAGATAACCAGAGTATTGGCCTACTACAGTATGTAGACAGGATCTTGTCAGATAACCAGATTAGCGGCCTACGACAGTATGTTGACAGGATCTTGTCAGATCACCTGAGTATCGGCCTACTACAGTATGTTGACAGGATCTTGTCAGATAACCAGGGTATCGGCCTACTACAGTATGTTGACAGTGTCTCGTCAAATAACCAAAGTAGCGCCTACTGCAGTATGTTGACAGGTACTTGTCAGATAACCAGAGTTTTGGCCTACTACAGTATGTAGACAGGATCTTGTCAGATAACCAGATTATCGACCTACGACAATATGTTGACAGGAACTTGTCAGATAACCAAGGTGACGTCCTCCATCAGTATGTTGACAGGATCTTGTCAGATAACCAGAGTATCGACCTACTACAGTATGTTGACAGGCTCTTGTCAGATAATCAGAGTATCGGCCTACTACAGTATGTTGACAGGCTCTTGTCAGATAATCAGAGTATCGGCCTACTACAGTATGTTGACAGGATCTAGTCAAATAACCAGAGTATCGGCCTACGACAGTATGTTGAGAAGATCTTGTCATATAACCAGAGTATCGACCTACTACAGTATGTTGACAGGCTCTTGTCAGATAATCAGAGTATCGGCCTACTACAGTATGTTGACAGGCTCTTGTCAGATAATCAGAGTATCGGCCTACTACAGTATGTTGACAGGATCTTGTCAGATAACCAGGGTGTCGGCCTACTACAGTATGTTGACAGGGTCTTGTCAGATAACAAGAGTGTCGGCCTCCAGCAGTACGTTGACAGGATCTTGTCAGATAACCAGAGTATCGGCCTACTACAGTATGTTGACAGGATCTTGTCAGATAACCAGAGTATCAGCATACTACAGTATGTTGACAGGATCTTGTCAGACAACCAGAGTATCGGCTTACTAAAGTATGTTGACAGCGTCTCGTCAAATAACCAAAGTAGCCCCTACTGCAGTATTTTGACAGGATCTTGTCAGATAACCAGAGTATCGGCCTACTACAGTCTGTTGACAGGATCTTGTCAGATAACCAGTGTATCGGCCTACGACAGTTTGTTGACAAGATCTTGTCAGATAACCAGGGTGTCAGCCTAATACAGTATGTTGACAGGGCCTTGTCAGATAACAAGAGTGTTGGCCTCCAGCAGTATGTTGACAGGATATTGTCAGATAACCAGAGTATCGGCCTACTAAAGTATGTTGACAGGTTCTTGTCAGATAACCAGGGTGTCGGCCTACTACAGTATGTTGACAGGGTCTTGTCAGCTAACAAGAGTGTCGGCCTCCAGCAGTATGTTGACAGGATCTTGTCAGATACCCAGAATATCGGCCTACTACAGTATGTTGACAGGATCTTGTCAGATAACCAGGGTGTCAGCCTACGACAGTATGTTGACAGGAACTTGTCAGATAACCAGAGTATCGGCCTACTACAGTATGTTGACAGCGTCTTGTCAAATAACCAAAGTAGTGCCTACTGCAGTATGTTGACAGGATCTTGTCAGATAACCATAGTATCGGCCTACTACAGTATGTTGACAGGGTCTTGTCAGATAACCATGGTATCGGCCTACGACAGTATGTTGACAGGATATTGTCAGATAACCAGAGTATTGGCCTACTACAGTATGTAGACAGGATCTTGCCAGATAACCAGATTAGCGGCCTACGACAGTATGTTGACAGGATCTTGTCAGATCACCTGAGTATCGGCCTACTACAGTATGTTGACAGGATCTTGTCAGATAACCAGGGTATCGGCCTACTACAGTATGTTGACAGTGTCTCGTCAAATAACCAAAGTAGCGCCTACTGCAGTATGTTGACAGGTACTTGTCAGATAAACAGAGTTTTGGCCTACTACAGTATGTAGACAGGATCTTGTCAGATAACCAGATTATCGACCTACGACAATATGTTGACAGGAACTTGTCAGATAACCAAGGTGACGTCCTCCATCAGTATGTTGACAGGATCTTGTCAGATACCCAGAGTATCGGCCTACTACAGTATTATGACAGAATTGTCAGATAACCAGAGTATCAGCATACTACAGTATGTTGACATGATCTTGTCAGATAACCAGGGTATCGCCCTACTAAAGTATGTTGACAGGATCTTGTCAGATAACCAAGGTATCGGCCCACGACAGTATGTTGACAGGATATTGTCAGATAACCAGAGTATTGGCCTACTACAGTATGTAGACAGGATCTTGTCAGATAACCAGATTATCGACCTACGACAGTATGTTGACAGGAACTTGTCAGATAACCAGGGTGTCAGCCTACGACAGTATGTTGACAGGATCTTGTCAGACAACCAGAGTATCGGCCTACTACAGTATGTTGACAGCGTCTCGTCAAATAACCAAAGTATCCCCTACTGCAGTATGTTGACAGGATCTTGTCAGATAACCAGAGTATCGGCCTACTACAGTCTGTTGACAGGATCTTGTCAGATAATCAGATTAGCGGTCTACGACAGTATGTTGACAGGATCTTGTCAGATCACCTGAGTATCGGCCTACTACAGTATGTTGACAGGATCTTGTCAGATAACCAGGGTATCGGCCTACTACAGTATGTTGACAGTGTCTCGTCAAATAACCAAAGTAGCGCCTACTGCAGTATGTTGACAGGTACTTGTCAGATAACCAGAGTTTTGGCCTACTACTGTATGTAGACAGGATCTTGTCAGATAACCAGATTATCGACCTACGACAGTATGTTGACAGGAACTTGTCAGATAACCAGGGTGACGGCCTCCATCAGTATGTTGACAGGATCTTGTCAGATACCCAGAGTATCAGCCTACTACAGTATGTTGACAGAATTGTCAGATAACCAGAGTATCAGCATACTACAGTATGTTGACATGATCTTGTCAGATAACCAGGGTATCGCCCTACTAAAGTATGTTGACAGGATCTTGTCAGATAACCAGGGTATCGGCCCACGACAGTATGTTGACAGGATATTGTCAGATAACCAGAGTATTGGCCTACTACAGTATGTATACAGGATCTTGTCAGATAACCAGATTATCGACCTACGACAGTATGTTGACAAGAACTTGTCAGATAACCAGGGTGTCGGCATACTAAAATATGTTGACAGGTTCTTGTCAGATAACCAGTGTATTGGCCTACTACAGTATGTTGACAGGGTTTGTCAGATAACCAGGGTGTTGGTCTACGACAGTATGTTGACAGGGACTGGTCAGATAACCTGAGTATCGGCATACTACAGTATATTGACAGAATCTTGTCAGATAACCAGGGTACCGGCCTACGACAGTATGTTGACAGGATCTTGTCAGATAACCAGAGTATCGGCCTACTACAGTATGTTGACAGGATCTTTTCAGATAACCAGGGATTCTGCCTACGACAGTATGTTGACAGGTTCTTGTCAGATAACCAGGGTATCGGCCTACTACAGTATGTTGACAGGATAATGTCAGATAACCAGGGTATCGGCCTACGACAGTATGTTGACAGGATCTTGTCAGATAACCTGAGTATTGGCCTACTACAGTATGTTGACAGGATCTAGTCAGATAACCAGGGTATCGGCCTACTACAGTATGTTGACAGCGTCTCGTCAAATAACCAAAGTAGCACCTACTGCAGTATGTTGACAGGATCTTGTAAGATAAACAGAGTTTTGGCCTACTACAGTATGTAGACAGGATCTTGTCAGATAACCAGAATATCGACCTACGGCAGTATGTAGACAGGAACTTGTCAGATAACCAGGGTGTAGGCCTACGACAGTATGTTGACAGGATCTTGTCAGAAAACCTGAGTATCGGCCTCCATCAGTATGTTGACAGGATCTTGTCAGACAACCAGAGTATCTGCCTACTACAGTATGTTGACAGCGTCTCGTCAAATAACCAAAGTAGCTCCTACTAGAGTATGTTGACAGGATCTTGTCAGATAACCTGAGTATCGGCGTACGACAGTATGTTGACAGGCTCTTGTCAGATAACCAGGGTATCGGCCTACTACAGTATGTTGACAGGGTCTTGTCAGATAACCAGGATGTCGGCCTACGACAGTATGTTGACAGGATCCTGTCAGATAACCAGAGTATCTGCCTACGACAGTATGTTGACATGATTTTGTTAGATAACCAGAGTATCGGCCTACGACAGAATGTTGACAGGGACTTGTCAGATAACCAGGGTGTCGGCCTACGACAGTATGTTGACAGGATCTTGTCAGAAAACCTGAGTATCTGCCTACGACAGTATGTTGACATGATTTTGTTAGATAACCAGATTTTTGGCCTACTACAGTATGTAGACAGGATCTTGTCAGATAACCAGATTATCGACCTACGACAGTATGTTGACAGGAACTTGTCAGATAACCAGGGTGACGGCCTCCATCAGTATGTTGACAGGATCTTGTCAGATACCCAGAGTATCAGCCTACTACAGTATGTTGACAGAATTGTCAGATAACCAGAGTATCAGCATACTACAGTATGTTGACATGATCTTGTCAGATAACCAGGGTATCGCCCTACTAAAGTATGTTGACAGGATCTTGTCAGATAACCAGGGTATCGGCCCACGACAGTATGTTGACAGGATATTGTCAGATAACCAGAGTATTGGCCTACTACAGTATGTATACAGGATCTTGTCAGATAACCAGATTATCGACCTACGACAGTATGTTGACAAGAACTTGTCAGATAACCAGGGTGTCGGCTTACGACAGTATGTTGACAGGATCTTGTCAGAAAACCTGGGTATCGGCCTACTACAGTATGTTGACAGGAAAATGTCAGATAACCAGGGTATCGGCCTACTACAGTATGTTGACAGGGTCTTGTCAGATAACCAGGGTATCGGCATACTACAGTATGTTGACAGGACCTTGTCAGATAACCAGGGTATCGGCATACTAAAATATGTTGACAGGTTCTTGTCAGATAACCAGTGTATTGGCCTACTACAGTATGTTGACAGGATTTGTCAGATAACCAGGGTGTTGGTCTACGACAGTATGTTGACAGGGCCTGGTCAGATAACCTGAGTATCGGCATACTACAGTATATTGACAGAATCTTGTCAGATAACCAGGGTAGCGGCCTACGACAGTATGTTGACAGGATCTTGTCAGATAACCAGAGTATCAGCCTACTACAGTATGTTGACAGGATATTTTCAGATAACCAGGGATTCTGCCTACGACAGTATGTTGACAGGTTCTTGTCAGATAACCAGGGTATCGGTCTACAACAGTATGTTGACAGGATAATGTCAGATAACCAGGGTATCAGCCTACGACAGTATGTTGACAGGATCTTGTCAGATAACCTGAGTATTGGCCTACTACAGTATGTTGACACGATCTAGTCAGATAACCAGGGTATCGGCCTACTACAGTATGTTGACAGCGTCTCGTCAAATAACCAAAGTAGCACCTACTGCAGTATGTTGACAGGATCTTGTAAGATAAACAGAGTTTTGGCCTACTACAGTATGTAGACAGGATCTTGTCAGATAACCAGAATATCGACCTACGGCAGTATGTAGACAGGAACTTGTCAGATAACCAGGGTGTAGGCCTACGAGAGTATGTTGACAGGATCTTGTCAGAAAACCAGAGTATCTGCCTACTACAGTATGTTGACAGCGTCTCGTCAAATAACCAAAGTAGCTCCTACTAGAGTATGTTGACAGGATCTTGTCAGATAACCTGAGTATCGGCGTACGACAGTATGTTGACAGGCTCTTGTCAGATAACCAGGGTATCGGCCTACTACAGTATGTTGACAGGGTCTTGTCAGATAACCAGGATGTCGGCCTACGACAGTATGTTGACAGGATCTTGTCAGATAACCAGAGTATCTGCCTACGACAGTATGTTGACATGATTTTGTTAGATAACCAGAGTATCGGCCTACGACAGAATGTTGACAGGGACTTGTCAGATAACCAGGGTGTCGGCCTACGACAGTATGTTGACAGGATCTTGTCAGAAAACCTGAGTATCGGCCTACTACAGTATGTTGACAGGATAATGTCAGATAACCAGGGTATCGGCCTACGACAGTATGTTGACAGGATCTTGTCAGATAACCTGAGTATCGGCCTACTACAGTATGTTGACAGGATAATGTCAGATAACCAGGGTATCGGCCTACGACAGTATGTTGACAGGATCTTGTCAGATAACCTGAGTATTGGCCTACTACAGTATGTTGACAGGTTCTAGTCAGATAACCAGGGTATCGGCCTACTACAGTATGTTGACAGCGTCTCGTCAAATAACCAAAGTAGCGCCTACTGTAGTATGTTGACAGGGTTTGTCAGATAACCAGGGTGTTGGTATACGACAGTATGTTGACAGGGACTGGTCAGATGACGTGAGTATCGGCATACTACAGTATATTGACAGGATCTTGTCAGATAACCAGGGTACCGGCCTACGACAGTAGGTTGAGAGGTTCTTGTTCAGATAACCAGAGTATCGGCCTACTACAGTATGTAGACAGGATCTTGTCAGATAACCAGGGAATCTGCCTACGACAGTATGTTGACGGGTTCTTGTCAGATATCGGCCTACGACAGTATGTTGACAGGATCTTGTCAGGTAACCAGAGTATCGGCCTACTACAGTATGTTGACAGGATATTGTCATATAACCAGGATGTCGGCCTACGACAGTATTTTGACAGGATCTTGTCAGATAACCAGAGTATCGGCCTACGACAGTATGTTGACAGGATCTTGTCAGATAACCTGAGTATTGGCCTACTACAGTATGTTGACAGGATCTAGTCAGATAACCAGGGTATCGGCCTACTACAGTATGTTGACAGCGTCTCGTCAAATAACCAAAGTAGCACCTACTGCAGTATGTTGACAGGATCTTGTAAGATAAACAGAGTTTTGGCCTACTACAGTATGTAGACAGGATCTTGTCAGATAACCAGAATATCGACCTACGGCAGTATGTAGACAGGAACTTGTCAGATAACCAGGGTGTAGGCCTACGACAGTATGTTGACAGGATCTTGTCAGAAAACCTGAGTATCGGCCTCCATCAGTATGTTGACAGGATCTTGTCAGACAACCAGAGTATCTGCCTACTACAGTATGTTGACAGCGTCTCGTCAAATAACCAAAGTAGCTCCTAATAGAGTATGTTGACAGGATCTTGTCAGATAACCTGAGTATCGGCGTACGACAGTATGTTGACAGGCTCTTGTCAGATAACCAGGGTATCGGCCTACTACAGTAATTTGACAGGGTCTTGTCAGATAACCAGGATGTCGGCCTACGACAGTATGTTGACAGGATCTTGTCAGATAACCAGAGTATCTGCCTACGACAGTATGTTGACATGATTTTGTTAGATAACCAGAGTATCGGCCTACGACAGAATGTTGACAGGGACTTGTCAGATAACCAGGGTGTCGGTCTACGACAGTATGTTGACAGGATCTTGTCAGAAAACCTGAGTATCTGCCTGCGACAGTATGTTGACATGATTTTGTTAGATAACCAGAGTTTTGGCCTACTACAGTATGTAGACAGGGTCTTGTCAGATAACCATGGTATCGGCCTACGACAGTATGTTGACAGGATATTGTCAGATAACCAGAGTATTGGGCTACTACAGTATGTAGACAGGATCTTGTCAGATAACCAGATTAGCGGCCTACGACAGTATGTTGACAGGATCTTGTCAGATCACCTGAGTATCGGCCTACTACAGTATGTTGACAGGATCTTGTCAGATAACCAGGGTATCGGCCTACTACAGTATGTTGACAGTGTCTCGTCAAATAACCAAAGTAGCGCCTACTGCAGTATGTTGACAGGTACTTGTCAGATAACCAGAGTTTTGGCCTACTACAGTATGTAGACAGGATCTTGTCAGATAACCAGATTATCGACCTACGACAATATGTTGACAGGAACTTGTCAGATAACCAAGGTGACGTCCTCCATCAGTATGTTGACAGGATCTTGTCAGATACCCAGAGTATCGGCCTACTACAGTATTATGACAGAATTGTCAGATAACCAGAGTATCAGCATACTACAGTATGTTGACATGATCTTGTCAGATAACCAGGGTATCGCCCTACTAAAGTATGTTGACAGGATCTTGTCAGATAACCAAGGTATCGGCCCACGACAGTATGTTGACAGGATATTGTCAGATAACCAGAGTATTGGCCTACTACAGTATGTAGACAGGATCTTGTCAGATAACCAGATTATCGACCTACGACAGTATGTTGACAGGAACTTGTCAGATAACCAGGGTGTCAGCCTACGACAGTATGTTGACAGGATCTTGTCAGACAACCAGAGTATCGGCCTACTACAGTATGTTGACAGCGTCTCGTCAAATAACCAAAGTATCCCCTACTGCAGTATGTTGACAGGATCTTGTCAGATAACCAGAGTATCGGCCTACTACAGTCTGTTGACAGGATCTTGTCAGATAATCAGATTAGCGGTCTACGACAGTATGTTGACAGGATCTTGTCAGATCACCTGAGTATCGGCCTACTACAGTATGTTGACAGGATCTTGTCAGATAACCAGGGTATCGGCCTACTACAGTATGTTGACAGTGTCTCGTCAAATAACCAAAGTAGCGCCTACTGCAGTATGTTGACAGGTACTTGTCAGATAACCAGAGTTTTGGCCTACTACAGTATGTAGACAGGATCTTGTCAGATAACCAGATTATCGACCTACGACAGTATGTTGACAGGAACTTGTCAGATAACCAGGGTGACGGCCTCCATCAGTATGTTGACAGGATCTTGTCAGATACCCAGAGTATCAGCCTACTACAGTATGTTGACAGAATTGTCAGATAACCAGAGTATCAGCATACTACAGTATGTTGACATGATCTTGTCAGATAACCAGGGTATCGCCCTACTAAAGTATGTTGACAGGATCTTTTCAGATAACCAGGGTATCGGCCCACGACAGTATGTTGACAGGATATTGTCAGATAACCAGAGTATTGGCCTACTACAGTATGTATACAGGATCTTGTCAGATAACCAGATTATCGACCTACGACAGTATGTTGACAAGAACTTGTCAGATAACCAGTGTGTCGGCATACTAAAATATGTTGACAGGTTCTTGTCAGATAACCAGTGTATTGGCCTACTACAGTATGTTGACAGGGTTTGTCAGATAACCAGGGTGTTGGTCTACGACAGTATGTTGACAGGGACTGGTCAGATAACCTGAGTATCGGCATACTACAGTATATTGACAGAATCTTGTCAGATAACCAGGGTAACGGCCTACGACAGTATGTTGACAGGATCTTGTCAGATAACCAGAGTATCGGCCTACTACAGTATGTTGACAGGATCTTTTCAGATAACCAGGGATTCTGCCTACAACAGTATGTTGACAGGTTCTTGTCAGATAACCAGGGTATCGGCCTACTACAGTATGTTGACAGGATAATGTCAGATAACCAGGGTATCGGCCTACGACAGTATGTTGACAGGATCTTGTCAGATAACCTGAGTATTGGCCTACTACAGTATGTTGACAGGATCTAGTCAGATAACCAGGGTATCGGCCTACTACAGTATGTTGACAGCGTCTCGTCAAATAACCAAAGTAGCACCTACTGCAGTATGTTGACAGGATCTTGTAAGATAAACAGAGTTTTGGCCTACTACAGTATGTAGACAGGATCTTGTCAGATAACCAGAATATCGACCTACGGCAGTATGTAGACAGGAACTTGTCAGATAACCAGGGTGTAGGCCTACGACAGTATGTTGACAGGATCTTGTCAGAAAACCTGAGTATCGGCCTCCATCAGTATGTTGACAGGATCTTGTCAGACAACCAGAGTATCTGCCTACTACAGTATGTTGACAGCGTCTCGTCAAATAACCAAAGTAGCTCCTACTAGAGTATGTTGACAGGATCTTGTCAGATAACCTGAGTATCGGCGTACGACAGTATGTTGACAGGCTCTTGTCAGATAACCAGGGTATCGGCCTACTACAGTATGTTGACAGGGTCTTGTCAGATAACCAGGATGTCGGCCTACGACAGTATGTTGACAGGATCCTGTCAGATAACCAGAGTATCTGCCTATGACAGTATGTTGACATGATTTTGTTAGATAACCAGAGTATCGGCCTACGACAGAATGTTGACAGGGACTTGTCAGATAACCAGGGTGTCGGCCTACGACAGTATGTTGACAGGATCTTGTCAGAAAACCTGAGTATCTGCCTACGACAGTATGTTGACATGATTTTGTTAGATAACCAGAGTTTTGGCCTACTACAGTATGTAGACAGGATCTTGTCAGATAACCAGATTATCGACCTACGACAGTATGTTGACAGGAACTTGTCAGATAACCAGGGTGACGGCCTCCATCAGTATGTTGACAGGATCTTGTCAGATACCCAGAGTATCAGCCTACTACAGTATGTTGACAGAATTGTCAGATAACCAGAGTATCAGCATACTACAGTATGTTGACATGATCTTGTCAGATAACCAGGGTATCGCCCTACTAAAGTATGTTGACAGGATATTGTCAGATAACCAGAGTATTGGCCTACTACAGTATGTATACAGGATCTTGTCAGATAACCAGATTATCGACCTACGACAGTATGTTGACAAGAACTTGTCAGATAACCAGGGTGTCGGCTTACGACAGTATGTTGACAGGATCTTGTCAGAAAACCTGGGTATCGGCCTACTACAGTATGTTGACAGGAAAATGTCAGATAACCAGGGTATCGGCCTACTACAGTATGTTGACAGGGTCTTGTCAGATAACCAGGGTATCGGCATACTACAGTATGTTGACAGGACCTTGTCAGATAACCAGGGTATCGGCATACTAAAATATGTTGACAGGTTCTTGTCAGATAACCAGTGTATTGGCCTACTACAGTATGTTGACAGGGTTTGTCAGATAACCAGGGTGTTGGTCTACGACAGTATGTTGACAGGGCCTGGTCAGATAACCTGAGTATCGGCATACTACAGTATATTGACAGAATCTTGTCAGATAACCAGGGTAGCGGCCTACGACAGTATGTTGACATGATTTTGTTAGATAACCAGAGTTTTGGCCTACTACAGTATGTAGACAGGATCTTGTCAAATAACCAGATTATCGACCTACGACAGTATGTTGACAGGAACTTGTCAGATAACCAGGGTGACGGCCTCCATCAGTATGTTGACAGGATCTTGTCAGATACCCAGAGTATCAGCCTACTACAGTATGTTGACAGAATTGTCAGATAACCAGAGTATCAGCATACTACAGTATGTTGACATGATCTTGTCAGATAACCAGGGTATCGCCCTACTAAAGTATGTTGACAGGATCTTGTCAGATAACCAGGGTATCGGCCCACGACAGTATGTTGACAGGATATTGTCAGATAACCAGAGTATTGGCCTACTACAGTATGTATACAGGATCTTGTCAGATAACCAGATTATCGACCTACGACAGTATGTTGACAAGAACTTGTCAGATAACCAGGGTGTCGGCTTACGACAGTATGTTGACAGGATCTTGTCAGAAAACCTGGGTATCGGCCTACTACAGTATGTTGACAGGAAAATGTCAGATAACCAGGGTATCGGCCTACTACAGTATGTTGACAGGGTCTTGTCAGATAACCAGGGTATCGGCATACTACAGTATGTTGACAGGACCTTGTCAGATAACCAGGGTATCGGCATACTAAAATATGTTGACAGGTTCTTGTCAGATAACCAGTGTATTGGCCTACTACAGTATGTTGACAGGGTTTGTCAGATAACCAGGGTGTTGGTCTACGACAGTATGTTGACAGGGCCTGGTCAGATAACCTGAGTATCGGCATACTACAGTATATTGACAGAATCTTGTCAGATAACCAGGGTAGCGGCCTACGACAGTATGTTGACAGGATCTTGTCAGATAACCAGAGTATCAGCCTACTACAGTATGTTGGCAGGATATTTTCAGATAACCAGGGATTCTGCCTACGACAGTATGTTGACAGGTTCTTGTCAGATAACCAGGGTATCGGTCTACTACAGTATGTTGACAGGATAATGTCAGATAACCAGGGTATCAGCCTACGACAGTATGTTGACAGGATCTTGTCAGATAACCTGAGTATTGGCCTACTACAGTATGTTGACAGGATCTAGTCAGATAACCAGGGTATCGGCCTACTACAGTATGTTGACAGCGTCTCGTCAAATAACCAAAGTAGCACCTACTGCAGTATGTTGACAGGATCTTGTAAGATAAACAGAGTTTTGGCCTACTACAGTATGTAGACAAGATCTTGTCAGATAACCAGAATATCGACCTACGGCAGTATGTAGACAGGAACTTGTCAGATAACCAGGGTGTAGGCCTACGACAGTATGTTGACAGGATCTTGTCAGAAAACCTGAGTATCGGCCTCCATCAGTATGTTGACAGGATCTTGTCAGACAACCAGAGTATCTGCCTACTACAGTATGTTGACAGCGTCTCGTCAAATAACCAAAGTAGCTCCTACTAGAGTATGTTGACAGGATCTTGTCAGATAACCTGAGTATCGGCGTACGACAGTATGTTGACAGGCTCTTGTCAGATAACCAGGGTATCGGCCTACTACAGTATGTTGACAGGGTCTTGTCAGATAACCAGGATGTCGGCCTACGACAGTATGTTGACAGGATCTTGTCAGATAACCAGAGTATCTGCCTACGACAGTATGTTGACATGATTTTGTTAGATAACCAGAGTATCGGCCTACGACAGAATGTTGACAGGGACTTGTCAGATAACCAGGGTGTCGGCCTACGACAGTATGTTGACAGGATCTTGTCAGAAAACCTGAGTATCGGCCTACTACAGTATGTTGACAGGATAATGTCAGATAACCAGGGTATCGGCCTACGACAGTATGTTGACAGGATCTTGTCAGATAACCTGAGTATCGGCCTACTACAGTATGTTGACAGGATAATGTCAGATAACCAGGGTATCGGCCTACGACAGTATGTTGACAGGATCTTGTCAGATAACCTGAGTATTGGCCTACTACAGTATGTTGACAGGTTCTAGTCAGATAACCAGGGTATCGGCCTACTACAGTATGTTGACAGCGTCTCGTCAAATAACCAAAGTAGCGCCTACTGTAGTATGTTGACAGGGTTTGTCAGATAACCAGGGTGTTGGTATACGACAGTATGTTGACAGGGAGTGGGCAGATAACCAGAATATCGACCTACGGCAGTATGTAGACAGGAACTTGTCAGATAACCAGGGTGTAGGCCTACGACAGTATGTTGACAGGATCTTGTCAGAAAACCTGAGTATCGGCCTCCATCAGTATGTTGACAGGATCTTGTCAGACAACCAGAGTATCTGCCTACTACAGTATGTTGACAGCGTCTCGTCAAATAACCAAAGTAGCTCCTACTAGAGTATGTTGACAGGATCTTGTCAGATAACCTGAGTATCGGCGTACGACAGTATGTTGACAGGCTCTTGTCAGATAACCAGGGTATCGGCCTACTACAGTATGTTGACAGGGTCTTGTCAGATAACCAGGATGTCGGCCTACGACAGTATGTTGACAGGATCTTGTCAGATAACCAGAGTATCTGCCTACGACAGTATGTTGACATGATTTTGTTAGATAACCAGAGTATCGGCCTACGACAGAATGTTGACAGGGACTTGTCAGATAACCAGGGTGTCGGCCTACGACAGTATGTTGACAGGATCTTGTCAGATAACCAGAGTATCAGCCTACTACAGTATGTTGGCAGGATATTTTCAGATAACCAGGGATTCTGCCTACGACAGTATGTTGACAGGTTCTTGTCAGATAACCAGGGTATCGGTCTACTACAGTATGTTGACAGGATAATGTCAGATAACCAGGGTATCAGCCTACGACAGTATGTTGACAGGATCTTGTCAGATAACCTGAGTATTGGCCTACTACAGTATGTTGACAGGATCTAGTCAGATAACCAGGGTATCGGCCTACTACAGTATGTTGACAGCGTCTCGTCAAATAACCAAAGTAGCACCTACTGCAGTATGTTGACAGGATCTTGTAAGATAAACAGAGTTTTGGCCTACTACAGTATGTAGACAGGATCTTGTCAGATAACCAGAATATCGACCTACGGCAGTATGTAGACAGGAACTTGTCAGATAACCAGGGTGTAGGCCTACGACAGTATGTTGACAGGATCTTGTCAGAAAACCTGAGTATCGGCCTCCATCAGTATGTTGACAGGATCTTGTCAGACAACCAGAGTATCTGCCTACTACATTATGTTGACAGCGTCTCGTCAAATAACCAAAGTAGCTCCTACTAGAGTATGTTGACAGGATCTTGTCAGATAACCTGAGTATCGGCGTACGACAGTATGTTGACAGGCTCTTGTCAGATAACCAGGGTATCGGCCTACTACAGTATGTTGACAGGGTCTTGTCAGATAACCAGGATGTCGGCCTACGACAGTATGTTGACAGGATCTTGTCAGATAACCAGAGTATCTGCCTACGACAGTATGTTGACATGATTTTGTTAGATAACCAGAGTATCGGCCTACGACAGAATGTTGACAGGGACTTGTCAGATAACCAGGGTGTCGGCCTACGACAGTATGTTGACAGGATCTTGTCAGAAAACCTGAGTATCGGCCTACTACAGTATGTTGACAGGATAATGTCAGATAACCAGGGTATCGGCCTACGACAGTATGTTGACAGGATCTTGTCAGATAACCTGAGTATCGGCCTACTACAGTATGTTGACAGGATAATGTCAGATAACCAGGGTATCGGCCTACGACAGTATGTTGACAGGATCTTGTCAGATAACCTGAGTATTGGCCTACTACAGTATGTTGACAGGTTCTAGTCAGATAACCAGGGTATCGGCCTACTACAGTATGTTGACAGCGTCTCGTCAAATAACCAAAGTAGCGCCTACTGTAGTATGTTGACAGGGTTTGTCAGATAACCAGGGTGTTGGTATACGACAGTATGTTGACAGGGACTGGTCAGATGACGTGAGTATCGGCATACTACAGTATATTGACAGGATCTTGTCAGATAACCAGGGTACCGGCCTACGACAGTATGTTGACAGGTTCTTGTTCAGATAACCAGAGTATCGGCCTACTACAGTATGTAGACAGGATCTTGTCAGATAACCAGGGAATCTGCCTACGACAGTATGTTGACAGGTTCTTGTCAGATATCGGCCTACGACAGTATGTTGACAGGATCTTGTCAGATTACCTGAGTATCAGCCTACTACAGTTTGTTGACAGGATCTTGTCAGGTAACCAGAGTATCGGCCTACTACAGTATGTTGACAGGATATTGTCATATAACCAGGATGTCGGCCTACGACAGTATTTTGACAGGATCTTGTCAGATAACCAGAGTATCGGCCTACGACAGTATGTTGACATGATTTTGTTAGATAACCAGAGTATCGGCCTACGACAGTATGTTGACAGAGCCTTGTCAGATAACCAGTGTGTCGGCCTACGACAGTATGTTGACAGGATCTTGTCAGAAAACCTGAGTATCGGCCTACTACAGTATGTTGACAGGATAATGTCAGATAACCAGGGTATCGGCCTACGACAGTATGTTGACAGGATCTTGTCAGATAACCTGAGTATTGGCCTACTACAGTATGTTGACAGGATCTAGTCAGATAACCAGGGTATTGGCCTACTACAGTATGTTGACAGCGTCTCGTCAAATAACCAAAGTAGAGCCTACTGCAGTATGTTGACAGGATCTTGTAAGATAACCAGAGTATTGGCCTACTACAGTATGTAGACAGGATCTTGTCAGAAAACCTGAGTATCGGCCTACTACGTATGTTGACAGGATCTAGTCAGATAACCAGGGTATCGGCCTACTACAGTATGTTGACAGCGTCTCGTCAAATAACCAAAGTAGCGCCTACTGCAGTATCTTGACAGGATCTTGTAAGATAACCAGAGAATTGGTCAACAGTATGTTGACAGGATCTTGTCAGAAAACCTGAGTATCGGCCTACGACAGTATGTTGACAGGATCTTGTCAGATAACCTGAGTATCGGCCTACTACAGTATGTTGACAGGATCTTGTCAGATAACCAGGGTATCGGCCTACTACAGTATGTTGACAGTGTCTCGTCAAATAACCAAAGTAGCGCCTACTGCAGTATGTTGACAGGTACTTGTCAGATAACCAGAGTTTTGGCCTACTACAGTATGTAGACAGGATCTTGTCAGATAACCAGAGTATCGGCCTACTAAAATGTAGAGAGGATCTTGTCAGATAACCAGGGAATCTGCCTACGACAGTATGTTGACAGGATCTTGTCAGATTACCTGAGTATCAGCCCACTACAGTTTGTTGACAGGATCTTGTCAGGTAACCAGAGTATCGGCCTACGACAGTATGTTGACATGATTTTGTTAGATAACCAGAGTATCGGCCTACGACAGTATGTTGACATGATTTTGTTAGATAACCAGAGTATCGGCCTACGACAGTATGTTGACAGGCACTTGTCAGATAACCAGGGTGTCGGCCTACGACAGTATGTTGACAGGATCTTGTCAGAAAACCTGAGTATCGGCCTACTACAGTATGTTGACAGGACAATGTCAGATAACCAGGGTATCGGCCTACGACAGTATGTTGACAGGATCTTGTCAGATAACCTGAGTATTGGCCTACTACAGTATGTTGACAGGATATTGTCAGATAACCTGAGTATCGGCCTATTACAGTATGTTGACAGTGTCTCGTCAAATAACCAAAGTAGCGCCTACTGCAGTGTGTTGACAGGGTCTTGTAAGATAACCAGAGTATTGGCCTACTACAGAATGTAGACAGTATCTTGTCAGATAACCAGGGTATCGGCATACTACAGTATGTTGACAGGGGCTTGTCAGATAACCAGGGTATCGGCATACTACAATATTTTGACAGGTTCTTGTCAGATAACAAGTGTATTGGCCTACGACAGTATGTTGACAGGATCTTGTCAGACTACCAGAGTATCGGCCTACTACAGTATGTTGACAGCGTCTCGTCAAATAACCAAAGTATCCCCTACTGCAGTATGTTGACAGTCTCTTGTCAGATAACCAGAGTATCGGCCTACTACAGTATGTTGACAGGGTCTTGTCAGATAACCAGTGTATCGGCCTACGACAGTTTGTTGACAATATCTTGTCAGATAACCAGGGTGTCGGCCTAATACAGTATGTTGACAGGAGGTTGTCAGATAACAAGAGTGTCGGCCTCCAGCAGTATGTTGACAGGATATTGTCAGATAACCAGAGTATCGGCCTACTACAGTATGTTGACAGGTTCTTGTCAGATAACCAGGGTGTCGGCCTACTACAGTATGTTGACAGGGTCTTGTCAGCTAACAAGAGTGTCGGCCTCCAGCAGTATGTTGACAGGATCCTGTCAGATACCCAGAATATCGGCCTACTACAGTATGTTGACAGGATCTTGTCAGATTACCAGGGTGTCAGCCTACGACAGTATGTTGACAGGATCTTGTCAGATAACCAGAGTATCGGCCTACTACAGTATGTTGACAGAGTCTTGTCAAATAACCAAAGTAGCGCCTACTGCAGTATGTTGACAGGTTTTGTCAGATAACCAGAGTATCGGCCTACTACAGTATGTTGACAGGGTCTTGTCAGATAACCAGTGTATCGGCCTAATACAGTTTGTTGACAAGACCTTGTCAGAAAACCATGGTATCGGCCTACGACAGTATGTTGACAGGATCTTGTCAGATAACCTGAGTATCGGCCTACTACAGTATGTTGACAGGATCTTGTCAGATAACCAGGGTATCGGCCTACTACAGTATGTTGACAGTGTCTCGTCAAATAACCAAAGTAGCGCCTACTGCAGTATGTTGACAGGTACTTGTCAGATAACCAGAGTTTTGGCCTACTACAGTATGTAGACAGGATCTTGTCAGATAACCAGATTATCGACCTACGACAGTATGTTGACAGGAACTTGTCAGATAACCAGGGTGACGGCCTCCATCAGTATGTTGACAGGATCTTGTCAGATACCCAGAGTATCGGCCTACTACAGTATTTTGACAGAATTGTCAGATAACCAGAGTATCAGCATACTACAGTATGTTGACATGATCTTGTCAGATAACCAGGGTATCGCCCTACTAAAGTATGTTGACAGGATCTTGTCAGATAACCAGGGTATCGGCCCACGACAGTATGTTGACAGGATATTGTCAGATAAGCAGAGTATTGGCCTACTACAGTATGTAGACAGGATCTTGTCAGATAACCAGATTATCGACCTACGACAGTATGTTGACAGGAACTTGTCAGATAACCAGAGTATCGGCCTACTACAGTATGTTGACAGTGTCTCGTCAAATAACCAAAGTATCCCCTACTGCAGTATGTTGACAGGATCTTGTCAGATAACCAGAGTATCGGCCTACTACAGTCTGTTGACAGGATCTTGTCAGATAACCAGATTAGCGGTCTACGACAGTATGTTGACATGATCTTGTCAGATAACCTGAGTATCGGCCTACTACAGTATGTTGACAGGAACTTGTCAGATAACCAGGGTGTCGGCCTACGACAGTATGTTAACAGGATCTTGTCAGATTACCTGAGTATCAGCCTACTACAGTTTGTTGACAGGATCTTGTCAGGTAACCAGAGTATCGGCCTACGACAGTATGTTGACATGATTTTGTTAGATAACCAGAGTATCGGCCTACGACAGTATGTTGACACGGACTTGTCAGATAACCAGGGTGTCGGCCTACGACAGTATGTTGACAGGATCTTGTCAGAAAACCTGAGTATCGGCCTACTACAGTATGTTGACAGGATAATGTCAGATAATCAGGGTATCGGCCTACGACAGTATGTTGACAGGATCTTGTCAGATAACCTGAGTATTGGCCTACTACAGTATGTTGACAGGATCTAGTCAGATAACCAGGGTATCGGCCTACTACAGTATGTTGACAGCATCTCGTCAAATAACCAAAGTAGCACCTACTGCAGTATGTTGACAGGATCTTGTAAGATAACCAGAGTATTGGCCTACTACAGTATGTTGACAGGATCTTGTCAGAAAACCTGAGTATCGGCCTACTACAGTCTGTTGACAGGATAATGTCAGATAACCAGGGTATCGGCCTACGACAGTATGTTGACAGGATCTTGTCAGATAACCTGAGTATTGGCCTACTACAGTATGTTGACAGGATCTAGTCAGATAACCAGGGTATCGGCCTACTACAGTATGTTGACAGCGTCTCGTCAAATAACCAAAGTAGTGCCTACTGCAGTATATTGACAGGGTTTGTCAGATAACCAGGGTGTTGGTCTACAACAGTATGTTGACAGGTTCTTGTCAGATAACCAGGGTGTCGGCCTACTACAGTATGTTGACAGGGTCTTGTCAGCTAACAAGAGTGTCGGCCTCCAGCAGTATGTTGACAGGATCCTGTCAGATACCCAGAATATCGGCCTACTACAGTATGTTGACAGGATCTTGTCAGATAACCAGGGTGTCAGCCTACGACAGTATGTTGACAGGATCTTGTCAGATAACCAGAGTATCGGCCTACTACAGTATGTTGACAGGGTCTTGTCAGCTAACAAGAGTGTCGGCCTCCAGCAGTATGTTGACAGGATCCTGTCAGATACCCAGAATATCGGCCTACTACAGTATGTTGACAGGATCTTGTCAGATAACCAGGGTGTCAGCCTACGACAGTATGTTGACAGGATCTTGTCAGATAACCAGAGTATCGGCCTACTACAGTATGTTGACAGAGTCTTGTCAAATAACCAAAGTAGCGCCTACTGCAGTATGTTGACAGGTTTTGTCAGATAACCAGAGTATCGGCCTACTACAGTATGTTGACAGGGTCTTGTCAGATAACCAGTGTATCGGCCTAATACAGTATGTTGACAGGGGGTTGTCAGATAACAAGAGTGTCGGCCTCCAGCAGTATGTTGACAGGATATTGTCAGATAACCAGAGTATCGGCCTACTACAGTATGTTGACAGGTTCTTGTCAGATAACCAGGGTGTCGGCCTACTACAGTATGTTGACAGGGTCTTGTCAGCTAACAAGAGTGTCGGCCTCCAGCAGTATGTTGACAGGATCCTGTCAGATACCCAGAATATCGGCCTACTACAGTATGTTGACAGGATCTTGTCAGATAACCAGGGTGTCAGCCTACGACAGTATGTTGACAGGATCTTGTCAGATAACCAGAGTATCGGCCTACTACAGTATGTTGACAGAGTCTTGTCAAATAACCAAAGTAGCGCCTACTGCAGTATGTTGACAGGTTTTGTCAGATAACCAGAGTATCGGCCTACTACAGTATGTTGACAGGGTCTTGTCAGATAACCAGTGCATCGGCCTAATACAGTTTGTTGACAAGACCTTGTCAGAAAACCATGGTATCGGCCTACGACAGTATGTTGACAGGATCTTGTCAGATAACCTGAGTATCGGCCTACTACAGTATGTTGACAGGATCTTGTCAGATAACCAGGGTATCGGCCTACTACAGTATGTTGACAGTGTCTCGTCAAATAACCAAAGTAGCGCCTACTGCAGTATGTTGACAGGTACTTGTCAGATAACCAGAGTTTTGGCCTACTACAGTATGTAGACAGGATCTTGTCAGATAACCAGATTATCGACCTACGACAGTATGTTGACAGGAACTTGTCAGATAACCAGGGTGACGGCCTCCATCAGTATGTTGACAGGATCTTGTCAGATACCCAGAGTATCGGCCTACTACAGTATTTTGACAGAATTGTCAGATAACCAGAGTATCAGCATACTACAGTATGTTGACATGATCTTGTCAGATAACCAGGGTATCGCCCTACTAAAGTATGTTGACAGGATCTTGTCAGATAACCAGGGTATCGGCCCACGACAGTATGTTGACAGGATATTGTCAGATAACCAGAGTATTGGCCTACTACAGTATGTAGACAGGATCTTGTCAGATAACCAGATTATCGACCTACAACAGTATGTTGACAGGAACTTGTCAGATAACCAGAGTATCGGCCTACTACAGTATGTTGACAGTGTCTCGTCAAATAACCAAAGTATCCCCTACTGCAGTATGTTGACAGGATCTTGTCAGATAACCAGAGTATCGGCCTACTACAGTCTGTTGACAGGATCTTGTCAGATAACCAGATTAGCGGTCTACGACAGTATGTTGACAGGATCTTGTCAGATAACCTGAGTATCGGCCTACTACAGTATGTTGACAGGATCTTGTCAGATAACCAGGGTGTCGGCCTACGACAGTATGTTAACAGGATCTTGTCAGATTACCTGAGTATCAGCCTACTACAGTTTGTTGACAGGATCTTGTCAGGTAACCAGAGTATCGGCCTACGACAGTATGTTGACATGATTTTGTTAGATAACCAGAGTATCTGTCACGGTTCAGACAGACGACCAGAGGACCACAATTGCGTCACACCAGAAAGTTTATTAAAACTTAAGGGAAAAGGGAAGTAGGGAGTGAATGAAGGCTCCAGGGGTAACAGGGATCCCGTCCAATGTGCTGGGTCTGTGCCTCCCCCAGTGGCAGCGATGCGTCCTATGAAGCCGGTGGTGGGTGGTCCAGAAGTCCGGGATTGAAGAGTAGTCAGGAGTCGTAATGGCAGAAGCAGGTCTGGATCTCCTGGGGCAGAAGAGTATCCAAAAATCAGGCAGGTCCGGGGTCACAAAACCAGGGTGAGCCAGAAGCGCGAGCAAACAGGTTCCGGGGGTGAGCTTTGCAGACGATCTGACACCGGAGAGCTGAAAGACAGGGCCTTAAATACTGGGAGAGGTAGTGGGTAATGCAGCGCAGCTGGCAGAGTAATTAGAGCAGAGCAGAGCAGGGACAGGTGGAGCTAGTTAGGCTGAGTAGAGAGAGTGGTGAGCAGAGTGGAAGAAAATTAAGGTGGTAACCCGGTGGAGTGAGAGGCTCATGACAGAACCCCCCCCCCAAGGGACGGCCCCAGAAGTCCCAAGAGCAACACCACGCCGGGCGGGAGGAGGGGAGCCGGAGGAGGGCTAGAACTCCTCCGAACGGTCCGAGTGAACGTCCTCATCCTCGGAGGAAGCCGGAGGGCCGTGGTCGGGAGATGGGACAGGTCCCGAGACAGGATCAGGCACAGGACAGGAAGCCGAGCGGGCAGGACGGTTAGGGACCCCTCTGGGGCGGCCCCTACGGATTGCAGGTTGATCAGGATGCCGTTGGTGGAAAGCGGTGATGAGAGTCCTATCCACAATCCGACTAGCTGGCACCCAGGTCCTCTCCTCAGGTCCATAGCCCTCCCAGTCAATGAGGTACTGGAGACCCCTACCCCTCCGTCTGGACCGAAGCAGGCGGCGGACGGTGTAAACCAGACCACCATCGACGAGCCGTGGAGGAGGAGGACAAGGCGCAGCAGGGACCAGCGGACTCTCATGGATGGGCTTAATCTTAGACACATGGAAAGTGGGGTGCACCCTCAGGGAATTAGGCAGTTGGAGCCGGACAGCAGTTGGGCTAATCACTCTTATGATAGGGAATGGGCCAATGAACCGAGGTGCCAGCTTCTGCGACTCCACCCTGAGTGGCAGGTTCTTCGATGACAACCACACCCTTTGACCAACATGGTAGGTGGGAGCAGGAATTCTCCGACGGTTGGCCCCGGTAGTGTAGCTGGCAACGGATCTGAGGAGTGTGGCTCGGGCTTGTGACCAGGTGCGGCGACATCGACGGGCAAAAGCAAGTGCAGATGGGCAAGTAACCTCCTCTTCCTGGCTGGCAAATAGAGGAGGCTGGTATCCATAAACACATTGGAAAGGGGACATACCGATGGCAGAGCAGGTCAGAGAATTGTGTGCGTACTCCACCCATGTCAATTGCTGCGACCAGGAGTGGGGGTTGCGTGAAGTCATGCATCGCAGTGCCTTCTCGAGCTCCTGATTAGCCCGCTCTGACTGCCCATTGGATTGGGGATGGAATCCGGAAGTCAGACTGACTGTGGCTCCCAGCAGGTGACAGAACTCCTTCCAAAAAGCGGAGGAGAATTGTGGACCACGGTCAGAAACTACATCCTTTGGCAGTCCGTGGATCCGGAAGACGTGTTCCAGGACCACCTGGGCGGTCTCCTTGGCGGTTGGGAGCTTGGGGAGGGGAATGAAGTGTGCCATCTTGCTGAAACGGTCAACTATGGTGAGAATGACGGTCATGCCACTTGAAGGGGGCAGCCCCGTGACAAAGTCAAGGGCGATGTGAGACCAGGGACGTCTGGGCACAGGCAGGGGCTGCAGCAATCCGGCTGGGGGCTGGCAGGACGACTTGTGTTGGTTGCAGATGGGGCAGGCTTGGACGAATTCCCGTACATCCTTCCTCAGAGAGGGCCACCAGAACCTCTGGGCGAGCAGGTTGTAAGTGCGGGTGGAGCCAGGGTGACAAGCTAGGCGGGAGTCATGTCCCCACTGAACGACCTGGGACCTCAGGTCTTCGGGGACAAAAAGGCGGTCAGCTGGGCAAGTGCTGGGACCTGGCTGGTTACGGAGAGCCTCCAGCACCTGTTCCTCAACAGCCCAGGTCAGAGCTGCAACGATGCAGGGACTTGGCAGAATCGACACAGGGTCCTTGGAGGGGGTGTCATCCTTCTGGAATTGACGGGAGAGGGCGTCTGGCTTGGTGTTGCGTGATCCAGGCCGGTATGACAGAGTGAAATTAAACCTGGTGAAGAACAGGGCCCAGCGGGACTGCCTGGAGTTCAACCGTTTGGCCGTGCGGATGTACTCCAAGTTCTTATGATCGGTCCAAACGAGAAATGGAATGGTGGACCCCTCCAGCCAGTGACGCCACTCCTCCAAGGCAAGCTTCACTGCCAGCAGCTCACGGTTCCCTATGTCGTAATTGCACTCAGAGGGGGACAACCGACGTGAGAAAAAGGCACAGGGATGGAGCTTCCTATCCTCCGCAGCCCACTGAGAAATCACAGCACCAACTCCCACATCCGAGGCGTCCACCTCCACAATGAATTGCCGGTCCACATCAGGCATCTGGAGGATGGGAGCGGAGGTGAACCTCACCTTGAGGGTACTGAAGGCCTTGTCGGCTGCTGGGGTCCAGGTGAAGGGTTGCTTGGTGCTGGTTAGAGCAGTGAGAGGGGCAGCAACGGTACTGTAGTTCCGGATAAACTTTCTATAGAAGTTAGCAAACCCCAGAAACTGTTGCAGCTTCTTTCTGTTCTCCGGAACTGGCCATGAAGTGACTGCTGATACTTTGGCAGGATCCATTTGGATACTTCCCTCTGCCACTATGTACCCCAGGAAGGCCACTGTCTTGACGTGAAACTCACATTTCTCTGCCTTGGCGTAGAGGGAATTCTCCAGAAGACGATGAAGGACTTGCTGGACATGGCGGGTGTGTTCAGACAGGTTTCTGGAGTAGATTAAGATGTCATCCAGGTAAACGAAGACAAACTTGTTTAACATGTCCCGCAGTACATCATTCACTAGAGCCTGGAACACAGCAGGAGCATTGGTGAGACCAAAAGGCATAACCAGATACTCGTAGTGGCCTGTTGGTGTATTGAATGCGGTTTTCCATTCATCTCCCTCCCGGATCCGCACTAGGTGGTAAGCGTTTCTGAGATCCAACTTGGTAAAAACAGTGGCTCCCTGGAGCAACTCAAAAGCAGAGGTGAGCAGAGGCAGAGGGTAACGGTTTTTCACTGTGATGTCGTTGAGTCCCCTGTAGTCGATGCAGGGGCGAAGAGATCCGTCCTTCTTCCCCACAAAGAAGAAGCCAGCACCAGCAGGAGATGAAGATGAACGGATTAATCCTGCGGACAGAGAGCCATTGATGTAGTCCTCCATGGACTTTCTTTCAGGAGCAGACAACGAATAAAGACGACCCTTTGGAGGGGCTGTTCCAGGGAGGAGGTCGATGGCACAGTCGTACGGTCGGTGAGGGGGCAGAGATGTGGCTCTTGCTTTGTTAAACACCTCTCTGAGACCATGGTAGCATTCTGGGACATTGGAGAGGTCAGGAGCGGAGTTAGTAGGTACTGGCCGAGGGGGTAGTGCGGCAGCAAGCAGGCAGGTTCGGTGGCAGTCCTCTCCCCACTCCCTGATCACCCCGGTCACCCAGTCGAGCTGAGGGTTGTGCCGGCGGAGCCATGGGTAACCCAGGATGAGGGGTTGGCCTGGAGAGGGGAGCAGGTGAAACTGGATAGTTTCTTGATGGTTTCCGGACAGACCCATCGAGACCGGGGCCGTGACATGAGTGACCGATCCGAGTAAGTGTCCGTCCAGTGCCCGGGCAGGAATAGGAGGTGTCAAACGGAGGTTCTCCAGTCCCAGTTGGCGTGCCAGCTTGATGTCCATTATGTTGGCTTCGGCGCCAGAATCCACCAGAGCAGCCAGGGTGTGAGTTGAGTCAGAGAGGCGGAGGTGAACTTGCAGCAGGGGTTTGCGGTCGGAGGACTGGATGGTCATTGAACTCAACCGGACTCCCCCTATGCCCGGTGAGCTTCGGCCCTTTAAAGGGCAGGTTACCACACGATGTCCATCACCTCCACAATAGAGGCAGAGGTTTGAAGTGAAGCGGCGCTGGCGCTCTGCAGGAGTGAGAGAGGCTCGCCCAATCTCCATAGGCTCAGACTGATCAAGCTGACCTGGGTGAGTGGCAGTAGATGACAGGAGCCCAGTCGGATCTCTCCGAATGCCGGTAGTAGGTGGACCTTGGCGCCCCCTCTCACGACGACGGGTCTGTATCCTTCTGTCGATCCTGACAGTCAGTGCGATGGCTTCATCAAGAGTGGAAGGCAGTTCATGGGAGACCAACTCGTCCTTGATATAGTCAGCCAAACTATGGAAGAACGCGTCCACCAACGATGGTGTGTTCCAAGAACTTCGTCTAGCCAGGGTTCGGAAGTCGATGGAATGGTCTGCGACTGTACGTCTGCCTTGTCGAATACTGAACAGTTCACGAGACGCCTCTGCGGTTGGTGAATCCAGGTCAAACACCTTCAGCATCTCCTCAGCAAACAGGTCGAAGGTTGCACATGCGGGGGTTTGACGTTCGAACTCTGCTGTTCCCCAGAGTCGAGCTCGGCCCGTCAGGTGAGTGATGGCATACCCAACTTTAGCCCCCTCCGTGGCGAAGGTCCTTGGCTGCAAGGAGAACTGAAGTCGGCAGCTAGTCAGGAATGGCCGGACCTGGGTTGAATCGCCGTTGAACCGCTCGGGGTTTCCAATCTTGGGTTCCGGAGCAGCGGCTGCAATGACCGGGGCAGGTAACTCGGGGGCAGGGCTGGTGGGCAGACTGGCTGGGGTAAGGTTGGTGAGGAGTTGAATGATCATGGCGAGTTGTTGTTGCTGCTGCTGGAACTGCTGCTCATGCTCATCGGTTTCCATGTCGGGAAAAGTGTGCGCTGAGTCCATAATGGTCAGATCGTACTGTCACGGTTCAGACAGACGACCAGAGGACCACAATTGCGTCACACCAGAAAGTTTATTAAAACTTAAGGGAAAAGGGAAGTAGGGAGTGAATGAAGGCTCCAGGGGTAACAGGGATCCCGTCCAATGTGCTGGGTCTGTGCCTCCCCCAGTGGCAGCGATGCGTCCTATGAAGCCGGTGGTGGGTGGTCCAGAAGTCCGGGATTGAAGAGTAGTCAGGAGTCGTAATGGCAGAAGCAGGTCTGGATCTCCTGGGGCAGAAGAGTATCCAAAAATCAGGCAGGTCCGGGGTCACAAAACCAGGGTGAGCCAGAAGCGCGAGCAAACAGGTTCCGGGGGTGAGCTTTGCAGACGATCTGACACCGGAGAGCTGAAAGACAGGGCCTTAAATACTGGGAGAGGTAGTGGGTAATGCAGCGCAGCTGGCAGAGTAATTAGAGCAGAGCAGAGCAGGGACAGGTGGAGCTAGTTAGGCTGAGTAGAGAGAGTGGTGAGCAGAGTGGAAGAAAATTAAGGTGGTAACCCGGTGGAGTGAGAGGCTCATGACAGTATCGGCCTACGACAGTATGTTGACACGGACTTGTCAGATAACCAGGGTGTCGGCCTACGACAGTATGTTGACAGGATCTTGTCAGAAAACCTGAGTATCGGCCTACTACAGTATGTTGACAGGATAATGTCAGATAATCAGGGTATCGGCCTACGACAGTATGTTGACAGGATCTTGTCAGATAACCTGAGTATTAGCCTACTACAGTATGTTGACAGGATCTAGTCAGATAACCAGGGTATCGGCCTACTACAGTATGTTGACAGCGTCTCGTCAAATAACCAAAGTAGTGCCTACTGCAGTATATTGACAGGGTTTGTCAGATAACCAGGGTGTTGGTCTACGACAGTATGTTGACAGGGACTGGTCAGATAACCTGAGTATCGGCACACTACAGTATATTGACAGGATCTTGTCTGATAACCAGGGTACCGGCCTACGACAGTATGTTGACAGGATATTGTCAGATAACCAGAGTATCGGCCTACTACAGTATGTAGACAGAATCTTGTCAGATAACCAGGGAATCTGCCTACGACAGTATGTTGACAGGTTCTTGTCAGATAACCAGGGTATCGGCCTACGACAGTATGTTGACAGGACCTTGTCAGATTACCTGAGTATCAGCCTACTACAGTTTGTTGACAGGATCTTGTCAGATAACCAGAGTATCGACCTACTACAGTATGTTGACATGATTTTGTTAGATAACCAGAGTATCGGCCTACGACAGTATGTTGACAGGCACTTGTCAGATAAGCAGGGTGTCGGCCTACGACAGTATGTTGACAGGATCTTATCAGAAAACCTGAGTATCGGCCTACTACAGTATGTTGACAGGATCATGTCAGATAACCAGGGTATCGGCCTACGACAGTATGTTGACAGGATCTTGTCAGATAACCTGAGTATTGGCCTACTACAGTATGTTGACAGGATCTAGTCAGATAACCAGGGTATCGGTCTACTACAGTATGTTGACAGCGTCTCGTCAAATAACCAAAGTAACTCCTACTGCAGTATGTTGACAGGATCTTGTAAGAAAACCAGAGTATTGGCCTACTACAGTATGTAGACAGGATCTTGTCAGAAAACCTGAGTATCGGCCTCCATCAGTATGTTGACAGGAGCTTGTCAGACAACCAGAGTATCGGCCTACTACAGTATGTTTACAGCGTCTCGTCAAATAACCAAAGTAGATCCTACTATAGTATGTTGACAGGATCTTGTCAGATAACCTGAGTATTGGCCTACGACAGTATTTTGACAGGCTCTTGTCAGATAACCAGGGTATCGGACTACTACAGTATGTTGACAGGGTCTTGTCAGATAACCAGGGTATCGGCATACTACAGTATGTTCACAGGGCCTTGTCAGATAACCAGGGTATCGGCATACTACAATATGTTGACAGGTTCTTGTCATATAACCAGTGTATTGGCCTACGACAGTATGTTGACAGGATCTTGTCAGATAACCAGAGTATCGGCATACTAGAGTATGTTGACAGGATCTTGTCAGATAACCAGGGAGTCTGCCTACGACAGTATGTTGACAGGTTCTTGTCAGATTACCTGAGTATCAGCCTACTACAGTTTGTTGACAGGATCTTGTCAGATAACCAGAGTATCGGCCTACTACAATATGTTGACAGGATCTTGTCATATAACCAGGATGTCGGCCTACGACAGTATGTTGACAGGATCTTGTCAGATTACCAGAGTATCGGCCTACGACAGTATGTTGACATGATTTTGTTAGATAACCAGAGTATCGGCCTACGACAGTATGTTGACAGGGACTTGTCAGATAACCAGAATATCGACCTACGGCAGTATGTTGACAGGAAAATGTCAGATAACCAGGGTGTAGGCCTACGACAGTATGTTGACAGGATCTTGTCAGAAAACCTGAGTATCGGCCTCCATCAGTACGTTGACAGCGTCTCGTCAAATAACCAAAGTAGCTCCTACTAGAGTATGTTGACAGGATCTTGTCAGATAACCTGAGTATCGGCCTACGACAGTATGTTGACAGGCTCTTGTCAGATAACCAGGGTATCGGCCTACTACAGTATGTTGACAGGGTCTTGTCAGATAACCAGAGTATCGGCCTACGACAGTATGTTGACATGATTTTGTTAGATAACCAGAGTATCGGCCTACGACAGTATGTTGACAGGGCCTTGTCAGATAACCAGGGTGTCGGCCTACGACAGTATGTTGACAGGATCTTGTCAGAAAACCTTAGTATCGGCCTACTACAGTATGTTGACAGGATCTAGTCAGATAACCAGGGTATCGGCCTACTACAGTATGTTGACAGCGTCTCGTCAAATAACCAAAGTAGCGCCTACTGCAGTATGTTGACAGGATTTGTCAGATAACCAGGGTGTTGGTCTACGACAGTATGTTGACAGGGACTGGTCAGATAACCTGAGTATCGGCATACTACAGTATATTGACAGAATCTTGTCAGATAACCAGGGTACCGGCCTACGACAGTATGTTGACAGGATCTTGTCAGATAACCAGAGTATCGGCCTACTACAGTATGTAGACATGATCTTGTCAGATAACCAGGGTATCGGCCTACGACAGTATGTTGACAGGATCTTGTCAGATTACCTGAGTATCAGCCTACTACAGTTTGTTGACAGGATCTTGTCAGATAACCAGAGTATCGGCCTACTACAGTATGTTGACAGTATCTTGTCATATAACCAGGATGTCGGCCTACGACAGTATGTTGACAGGATTTTGTCAGATAACCAGAGTATCGGCCTACTACAGTATGTAGACAGGATCTTGTCAGATAACCAGGGAGTCTGCCTACGACAGTATGTTGACAGGTTCTTGTCAGATAACTTGGGTATCGGCCTACGACAGTATGTTGACAGGATCTTGTCAGATTACCTGAGTATCAGCCAACTACAGTTTGTTGACAGGATCTTGTCAGATAACCAGAGTATCGGCCTACTACAGTATGTTGACAGGATCTTGTCATATAACCAGGATGTTGGCCTGCGACAGTATGTTGACAGGATCTTGTCAGATAACCAGAGTATCGGCCTACGACAGTATGTTGACAGGGACTTGTCAGATAACCAGGGTGTCGGCCTACGACAGTATGTTGACAGGATCTTGTCAGAAAACCTGAGTATCGGTCTACAACAGTGTGTTGACAGGATCTTGTCAGATAACCTGAGTATCGGCCCACGACAGTATGTTGACAGGCTCTTGTCAGATAACCAGGGTATCGGCCTACTACAGTATGTTGACAGGATCAATCAATCAATCAATTTTATTTTATATAGCCCTTCTTACATCAGCTAATATCTCGAAGTGCTGTACAGAAACCCAGCCTAAAACCCCAAACAGCTAGTAATGCAGGTGTAGAAGCACGGTGGCTAGGAAAAACTCCCTAGAAAGGCAAAACCTAGGAAGAAACCTAGAGAGGAACCAGGCTATGAGGGGTGGCCAGTCCTCTTCTGGCTGTGCCGGGTGGAGATTATAACAGAACCATGCCAAGATGTTCAAAAATGTTCATAAGTGACAAGCATGGTCAAATAATAATCAGGAATAAATCTCAGTTGGCTTTTCATAGCCGATCATTAGAGTTTAAAACAGCAGGTCTGGGACAGGTAGGGGTTCCATAACCGCAGGCAGAACAGTTTAAACTGGAATAGCAGCAAGGCCAGGCGGACTGGGGATAGCAAGGAGTCACCACGGCCGGTAGTCCCGACGTATGGTCCTAGGGCTCAGGTCTCTCAGTTGGCTTTTCATAGCCGATCATTTAGAGTTGAAAACAGCAGGTCTGGGACAGGTAGGGGTTTCTTAGCCGCAGGCAGAACAGTTGAAACTGGAATAGCAGCAAGGCCAGGCGGACTGGGGGCAGCAGGGTGTCATCATGCCCGGTAGTCCTGACGTATGGTCCTAGGGCTCAGGTTCTCAGAGAGAAAGAGAGAACGAGAGAATTAGAGAGAGCATACTTAAATTCACACAGGACACTGGATAAGACAGGAGAAGTACTCCAGGTATAACCAACTAACCCCAGCCCCCCGACACATAAACTACTGCAGCATAAATACTGGAGGCTGAGACAGGAGCGGTCCGGAGACACTGTGGCCCCATCCGAAGAAACCCCCGGACAGGGCCAAACAGGAAGGATATAACCCCACCCACTCCGCCAAAGCACAGCCCCCGCACCACTAGAGGGATATCCCCAACCACCAACTTACAATCCTGAGACAAGGCCGAGTATAGCCCACAGAGGTCTCCACCACAGCACAAACCAAGGGGGGGGGGGGCGCCAACCCAGACAGGAAGATCACGTCAGTAACTCAACCCACTCAAGTGACGCACCCCTCCCAGGGACGGCATGAAAGAGCACCAGCAGGCCAGTGACTCAGCCCCTGCAACAGGGTTAGAGGCAGAGAACCCCAGTGGAGAGGGGAACCGGCCTGGCAGAGACAGCAAGGGCTGTTCGTTGCTCCAGCCTTTCCGTTCACCTTCACACTCCTGGGCCAGACTACACTCAATCATATGACCTACTGAAGAGATAAGTCTTCAGTAAAGACTTAAAGGTTGAGACCGAGTCTGCGTCTCTCACATGGGTAGGCAGACTGTTCCATAAAAATGGAGATCTATAGGAGAAAGCCCTGCCTCCCGCTGTTTGCTTAGAAATTCTAGGGACAATTAGGAGGCCTGCGTCTTGTGACCGTAGCGTACGTATTGGTATGTACGGCAGGACCAACTCGGAAAGATAGGTAGGAGCAAGCCCATGTAACGCTTTATAGGTTAACAGTAAAACCTTGAAATCAGCCCTTGCCTTAACAGGAAGCCAGTGTAGGGAAGCTAGCACTGGAGTAATATGATCAAATTTCTTGGTTCTAGTCAGGATTCTAGCAGCCGTATTTAGCACTAACTGAAGTTTATTTAGTGCTTTATCCGGGTAGCCGGAAAATAGAGCATTGCAGTAGTCTAATCTAGAAGTAACAAATGCATGGATTAATTTTTCTGCATCATTTTTGGACAGAAAATTTCTGATTTTTGCAATGTTACGTAGATGGAAAAAAGCTGTCCTTGAAACAGTCTTGATATGTTCGTCAAAAGAGAGATCAGGGTCAAGAGTAACGCCTAGGTCCTTCACAGTTTTATTTGAGACGACTTTACAACCATCAAGATGAATTGTCAGATTTAACAGAAGATCTCTTTGTTTCTTGGGACCTAGAACAAGCATCTCTGTTTTGTCCGAGTTTAAAAGTAAAAAGTTTTCAGCCATCCACTTCCTTATGTCTGAAACACAGGCTTCTAGCGAGGGCAATTTTGGGGCTTCACCATGCTTCATTGAAATGTACAGCTGTGTGTCATCCGCATAGCAGTGAAAGTTAACATTATGTTTTCGAATAACATCCCCAAGAGGTAAAATATATAGTGAAAACAATAGTGGTCCTAAAACGGAACCTTGAGGAACACCGAAATGTACAGTTGATTTGTCGGAGGACAGACCATTCACAGAGACAAACTGATATCTTTCCGACAGGTAGGATCTAAACCAGGCCAGAACTTGTCCGTGTAGACCAATTTGGGTTTCCAGTCTCTCCAAAAGAATGTGGTGATCGATGGTGTCAAAGGCAGCACTAAGGTCTAGTAGCACGAGGACAGATGCAGAGCCTCGGTCTGACGCCATTAAAAGGTCATTTACCACCTTCACAAGTGCAGTCTCAGTGCTATGATGGGGTCTAAAACCAGACTGAAGCATTTCGTATACATTGTTTGTCTTCAGAAAGGCAGTGAGTTGCTGCGCAACAGCTTTTTCTAAAATTTTTGAGAGGAATGGAAGATTCGATATTGGCCGATAGTTTTTTATATTTTCCGGGTCAAGGTTTGGCTTTTTCAAGAGAGGCTTTATCACTGCCACTTTTAGTGAGTTTGGTACACATCCGGTGGATAGAGAGCTGTTTATTATGTTCAACATAGGAGGGCCAAGCACAGGAAGCAGCTCCTTCAGCAGTTTAGTAGGAATAGGATCCAGTATGCAGCTTGAAGGTTTAGAGGCCATGATTATTTTCATCATTGTGTCAAGAGATATAGTACTAAAACACTTAAGTGTCTCTCCCGATCCCAGGCCCTCGCAGAGCTGTGCAGATCCAGGACAGCTAAGCCCTGGAGGAATACGCAGATTCAAAGAGGAGTCCGTAATTTGCTTTCTAATGGTCATGATCTTTTCCTCAAAGAAGTTCATGAATTTATCACTGCTGAAGTGAAAACCATCCTCTCTTGGGGAATGCTGCTTTTTAGTTAGCTTTGCAACAGTATCAAAAATAAATTTTGGATTGTTCTTATTTTCCTCGATTAATTTGGAAAAGTAGGATGATCGAGCAGCAGTGAGGGCTCTTCGGTACTGCACGGTACTGTCTTTCCAAGCTAGTCGGAAGACTTCCAGTTTGGTGTGGCGCCATTTCCGTTCCAATTTCCTGGAAGCTTGCTTCAAAGCTCGGGTATTTTCTGTATACCAGGGAGCTAGTTTCTTATGACAAATGTTTTTCGTTTTTAGGGGTGCAACTGCATCTAGGGTATTGTGCAAGGTTAAATTTAGTTCCTCAGTTAAGTGGTTAACTGATTTTTGTCCTCTGACGTCCTTGGGTAGGCAGAAGGGGTCTGGAAGGGCATCAATGAATTTTTGTGTTGTCTGAGAATTTATAGCACGACTTTTGATGCTCCTTGGTTGGGGTCTGAGCAGATTATTTGTTGCGATTGCAAACGTAATAAAATGGTGGTCCGATAGTCCAGGATTTTGTGGAAAAACATTAAGATCTACAACATTTATTCCATGGGACAAAACTAGGTCCAGAGTATGACTGTGGCAGTGAGTAGGTCCAGAGACATGTTGGACAAAACCCACTGAGTCGATAATGGCTCCGAAGGACTTTTGGAGTGGGTCTGTGGACTTCTCCATGTGAATATTAAAATCACCAAAAATTAGAATATGATCTGCTATGACTACAAGGATCTTGTCAGATAACCAGGATGTCGGCCTACGACAGTTTGTTGACAGGATATTTTCAGATAACCAGAGTATCTGCCTATGACAGTATGTTGACATGATTTTGTTAGATAACCAGAGTATCGGCCTACGACAGTATGTTGACAGGGACTTGTCAGATAAACAGGGTGTCGGCCTACGACAGTATGTTGACAGGATCTTGTCAGAAAACCTGAGTATCGGCCTACTACAGTATGTTGACAGGATAATGTCAGATAACCAGGGTATCGGCCTACGACAGTATGTTGACAGGATCTTGTCAGATAACCTGAGTATCGGCCTACTACAGTATGTTGACAGGATAATGTCAGATAACCAGGGTATCGGCCTACTACAGTATGTTGACAGCGTCTCGTCAAATAACCAAAGTAGCTCCTACTGCAGTATGTTGACAGGGTTTGTCAGATAACCACGGTGTTGGTCTACGACAGTATGTTGACAGGGTCTGGTCAGATGACGTGAGTATCGGCATACTACAGTATATTGACAGGATCTTGTCAGATAACCAGGGTACCGGCCTACGACAGTATGTTGACAGGATCTTGTTCAGATAACCAGAGTATCGGCCTACTACAGTATGTAGACAGGATCTGTCAGATAACCAGGGAATCTGCCTACGACAGTATGTTGACAGGTTCTTGTCAGATAACCAGGGTATCGGCCTACGACAGTATGTTGACAGGATCTTGTAAGATTACCTGAGTATCAGCCTACTACAGTTTGTTGACAGGATCTTGTCAGGTAACCAGAGTATCGGCCTACTACAGTATGTTGACAGGATATTGTCATATAACCAGGATGTCGGCCTACGACAGTATGTTGACAGGATCTTGTCAGATAACCAGAGTATCGGCCTACGACAGTATGTTGACATGATTTTGTTAGATAACCAGAGTATCGGCCTACGACAGTATGTTGACAGGGACTTGTCAGATAACCAGGGTGTCGGCCTACGACAGTATGTTGACAGGATCTTGTCAGATAACCAGGGTATCGGCCTACTACAGTATGTTGACATGATTTTGTTAGATAACCAGAGTATCGGCCTACGACAGTATGTTGACAGGGACTTGTCAGATAATCAGGGTATCGGCCTACGACAGTATGTTGACAGGATCTTGTCAGATAACCAGGGTATCGGCCTACTACAGTATGTTGACAGCGTCTCGTCAAATAACCAAACTAGCTCCTACTGCAGTATGTTGACAGGAACTTGTAAGATAACCAGAGTGTTGGCCTACTACAGTATGTTGACAGGATCTTGTCAGATAACCAGGGTACCGGCCTACGACAGTATGTTGACAGGATCTTGTTCAGATAACCAGAGTATCGGCCTACTACAGTATGTAGACAGGATCTGTCAGATAACCAGGGAATCTGCCTACGACAGTATGTTGACAGGTTCTTGTCAGATAACCAGGGTATCGGCCTACGACAGTATGTTGACAGGATCTTGTAAGATTACCTGAGTATCAGCCTACTACAGTTTGTTGACAGGATCTTGTCAGGTAACCAGAGTATCGGCCTACTACAGTATGTTGACAGGATATTGTCATATAACCAGGATGTCGGCCTACGACAGTATGTTGACAGGATCTTGTCAGATAACCAGAGTATCGGCCTACGACAGTATGTTGACATGATTTTGTTAGATAACCAGAGTATCGGCCTACGACAGTATGTTGACAGGGACTTGTCAGATAACCAGGGTGTCGGCCTACGACAGTATGTTGACAGGATCTTGTCAGAAAACCTGAGTATCGGCCTACTACAGTATGTTGACAGGATAATGTCAGATAATCAGGGTATCGGCCTACGACAGTATGTTGACAGGATCTTGTCAGATAACCAGGGTATCGGCCTACTACAGTATGTTGACAGCGTCTCGTCAAATAACCAAACTAGCTCCTACTGCAGTATGTTGACAGGAACTTGTAAGATAACCAGAGTGTTGGCCTACTACAGTATGTTGACAGGATCTTGTCAGAAAACCTGAGTATCGGCCTACTACAGTCTGTTGACAGGATAATGTCAGATAACCAGGGTATCGGCCTACGACATTATGTTGACAGGATCTTGTCAGATAACCTGAGTATTGGCCTACTACAGTATGTTGACAGGATCTAGTCAGATAACCAGGGTATCGGCCTACTACAGTATGTTGACAGCGTCTCGTCAAATAACCAAAGTAGTGCCTACTGCAGTATGTTGACAGGGTTTGTCAGATAACCAGGTTGTTGGTCTACGACAGTATGTTGACAGGGACTGGTCAGATAACCTGAGTATCGGCACACTACAGTATATTGACAGGATCTTGTCAGATAACCAGGGTACCGGCCTACGACAGTATGTTGACAGGATCTTGTCAGACAACCAGAGTATTGGCCTACTACAGTATGTAGACAGGATCTTGTCAGATAACCAGGGAATCTGCCTACGACAGTATGTTGACAGGTTCTTGTCAGATAACCAGGGTATCGGCCTACGACAGTATGTTGACAGGATCTTGTCAGATTACCTGAGTATCAGCCTACTACAGTTTGTTGACAGGACCTTGTCAGATAACCAGGGATTCTGATTACGACAGTATGTTGACAGGTTCTTGTCAGATAACCAGGGTATCGGCCTACTACAGTATGTTGACAGGATAATGTCAGATAACCAGGGTATCGGCCTACTACAGTATGTTGACAGGATAATGTCAGATAACCAGGGAATCTGCCTACGACAGTATGTTGACAGGTTCTTGTCAGATAACCAGGGTATCGGCCTACGACAGTATGTTGACAGGATCTAGTCAGATAACCAGGGTATCGGCCTACTACAGTATGTTGACAGCGTCTCATCAAATAACCAAAGTAGCGCCTACTGCAGTATGTTGACAGGATCTTGTAAGATAACCAGAGTATTGGCCTACTACAGTATGTAGACAGGATCTTGTCAGATAACCAGAATATCGACCTACGGCAGTATGTTGACAGGAACTTGTCAGATAACCAGGGTGTAGGCCTACGACAGTACTTTGACAGGATCTTGTCAGAAAACCTGAGTGTCGGCCTCCATCAGTACGTTGACAGCGTCTCGTCAGATAACCAAAGTAGCTCCTACTAGAGTATGTTGACAGGCTCTTGTCAGATAACCAGGGTATCGGCATACTACAGTATGTGGACAGGGACTTGTCAGATAACCAGGGTATCGTTATACTACAATATGTTGACAGGTTCTTGTCAGATAACCAGTGTATTGGCCTACGACAGTATGTTGACAGGGTCTTGTCAGATAACCAGAGTATCGGCCTACTACAGTATGTTGACAGGATCTTGTCATTGAACCAGGATGTCGGCCTACGACAGTATGTTGACAGGATCTTGTCAGATAACCAGAGTATCGGCCTACGACAGTATGTTGACATGATTTTGTTAGAAAACCAGAGTATCGGCCTACGACAGTATGTTGACAGGGACTTGTCAGATAACCAGGGTGTCGGCCTACGACAGTATGTTGACAGGATCTTGTCAGAAAACCTGAGTATCGGCCTCCATCAGTATGTTGACAGGATCTTGTCAGACAACCAGAGTATCGGCCTACTAAAGTATGTTGACAGAGTCTCGTCAAATAACCAAAGTAGCTCCTACTAGAGTATGTTGACAGGGTTTGTCAGATAACCTGAGTATCGGCCTACTACAGTATATTGACAGGAACTTGTCAGATAACCAGGGTAGCAACCTACGACAGTATGTTTACAGGATCTTGTCAGATAACCAGAGTATCGGCCTACTACAGTATGTAGACAGAATCTTGTCAGATAACCAGGGAATCTGCCTACGACAGTATGTTGACAGAGTCTTGTCAGATAACCAGGGTATCGGCCTACTACAGTATGTTGACAGGATCTTGTCAGACAACCAGAGTATCGGCCTACTACAGTATGTTGACAGCGTCTCGTCAAATAACCAAAGTAGCTCCTACTAGAGTATGTTGACAGGGTTTATCAGATAACCAGGGTGTTGGTCTACGACAGTATGTTGACAGGATAATGTCAGATAACCAGGGTATCGGCCTACGACAGTATGTTGACAGGATCTTGTCAGATAACCTGAGTATTGGCCTACTACAGTATGTTGACAGGATCTAGTCAGATAACCAGGGTATCGGCCTACTACAGAATGTTGACAGCGTCTCGTCAAATAACCAAAGTAGCGCCTACTACAGTATGTAGACAGGATCTTGTCAGATAACCAGAATATCGACCTACGGCAGTATGCTGACAGGAACTTGTCAGATAACCAGGGTTTAGGCCTACGACAGTATGTTGACATGATCTTGTCAGAAAACCTGAGTATCGGCCTACTACAGTATGTTGACAGTGTCTCGTCAAATAACCAAAGTAGCTCCTACTAGAGTATGTTGACAGGATCTTGTCAGATAACCTGAGTATCGGCCTACGACAGTATGTTGACAGGCTCTTGTCAGATAACCAGGGTATCGGCCTACAACAGTGTGTTGACAGGATCTTGTCAGATAACCTGAGTATCGGTCTACGACAGTATGTTGACAGGATCTTGTCAGATAACCAGAGTATCTGCATACTACAGTATGTTGACAGGGTCTTGTCAGATAACCAGGGTGTAGGCCTACGACAGTATGTTGACAGGATCTTGTCAGAAAACCTGAGTATCGGCCTCCATCAGTATGTTGACAGGATCTTGTCAGACAACCAGAGTATCGGCCTACTACAGTATGTTGACAGCGTCTCGTCAAATAACCAAAGTAGCTCCTACTATAGTATGTTGACAGGGTCTTGTCAGATAACCTGAGTATTGGCCTACGACAGTATGTTGACAGGCTCTTGTCAGATAACCAGGGTATCGGACTACTACAGTATGTTGACAGGGTCTTGTCAGATAACCAGGGTATCGGCATACTACAGTATGTTGACAGGGACTTGTCAGATAACCAGGGTATCGGCATACTACAATATGTTGACAGGTTCTTGTCAGATAACCAGTGTATTGGCCTACGACAGTATGTTGACAGGATCTTGTCAGATAACCAGGGAGTCTGCCTACGACAGTATGTTGACAGGTTCTTGTCAGATAACCAGGGTATCGGCCTACAACAGTGTGTTGACAGGAACTTGTCAGATAACCTGAGTATCGGTCTACGACAGTATGTTGACAGGATCTTGTCAGATAACCAGAGTATCTGCATACTACAGTATGTTGACAGGGTCTTGTCAGATAACCAGGGTATCGTTATACTACAATATGTTGACAGGTTCTTGTCAGACAACAAGTGTATTGGCCTACGATAGTATGTTGACAGGGTCTTGTCAGATAACCAGGGTGTAGGCCTACGACAGTATGTTGACAGGATCTTGTCAGAAAACCTGAGTATCGGCCTCCATCAGTATGTTGACAGGATCTTGTCAGACAACCAGAGTATCAGCCTACTACAGTTTGTTGACAGGCTCTTGTCAGATAACCAGAGTATCGGCCTACTACAGTATGTTGACAGGATCTTGTAATATAACCAAGATGTCAGCCTACGACAGTATGTTGACAGGTTTTGTCAGATAACCAGAGTATCGGCCTACTACAGTATGTAGACAGGATCTTGTCAGATAACCAGGGAGTCTGCCTACGACAGTATGTTGAGAGGTTCTTGTCAGATAACCAGGGTATCGGCCTACGACAGTATGTTGACAGGATCTTGTCAGATTACCTGAGTATCAGCCTACTACAGTTTGTTGACAGGATCTTGTCAGATAACCAGAGTATCGGCCTACTACAGTATGTTGACAGGATCTTGTCATATAACCAGGATGTCGGCCTACGACAGTATGTTGACAGGATCTTGTCAGATAACCAGAGTATCGGCCTACGACAGTATGTTGACATGATTTTGTTAGATAACCAGAGTATCGGCCTACAACAGTATGTTGACAGGGGTTGTCAGATAACCAGGGTGTCGGCCTACGACAGTATGTTGACAGGATCTTGTCAGAAAACCTGAGTATCGGCCTACTACAGTGTGTTGACAGGATCTTGTCAGATAACCTGAGTATCGGTCTACGACAGTATGTTGACTGACAGGATCTTGTCAGATAACCAGAGTATCGGCCTAGGACAGTATGTTGACAGAGTCTTGTCAGATAACCAGGGTATCGGCCTACTACAGTATGTTGACAGGGTCTTGTCAGATAACCAAGGTATCGGCATACTACAGTATGTGGACTGGGACTTGTCAGATAACCAGGGTATCGTTATACTACAATATGTTGACAGGTTCTTGTCAGATAACCAGTGTATTGGCCTACGACAGTATGTTGACAGGGTCTTGTCAGATAACCAGAGTATCGGCCTACGCCAGTATGTTGACATGATTTTGTTAGATAACCAGAGTATCGGCCTACTACATTACGTTGACAGGATCTTGTCATTGAACCAGGATGTCGGCCTACGACAGTATGTTGACAGGATCTTGTCAGATAACCAGAGCATCGGCCTACGACAGTATGTTGACATGATTTTGTTAGATAACCAGAGTATCGGCCTACGACAGTATGTTGACAGGGACTTGTCAGATAACCAGGGTGTCGGCCTACTACAGTATGTTGACTGACAGGATCTTGTCAGAAAACCTGAGTATCGGCCTCCATCAGTATGTTGACAGGATCTTGTCAGACAACCAGAGTATCGGCCTACTAAAGTATGTTGACAGCGTCTCGTCAAATAACCAAAGTAGCTCCTACTAGAGTATGTTGACAGGGTTTGTCAGATAACCTGAGTATCGGCATACTACAGTATATTGACAGGATCTTGTCAGATAACCAGGGTAGCAACCTACGACAGTATGTTTACAGGATCTTGTCAGATAGCCAGAGTATCGGCCTACTACAGTATGTAGACAGAATCTTGTCAGATAACCAGGGAATCTGCCTACGACAGTATGTTGACAGAGTCTTGTCAGATAACCAGGGTATCGGCCTACTACAGTATGTTGACAGGATCTTGTCAGACAACCAGAGTATCGGCCTACTACAGTATGTTGACAGCGTCTCGTCAAATAACCAAAGTAGCTCCTACTAGAGTATGTTGACATGGTCTTGTCAGATAACCAGGGTGTAGGCCTACGACAGTATGTTGACAGGATCTTGTCAGAAAACCTGAGTATCGGCCTCCATCAGTATGTTGACAGGATCTTGTCAGACAACCAGAGTATCCGCCTACTACAGTATGTTGACAGCGTCTCGTCAAATAACCAAAGTAGCTCCTACTATAGTATGTTGACAGGGTCTTGTCAGATAACCTGAGTATTGGCCTACGACAGTATGTTGACAGGCTCTTGTCAGATAACCAGGGTATCAGGCTACTACAGTATGTTGACAGGGTCTTGTCAGATAACCAGGGTATCGGCATACTACAATATGTTGACAGGTTCTTGTCAGATAACCAGTGTATTGGCCTACGACAGTATGTTGACAGGATCTTGTCAGATAACCAGAGTATCGGCATACTAGAGTATGTTGACAGGATCTTGTCAGATAACCAGGGAGTCTGCCTACGACAGTATGTTGACAGGTTCTTTTCAGATAACCAGAGTATCGGCCTACTACAGTATGTTGACAGGATCTTGTAATATAACCAAGATGTCAGCCTACGACAGTATGTTGACAGGTTTTGTCAGATAACCAGAGTATCGGCCTACGACAGTATGTTGACATGATTTTGTTAGATAACCAGAGTATCGGCCTACGACAGTATGTTGACAGGATTTGTCAGATAACCAGGGTGTCGGCCTACGACAGTATGTTGACAGGATCTTGTCAGAAAACCTGAGTATCGGCCTACTACAGTGTGTTGACAGGATCTTGTCAGATAACCTGAGTATCGGTCTACGACAGTATGTTGACTGACAGGATCTTGTCAGATAACCAGAGTATCGGCCTAGGACAGTATGTTGACAGAGTCTTGTCAGATAACCAGGGTATCGGCCTACTACAGTATGTTGACAGGGTCTTGTCAGATAACCAAGGTATCGGCATACTACAGTATGTGGACAGGGACTTGTCAGATAACCAGGGTATCGTTATACTACAATATGTTGACAGGTTCTTGTCAGATAACCAGTGTATTGGCCTACGACAGTATGTTGACAGGGTCTTGTCAGATAACCAGAGTATCGGCCTACGACAGTATGTTGACATGATTTTGTTAGATAACCAGAGTATCGGCCTACTACAGTATGTTGACAGGATCTTGTCATTGAACCAGGATGTCGGCCTACGACAGTATGTTGACAGGATCTTGTCAGATAACCAGAGTATCGGCCTACGACAGTATGTTGACATGATTTTGTTAGATAACCAGAGTATCGGCCTACGACAGTATGTTGACAGGGACTTGTCAGATAACCAGGGTGTCGGCCTACTACAGTATGTTGACTGACAGGATCTTGTCAGAAAACCTGAGTATCGGCCTCCATCAGTATGTTGACAGGATCTTGTCAGACAACCAGAGTGTCGGCCTACTAAAGTATGTTGACAGCGTCTCGTCAAATAACCAAAGTAGCTCCTACTAGAGTATGTTGACAGGGTTTGTCAGATAACCTGAGTATCGGCATACTACAGTATATTGACAGGATATTGTCAGATAACCAGGGTAGCAACCTACGACAGTATGTTTACAGGATCTTGTCAGATAGCCAGAGTATCGGCCTACTACAGTATGTAGACAGGATCTTGTCAGATAACCAGGGAATCTGCCTACGACAGTATGTTGACAGGATCTTGTCAGATAACCAGGGTATCGGCATACTACAGTATGTGGACAGGGACTTGTCAGATAACCAGGGTATCGTTATACTACAATATGTTGACAGGTTCTTGTCAGATAACCAGTGTATTGGCCTAAGACAGTATGTTGACAGGGTCTTGTCAGATAACCAGAGTATCGGCCTACTACAGTATGTTGACAGGATCTTGTCATTGAACCAGGATGTCGGCCTACGACAGTATGTTGACAGGATCTTGTCAGATAACCAGAGTATCGGCCTACGACAGTATGTTGACATGATTTTGTTAGAAAACCAGAATATCGGCCTACGACAGTATGTTGACAGGGACTTGTCAGATAACCAGGGTGTCGGCCTACGACAGTATGTTGACAGGATCTTGTCAGAAAACCTGAGTATCGGCCTCCATCAGTATGTTGACAGGATCTTGTCAGACAACCAGAGTATCGGCCTACTAAAGTATGTTGACAGAGTCTCGTCAAATAACCAAAGTAGCTCCTACTAGAGTATGTTGACAGGGTTTGTCAGATAACCTGAGTATCGGCCTACTACAGTATATTGACAGGAACTTGTCAGATAACCAGGGTAGCAACCTACGACAGTATGTTTACAGGATCTTGTCAGATAACCAGAGTATCGGCCTACTACAGTATGTAGACAGAATCTTGTCAGATAACCAGGGAATCTGCCTACGACAGTATGTTGACAGAGTCTTGTCAGATAACCAGGGTATCGGCCTACTACAGTATGTTGACAGGATCTTGTCAGACAACCAGAGTATCGGCCTACTACAGTATGTTGACAGCGTCTCGTCAAATAACCAAAGTAGCTCCTACTAGAGTATGTTGACAGGGTTTATCAGATAACCAGGGTGTTGGTCTACGACAGTATGTTGACAGGATAATGTCAGATAACCAGGGTATCGGCCTACGACAGTATGTTGACAGGATCTTGTCAGATAACCTGAGTATTGGCCTACTACAGTATGTTGACAGGATCTAGTCAGATAACCAGGGTATCGGCCTACTACAGAATGTTGACAGCGTCTCGTCAAATAACCAAAGTAGCGCCTACTACAGTATGTAGACAGGATCTTGTCAGATAACCAGAATATCGACCTACGGCAGTATGCTGACAGGAACTTGTCAGATAACCAGGGTTTAGGCCTACGACAGTATGTTGACATGATCTTGTCAGAAAACCTGAGTATCGGCCTACTACAGTATGTTGACAGTGTCTCGTCAAATAACCAAAGTAGCTCCTATTAGAGTATGTTGACAGGATCTTGTCAGATAACCTGAGTATCGGCCTACGACAGTATGTTGACAGGCTCTTGTCAGATAACCAGGGTATCGGCCTACAACAGTGTGTTGACAGGATCTTGTCAGATAACCTGAGTATCGGTCTACGACAGTATGTTGACAGGATCTTGTCAGATAACCAGAGTATCTGCATACTACAGTATGTTGACAGGGTCTTGTCAGATAACCAGGGTGTAGGCCTACGACAGTATGTTGACAGGATCTTGTCAGAAAACCTGAGTATCGGCCTCCATCAGTATGTTGACAGGATCTTGTCAGACAACCAGAGTATCGGCCTACTACAGTATGTTGACAGCGTCTCGTCAAATAACCAAAGTAGCTCCTACTATAGTATGTTGACAGGGTCTTGTCAGATAACCTGAGTATTGGCCTACGACAGTATGTTGACAGGCTCTTGTCAGATAACCAGGGTATCGGACTACTACAGTATGTTGACAGGGTCTTGTCAGATAACCAGGGTATCGGCATACTACAGTATGTTGACAGGGACTTGTCAGATAACCAGGGTATCGGCATACTACAATATGTTGACAGGTTCTTGTCAGATAACCAGTGTATTGGCCTACGACAGTATGTTGACAGGATCTTGTCAGATAACCAGGGAGTCTGCCTACGACAGTATGTTGACAGGTTCTTGTCAGATAACCAGGGTATCGGCCTACAACAGTGTGTTGACAGGAACTTGTCAGATAACCTGAGTATCGGTCTACGACAGTATGTTGACAGGATCTTGTCAGATAACCAGAGTATCTGCATACTACAGTATGTTGACAGGGTCTTGTCAGATAACCAGGGTATCGTTATACTACAATATGTTGACAGGTTCTTGTCAGACAACAAGTGTATTGGCCTACGATAGTATGTTGACAGGGTCTTGTCAGATAACCAGGGTGTAGGCCTACGACAGTATGTTGACAGGATCTTGTCAGAAAACCTGAGTATCGGCCTCCATCAGTATGTTGACAGGATCTTGTCAGACAACCAGAGTATCAGCCTACTACAGTTTGTTGACAGGCTCTTGTCAGATAACCAGAGTATCGGCCTACTACAGTATGTTGACAGGATCTTGTAATATAACCAAGATGTCAGCCTACGACAGTATGTTGACAGGTTTTGTCAGATAACCAGAGTATCGGCCTACTACAGTATGTAGACAGGATCTTGTCAGATAACCAGGGAGTCTGCCTACGACAGTATGTTGAGAGGTTCTTGTCAGATAACCAGGGTATCGGCCTACGACAGTATGTTGACAGGATCTTGTCAGATTACCTGAGTATCAGCCTACTACAGTTTGTTGACAGGATCTTGTCAGATAACCAGAGTATCGGCCTACTACAGTATGTTGACAGGATCTTGTCATATAACCAGGATGTCGGCCTACGACAGTATGTTGACAGGATCTTGTCAGATAACCAGAGTATCGGCCTACGACAGTATGTTGACATGATTTTGTTAGATAACCAGAGTATCGGCCTACAACAGTATGTTGACAGGGGTTGTCAGATAACCAGGGTGTCGGCCTACGACAGTATGTTGACAGGATCTTGTCAGAAAACCTGAGTATCGGCCTACTACAGTGTGTTGACAGGATCTTGTCAGATAACCTGAGTATCGGTCTACGACAGTATGTTGACTGACAGGATCTTGTCAGATAACCAGAGTATCGGCCTAGGACAGTATGTTGACAGAGTCTTGTCAGATAACCAGGGTATCGGCCTACTACAGTATGTTGACAGGGTCTTGTCAGATAACCAAGGTATCGGCATACTACAGTATGTGGACTGGGACTTGTCAGATAACCAGGGTATCGTTATACTACAATATGTTGACAGGTTCTTGTCAGATAACCAGTGTATTGGCCTACGACAGTATGTTGACAGGGTCTTGTCAGATAACCAGAGTATCGGCCTACGCCAGTATGTTGACATGATTTTGTTAGATAACCAGAGTATCGGCCTACTACATTACGTTGACAGGATCTTGTCATTGAACCAGGATGTCGGCCTACGACAGTATGTTGACAGGATCTTGTCAGATAACCAGAGCATCGGCCTACGACAGTATGTTGACATGATTTTGTTAGATAACCAGAGTATCGGCCTACGACAGTATGTTGACAGGGACTTGTCAGATAACCAGGGTGTCGGCCTACTACAGTATGTTGACTGACAGGATCTTGTCAGAAAACCTGAGTATCGGCCTCCATCAGTATGTTGACAGGATCTTGTCAGACAACCAGAGTATCGGCCTACTAAAGTATGTTGACAGCGTCTCGTCAAATAACCAAAGTAGCTCCTACTAGAGTATGTTGACAGGGTTTGTCAGATAACCTGAGTATCGGCATACTACAGTATATTGACAGGATCTTGTCAGATAACCAGGGTAGCAACCTACGACAGTATGTTTACAGGATCTTGTCAGATAGCCAGAGTATCGGCCTACTACAGTATGTAGACAGAATCTTGTCAGATAACCAGGGAATCTGCCTACGACAGTATGTTGACAGAGTCTTGTCAGATAACCAGGGTATCGGCCTACTACAGTATGTTGACAGGATCTTGTCAGACAACCAGAGTATCGGCCTACTACAGTATGTTGACAGCGTCTCGTCAAATAACCAAAGTAGCTCCTACTAGAGTATGTTGACATGGTCTTGTCAGATAACCAGGGTGTAGGCCTACGACAGTATGTTGACAGGATCTTGTCAGAAAACCTGAGTATCGGCCTCCATCAGTATGTTGACAGGATCTTGTCAGACAACCAGAGTATCCGCCTACTACAGTATGTTGACAGCGTCTCGTCAAATAACCAAAGTAGCTCCTACTATAGTATGTTGACAGGGTCTTGTCAGATAACCTGAGTATTGGCCTACGACAGTATGTTGACAGGCTCTTGTCAGATAACCAGGGTATCGGACTACTACAGTATGTTGACAGGGTCTTGTCAGATAACCAGGGTATCGGCATACTACAATATGTTGACAGGTTCTTGTCAGATAACCAGTGTATTGGCCTACGACAGTATGTTGACAGGATCTTGTCAGATAACCAGAGTATCGGCATACTAGAGTATGTTGACAGGATCTTGTCAGATAACCAGGGAGTCTGCCTACGACAGTATGTTGACAGGTTCTTTTCAGATAACCAGAGTATCGGCCTACTACAGTATGTTGACAGGATCTTGTAATATAACCAAGATGTCAGCCTACGACAGTATGTTGACAGGTTTTGTCAGATAACCAGAGTATCGGCCTACGACAGTATGTTGACATGATTTTGTTAGATAACCAGAGTATCGGCCTACGACAGTATGTTGACAGGATTTGTCAGATAACCAGGGTGTCGGCCTACGACAGTATGTTGACAGGATCTTGTCAGAAAACCTGAGTATCGGCCTACTACAGTGTGTTGACAGGATCTTGTCAGATAACCTGAGTATCGGTCTACGACAGTATGTTGACTGACAGGATCTTGTCAGATAACCAGAGTATCGGCCTAGGACAGTATGTTGACAGAGTCTTGTCAGATAACCAGGGTATCGGCCTACTACAGTATGTTGACAGGGTCTTGTCAGATAACCAAGGTATCGGCATACTACAGTATGTGGACAGGGACTTGTCAGATAACCAGGGTATCGTTATACTACAATATGTTGACAGGTTCTTGTCAGATAACCAGTGTATTGGCCTACGACAGTATGTTGACAGGGTCTTGTCAGATAACCAGAGTATCGGCCTACGACAGTATGTTGACATGATTTTGTTAGATAACCAGAGTATCGGCCTACTACAGTATGTTGACAGGATCTTGTCATTGAACCAGGATGTCGGCCTACGACAGTATGTTGACAGGATCTTGTCAGATAACCAGAGTATCGGCCTACGACAGTATGTTGACATGATTTTGTTAGATAACCAGAGTATCGGCCTACGACAGTATGTTGACAGGGACTTGTCAGATAACCAGGGTGTCGGCCTACTACAGTATGTTGACTGACAGGATCTTGTCAGAAAACCTGAGTATCGGCCTCCATCAGTATGTTGACAGGATCTTGTCAGACAACCAGAGTGTCGGCCTACTAAAGTATGTTGACAGCGTCTCGTCAAATAACCAAAGTAGCTCCTACTAGAGTATGTTGACAGGGTTTGTCAGATAACCTGAGTATCGGCATACTACAGTATATTGACAGGATATTGTCAGATAACCAGGGTAGCAACCTACGACAGTATGTTTACAGGATCTTGTCAGATAGCCAGAGTATCGGCCTACTACAGTATGTAGACAGGATCTTGTCAGATAACCAGGGAATCTGCCTACGACAGTATGTTGACAGGTTCTTGTCAGATAACCAGGGTATCGGCCTACGACAGTATGTTGACAGGCTCTTGTCAGATAACCTGAGTATTGGCCTACTACAGTATGTTGACAGGATCTAGTCAGATAACCAGGGTATCGGCCTACTACAGTATGTTGACAGCGTCTCGTCAAATAACCAAAGTAGCGCCTACTGCAGTATGTTGACAGGATCTTGTAAGATAACCAGAGTATTGGCCTACTACAGTATGTAGACAGGATCTTGTCAGATAACCAGTATATCGACCTACGGCAGTATGTTGACAGGAACTTGTCAGATAACCAGGGTGTAGGCCTACGACAGTATGTTGACAGGATCTTGTCAGAAAACCTGAGTATCTGCCTCCATCAGTACGTGTACAGCGTCTCGTCAAATAACCAAAGTAGCTCCTACTAGAGTATGTTGACAGGATCTTGTCAGATAACCTGAGTATCGGCCTACGACAGTATGTTGACAGGCTCTTGTCAGATAACCAGGGTATCGGCCTACTACAGTATGTTGACAGGGTCTTGTCAGATAACCAGGATGTCGGCCTACGACAGTATGTTGACAGGATCTAGTCAGATAACCAGGGTATCGGCCTACTACAGTATGTTGACAGCGTCTCGTCAAATAACCAAAGTAGCTCCTGCTGCAGTATGTTGACAGGGTTAGTCAGATAACCAGGGTGTTGGTCTACGACAGTATGTTGACAGGGACTGGTCAGATAACCTGAGTATCGGCATACTACAGTATATTGACAGGATCTTGTCAGATAACCAGGGTACCGGCCTAAGACAGTATGTTGACAGGATCTTGTCAGATAACCAGAGTATCGGCCTACTACAGTATGTAGACAGGATCTTGTCAGATAACCAGGGAATCTGCCTACGACAGTATGTTGACAGGCTCTTGTCAGATAACCAGGGTATCGGCCTACGACAGTATGTTGACAGGATCTTGTCAGATTACCTGAGTATCAGCTTACTACAGTTTGTTGACAGGATCTTGTCAGATAACCAGAGTATTGGCCTACTACAGTATGTTGACAGGATCTTGTCATATAACCAGGATGTCGGCCTACGACAGTATGTTGACAGGATCTTGTCAGATAACCAGAGTATCGGCCTACGACAGTATGTTGACATGATTTTGTTAGATAACCAGAGTATCGGCCTACGACAGTATGTTGACAGGATCATGTCAGATAACCTTAGTATTGGCCTACTACAGTATGTTGACAGGATCTAGTCAGATAACCAGGGTATTGGCCTACTACAGAATGTTGACAGCGTCTCGTCAAAAAACCAAAGTAGCGCCTACTGCAGTATGTTGACAAGATCTTGTAAGATAACCAGAGTATTGGCCTACTACAGTATGTAGACAGGATCTTGTCAGATAACCAGAATATCGACCTACGGCAGTATGTTGACAGGAACTTGTCAGATAACCAGGGTTTAGGCCTACGACAGTATGTTGACAGGATCTTGTCAGAAAACCTGAGTATCGGCCTACTACAGTATGTTGACAGCGTCTCGTCAAATAACCAAAGTAGCTCCTACTAGAGTATGTTGACAGGATCTTGTCAGATAACCTGAGTATCGGCCTACGACAGTATGTTGACAGGCTCTTGTCAGATAACCAGGGTATCGGCCTACTACTGTATGTTGACAGGCTCTTGTCAGATAACCAGGGTATCGGCCTACTACAGTATGTTGACAGGGTCTTGTCAGATAACCAGGGTATCGGCATACTACAGTATGTTGACAGGGACTTGTCAGATAACCAGGGTATCGGCATACTACAATATGTTGACATGTTCTTGTCAGATAACCAGTGTATTGGCCTACTACAGTATGTTGACAGTATCTTGTCATATAACCAGGATGTCGGCCTACGACAGTATGTTGACAGGATTTTGTCAGATAACCAGAGTTTCAGCCTACTACAGTATGTAGACAGGATCTTGTCAGATAACCAAGGAGTCTGCCTACGACAGTATGTTGACAGGTTCTTGTCAGATAACCTGGGTATCGGCCTACGACAGTATGTTGACAGGATCTTGTCAGATTACCTGAGTATCAGCCAACTACAGTTTGTTGACAGGATCTTGTCAGATAACCAGAGTATCGGCCTACTACAGTATGTTGACAGGATCTTGTCATATAACCAGGATATCGGCCTGCGACAGTATGTTGACAGGATCTTGTCAGATAACCAGAGTATCGGCCTACTACAGTATGTAGACAGGATCTTGTCAGATAACCAGGGAATCTGCCTACGACAGTATGTTGACAGGCTCTTGTCAGATAACCAGGGTATCGGCCTACGACAGTATGTTGACAGGATCTTGTCAGATTACCTGAGTATCAGCTTACTACAGTTTGTTGACAGGATCTTGTCAGATAACCAGAGTATTGGCCTACTACAGTATGTTGACAGGATCTTGTCATATAACCAGGATGTCGGCCTACGACAGTATGTTGACAGGATCTTGTCAGATAACCAGAGTATCGGCCTACGACAGTATGTTGACATGATTTTGTTAGATAACCAGAGTATCGGCCTACGACAGTATGTTGACAGGATCATGTCAGATAACCTTAGTATTGGCCTACTACAGTATGTTGACAGGATCTAGTCAGATAACCAGGGTATTGGCCTACTACAGAATGTTGACAGCGTCTCGTCAAAAAACCAAAGTAGCGCCTACTGCAGTATGTTGACAAGATCTTGTAAGATAACCAGAGTATTGGCCTACTACAGTATGTAGACAGGATCTTGTCAGATAACCAGAATATCGACCTACGGCAGTATGTTGACAGGAACTTGTCAGATAACCAGGGTTTAGGCCTACGACAGTATGTTGACAGGATCTTGTCAGAAAACCTGAGTATCGGCCTACTACAGTATGTTGACAGCGTCTCGTCAAATAACCAAAGTAGCTCCTACTAGAGTATGTTGACAGGATCTTGTCAGATAACCTGAGTATCGGCCTACGACAGTATGTTGACAGGCTCTTGTCAGATAACCAGGGTATCGGCCTACTACTGTATGTTGACAGGCTCTTGTCAGATAACCAGGGTATCGGCCTACTACAGTATGTTGACAGGGTCTTGTCAGATAACCAGGGTATCGGCATACAACAGTATGTTGACAGGGACTTGTCAGATAACCAGGGTATCGGCATACTACAATATGTTGACATGTTCTTGTCAGATAACCAGTGTATTGGCCTACTACAGTATGTTGACAGTATCTTGTCATATAACCAGGATGTCGGCCTACGACAGTATGTTGACAGGATTTTGTCAGATAACCAGAGTATCAGCCTACTACAGTATGTAGACAGGATCTTGTCAGATAACCAAGGAGTCTGCCTACGACAGTATGTTGACAGGTTCTTGTCAGATAACCTGGGTATCGGCCTACGACAGTATGTTGACAGGATCTTGTCAGATTACCTGAGTATCAGCCAACTACAGTTTGTTGACAGGATCTTGTCAGATAACCAGAGTATCGGCCTACTACAGTATGTTGACAGGATCTTGTCATATAACCAGGATATCGGCCTGCGACAGTATGTTGACAGGATCTTGTCAGATAACCAGAGTATCGGCCTACGACAGTATGTTGACATGATTTTGTTAGATAACCAGAGTATCGGCCTACGACAGTATGTTGACAGGGACTTGTCAGATAACCAGGGTGTCGGCCTACGACAGTATGTTGACAGGATCTTGTCAGAAAACCTGAGTATCGGCATACTACAGTATGTTGACAGGGACTTGTCAGATAACCAGGGTATCGGCATACTACAATATGTTGACATGTTCTTGTCAGATAACCAGTGTATTGGCCTACGACAGTATGTTGACAGTATCTTGTCATATAACCAGGATGTCGGCCTACGACAGTATGTTGACAGGATTTTGTCAGATAACCAGAGTATCGGCCTACTACAGTATGTAGACAGGATCTTGTCAGATAACCAGGGAGTCTGCCTACGACAGTATGTTGACAGGATCTTGTCAGATAACCTGGGTATCGGCCTACGACAGTATGTTGACAGGATCTTGTCAGATTACCTGAGTATCAGCCAACTACAGTTTGTTGACAGGATCTTGTCAGATAACCAGAGTATCGGCCTACTACAGTATGTTGACAGGATCTTGTCATATAACCAGGATATCGGCCTGCGACAGTATGTTGACAGGATCTTGTCAGATAACCAGAGTATCGGCCTACGACAGTATGTTGACATGATTTTGTTAGATAACCAGAGTATCGGCCTACGACAGTATGTTGACAGGGACTTGTCAGATAACCAGGGTGTCGGCCTACGACAGTATGTTGACAGGATCTTGTCAGAAAACCTGAGTATCGGCATACTACAGTATGTTGACAGGGACTTGTCAGATAACCAGGGTATCGGCATACTACAATATGTTGACATGTTCTTGTCAGATAACCAGTGTATTGGCCTACGACAGTATGTTGACAGTATCTTGTCATATAACCAGGATGTCGGCCTACGACAGTATGTTGACAGGATTTTGTCAGATAACCAGAGTATCGGCCTACTACAGTATGTAGACAGGATCTTGTCAGATAACCAGAGAGTCTGCCTACGACAGTATGTTGACAGGTTCTTGTCAGATAACCTGGGTATCGGCCTACGACAGTATGTTGACAGGATCTTGTCAGATTACCTGAGTATCAGCCAACTACAGTTTGTTGACAGGATCTTGTCAGATAACCAGAGTATCGGCCTACTACAGTATGTTGACAGGATCTTGTCATATAACCAGGATATCGGCCTGCGACAGTATGTTGACAGGATCTTGTCAGATAACCAGAGTATCGGCCTAAGACAGTATGTTGACATGATTTTGTTAGATAACCAGAGTATCGGCCTACGACAGTATGTTGACAGGGACTTGTCAGATAACCAGGGTGTCGGCCTACGACAGTATGTTGACAGGATCTTGTCAGAAAACCTGAGTATCGGCCTACAACAGAGTGTTGACAGGATCTTGTCAGATAACCTGAGTATCGGTCTACGACAGTATGTTGACAGGGTTTGTCAGATAACCAGAGTATCTGCATACTACAGTATGTTGACAGGGACTTGTCAGATAACCAGGGTATCGTTATACTACAATATGTTGACAGGTTCTTGTCAGACAACCAGTGTATTGGCCTACGACAGTATGTTGACAGGGTCTTGTCAGATAACCAGGGTGTAGGCCTACGACAGTATGTTGACAGGATCTTGTCAGAAAACCTGAGTATCGGCCTCCATCAGTATGTTGACAGGATCTTGTCAGACAACCAGAGTATCGGCCTACTACAGTATGTTGACAGCGTCTCGTCAAATAACCAAAGTAGCTCCTACTAGAGTATGTTGACAGGGTCTTGTCAGATAACTAGGGTGTTGGTCTACGACAGTATGTTGACAGGGACTGGTCAGATAACCTGAGTATCGGCATACTACAGTATATTGACAGGATCATGTCAGATAACCAGGGTACCGGCCTATGACAGTATGTTGACAGGATCTTGTCAGATAACCAGAGTATCGGCCCACTACAGTATGTAGACAGGATCTTGTCAGATAACCAGGGAATCTGCCTACTACAGTATGTTGACGGGTTCTTGTCAGATAACCAGGGTATCGGCCTACGACAGTATGTTGACAGGTTCTTGTCAGATTACCTGAGTATCAGCCTACTACACTTTGTTGACAGGATCTTGTCAGATAACCAGAGTATCGGCCTACGACAGTATGTTGACATGATTTTGTTAGATAACCAGAGTATGCGGCCTACGACAGTATGTTGACAGGCACTTGTCAGATAACCAGGGTGTCGGCCTAAAACAGTATGTTGACAAGATCTTGTCAGATAACCAGAGTATCGGCCTACGACAGTATGTTGACATGATTTTGTTAGATAACCAGGGTATCGGCCTACGACAGTATGTTGACAGGATCTTGTCAGATAACCTGAGTATTGGCCTACTACAGTATGTTGACAGAGTCTTGTCAGATAACCAGGGTATCGGCCTACTACAGTATGTTGACAGGATCTTGTCAGATAACCTGAGTATCGGCATACTACAGTATATTGACAGGATCATGTCAGATAACCAGGGTACCGGCCTATGACAGTATGTTGACAGGATCTTGTCAGATAACCAGAGTATCGGCCCACTACAGTATGTAGACAGGATCTTGTCAGATAACCAGGGAATCTGCCTACTACAGTATGTTGACGGGTTCTTGTCAGATAACCAGGGTATCGGCCTACGACAGTATGTTGACAGGTTCTTGTCAGATTACCTGAGTATCAGCCTACTACACTTTGTTGACAGGATCTTGTCAGATAACCAGAGTATCGGCCTACGACAGTATGTTGACATGATTTTGTTAGATAACCAGAGTATCGGCCTACGACAGTATGTTGACAGGCACTTGTCAGATAACCAGGGTGTCGGCCTAAAACAGTATGTTGACAAGATCTTGTCAGATAACCAGAGTATCGGCCTACGACAGTATGATGACATGATTTTGTTAGATAACCAGAGTATCGGCCTACGACAGTATGTTGACAGGCACTTGTCAGATAACCAGGGTGTCGGCCTACGACAGTATGTTGACAGGATCTTGTCAGAAAACCTGAGTATCAGCCTACTACAGTATGTTGACAGAGTCTTGTCAGATAACCAGGGTATCGGCCTACTACAGTATGTTGACAGGATCTTGTCAGACAACCAGAGTATCGGCCTACTACAGTATGTTGACAGCGTCTCGTCAAATAACCAAAGTAGCTCCTACTAGAGTATGTTGACAGGGTTTATCAGATAACCATGGTGTTGGTCTACGACAGTATGTTGACAGGGACTGGTCAGATAACCAGAGTATCGGCATACTACAGTATGTAGACAGGATCTTGTCAGATAACCAGGGTACCGGCCTACGACAGTATGTTTACAGGATCTTGTCAGATAACCAGAGTATCGGCCTACTACAGTATGTAGACAGGATCTTGTCAGATAACCAGGGAATCTGCCTACGACAGTATGTTGACAGGGACTTGTCAGATAACCAGGGTGTCGGCCTACGACAGTATGTTGACAGGATCTTGTCAGAAAACCTGAGTATCGGCCTCCATCAGTATGTTGACAGGATCTTGTCAGACAACCAGAGTATCGGCCTACTAAAGTATGTTGACAGAGTCTCGTCAAATAACCAAAGTAGCTCCTACTAGAGTATGTTGACAGGGTTTGTCAGATAACCTGAGTATCGGCCTACTACAGTATATTGACAGGAACTTGTCAGATAACCAGGGTAGCAACCTACGACAGTATGTTTACAGGATCTTGTCAGATAACCAGAGTATCGGCCTACTACAGTATGTAGACAGAATCTTGTCAGATAACCAGGGAATCTGCCTACGACAGTATGTTGACAGAGTCTTGTCAGATAACCAGGGTATCGGCCTACTACAGTATGTTGACAGGATCTTGTCAGACAACCAGAGTATCGGCCTACTACAGTATGTTGACAGCGTCTCGTCAAATAACCAAAGTAGGTCCTACTAGAGTATATTGACAGGATCTTGTCAGATAACCAGGGTACCGGACTAAGACAGTATGTTGACAGGATCATGTCAGATAACCAGGGAATCTGCCTACGACAGTATGTTGACAGGCTCTTGTCAGATAACCAGGGTATCGGCCTACGACAGTATGTTGACAGGATCTTGTCAGATTACCTGAGTATCAGCTTACTACAGTTTGTTGACAGGATCTTGTCAGATAACCAGAGTATTGGCCTACGACAGTATGTTGACAGGATCTTGTCAGATAACCAGAGTATCGGCCTACGACAGTATGTTGACATGATTTTGTTAGATAACCAGAGTATCGGCCTACGACAGTATGTTGACAGGATCATGTCAGATAACCTTAGTATTGGCCTACTACAGTATGTTGACAGGATCTAGTCAGATAACCAGGGTATCGGCCTACTACAGAATGTTGACAGCGTCTCGTCAAATAACCAAAGTAGCGCCTACTGCAGTATGTTGACAAGATCTTGTAAGATAACCAGAGTATTGGCCTACTACAGTATGTAGACAGGATCTTGTCAGATAACCAGAATATCGACCTACGGCAGTATGTTGACAGGATCTTGTCAGATAACCTGAGTATCGGCCTACGACAGTATGTTGACAGGCTCTTGTCAGATAACCAGGGTATCGGCCTACTACTGTATGTTGACAGGCTCTTGTCAGATAACCAGGGTATCGGCCTACTACAGTATGTTGACAGGGTCTTGTCAGATAACCAGGGTATCGGCTAACTACAGTATGTTGACAGGTACTTGTCAGATAACCAGGGTATCGGCATACTACAATATGTTGACATGTTCTTGTCAGATAACCAGTGTATTGGCCTACGACAGTATGTTGACAGTATCTTGTCATATAACCAGGATGTCGGCCTACGACAGTATGTTGACAGGATTTTGTCAGATAACCAGAGTATCGGCCTACTACAGTATGTAGACAGGATCTTGTCAGATAACCAGGGAGTCTGCCTACGACAGTATGTTGACAGGTTCTTGTCAGATAACCTGGGTATCGGCCTACGACAGTATGTTGACAGGATCTTGTCAGATTACCTGAGTATCAGCCAACTACAGTTTGTTGACAGGATCTTGTCAGATAACCAGAGTATCGGCCTACTACAGTATGTTGACAGGATCTTGTCATATAACCAGGATATCGGCCTGCGACAGTATGTTGACAGGATCTTGTCAGATAACCAGAGTATCGGCCTACGACTGTATGTTGACATGATTTTGTTAGATAACCAGAGAATCGGCCTACGACAGTATGTTGACAGGGACTTGTCAGATAACCAGGGTGTCGGCCTACGACAGTATGTTGACAGGATCTTGTCAGAAAACCTGAGTATCGGCCTACAACAGAGTGTTGACAGGATCTTGTCAGATAACCTGAGTATCGGTCTACGACAGTATGTTGACAGGGTTTGTCAGATAACCAGAGTATCTGCATACTACAGTATGTTGACAGGGACTTGTCAGATAACCAGGGTATCGTTATACTACAATATGTTGACAGGTTCTTGTCAGACAACCAGTGTATTGGCCTACGACAGTATGTTGACAGGGTCTTGTCAGATAACCAGGGTGTAGGCCTACGACAGTATGTTGACAGGATCTTGTCAGAAAACCTGAGTATCGGCCTCCATCAGTATGTTGACAGGATCTTGTCAGACAACCAGAGTATCGGCCTACTACAGTATGTTGACAGCGTCTCGTCAAATAACCAAAGTAGCTCCGACTAGAGTATGTTGACAGGGTCTTGTCAGATAACTAGGGTGTTGGTCTACGACAGTATGTTGACAGGGACTGGTCAGATAACCTGAGTATCGGCATACTACAGTATATTGACAGGATCATGTCAGATAACCAGGGTACTGGCCTATGACAGTATGTTGACAGGATCTTGTCAGATAACCAGAGTATCGGCCCACTACAGTATGTAGACAGGATCTTGTCAGATAACCAGGGAATCTGCCTACTACAGTATGTTGACGGGTTCTTGTCAGATAACCAGGGTATCGGCCTACGACAGTATGTTGACAGGTTCTTGTCAGATTACCTGAGTATCAGCCTACTACACTTTGTTGACAGGATCTTGTCAGATAACCAGAGTATCGGCCTACGACAGTATGTTGACAGGATCTTGTCAGAAAACCTGAGTATCGGCCTACTACAGTATGTTGACAGGATAATGTCAGATAACCAGGGTATCGGCCTACGACAGTATGTTGACAGGATCTTGTCAGATAACCTGAGTATTGGCCTACTACAGTATGTTGACAGAGTCTTGTCAGATAACCAGGGTATCTGCCTACTACAGTATGTTGACAGGATCTTGTCAGATAACCTGAGTATCGGCATACTACAGTATATTGACAGGATCATGTCAGATAACCAGGGTACCGGCCTATGACAGTATGTTGACAGGATCTTGTCAGATAACCAGAGTATCGGCCCACTACAGTATGTAGACAGGATCTTGTCAGATAACCAGGGAATCTGCCTACTACAGTATGTTGACGGGTTCTTGTCAGATAACCAGGGTATCGGCCTACGACAGTATGTTGACAGGTTCTTGTCAGATTACCTGAGTATCAGCCTACTACACTTTGTTGACAGGATCTTGTCAGATAACCAGGGTGTCGGCCTAAAACAGTATGTTGACAAGATCTTGTCAGATAACCAGAGTATCGGCCTACGACAGTATGTTGACATGATTTTGTTAGATAACCAGAGTATCGGCCTACGACAGTATGTTGACATGCACTTGTAAGATAACCAGGGTGTCGGCCTACGACAGTATGTTGACAGGATCTTGTCAGAAAACCTGAGTATCGGCCTACTACAGTATGTTGACAGAGTCTTGTCAGATAACCAGGGTATCGGCCTACTACATTATGTTGACAGGATCTTGTCAGACAACCAGAGTATCGGCCTACTACAGTATGTTGACAGCGTCTCGTCAAATAACCAAAGTAGCTCCTACTAGAGTATGTTGACAGGGTTTATCAGATAACCATGGTGTTGGTCTACGACAGTATGTTGACAGGGACTGGTCAGATAACCAGAGTATCGGCATACTACAGTATGTAGACAGGATCTTGTCAGATAACCAGGGTACCGGCCTACGACAGTATGTTTACAGGATCTTGTCAGATAACCAGAGTATCGGCCTACTACAGTATGTAGACAGGATCTTGTCAGATAACCAGGGAATCTGCCTACGACAGTATGTTGACAGGGACTTGTCAGATAACCAGGGTGTCGGCCTACGACAGTATGTTGACAGGATCTTGTCAGAAAACCTGAGTATCGGCCTCCATCAGTATGTTGACAGGATCTTGTCAGACAACCAGAGTATCGGCCTACTAAAGTATGTTGACAGAGTCTTGTCAAATAACCAAGTAGCTCCTACTAGAGTATGTTGACAGGGTTTGTCAGATAACCTGAGTATCGGCCTACTACAGTATATTGACAGGATCATGTCAGATAACCAGGGTACCGGCCTATGACAGTATGTTGACAGGATCTTGTCAGATAACCAGAGTATCGGCCCACTACAGTATGTAGACAGGATCTTGTCAGATAACCAGGGAATCTGCCTACTACAGTATGTTGACGGGTTCTTGTCAGATAACCAGGGTATCGGCCTACGACAGTATGTTGACAGGTTCTTGTCAGATTACCTGAGTATCAGCCTACTACACTTTGTTGACAGGATCTTGTCAGATAACCAGAGTATCGGCCTACGACAGTATGTTGACATGATTTTGTTAGATAACCAGAGTATCGGCCTACGACAGTATGTTGACAGGCACTTGTCAGATAACCAGGGTGTCGGCCTAAAACAGTATGTTGACAAGATCTTGTCAGATAACCAGAGTATCGGCCTACGACAGTATGTTGACATGATTTTGTTAGATAACCAGAGTATCGGCCTACGACAGTATGTTGACAGGCACTTGTCAGATAACCAGGGTGTCGGCCTACGACAGTATGTTGACAGGATCTTGTCAGAAAACCTGAGTATCGGCCTACTACAGTATGTTGACAGAGTCTTGTCAGATAACCAGGGTATCGGCCTACTACAGTATGTTGACAGGATCTTGTCAGACAACCAGAGTATCGGCCTACTACAGTATGTTGACAGCGTCTCGTCAAATAACCAAAGTAGCTCCTACTAGAGTATGTTGACAGGGTTTATCAGATAACCATGGTGTTGGTCTACGACAGTATGTTGACAGGGACTGGTCAGATAACCAGAGTATCGGCATACTACAGTATGTAGACAGGATCTTGTCAGATAACCAGGGTACCGGCCTACGACAGTATGTTTACAGGATCTTGTCAGATAACCAGAGTATCGGCCTACTACAGTATGTAGACAGGATCTTGTCAGATAACCAGGGAATCTGCCTACGACAGTATGTTGACAGGGACTTGTCAGATAACCAGGGTGTCGGCCTACGACAGTATGTTGACAGGATCTTGTCAGAAAACCTGAGTATCGGCCTCCATCAGTATGTTGACAGGATCTTGTCAGACAACCAGAGTATCGGCCTACTAAAGTATGTTGACAGAGTTTTGTCAAATAACCAAGTAGCTCCTACTAGAGTATGTTGACAGGGTTTGTCAGATAACCTGAGTATCGGCCTACTACAGTATATTGACAGGAACTTGTCAGATAACCAGGGTAGCAACCTACGACAGTATGTTTACAGGATCTTGTCAGATAACCAGAGTATCGGCCTACTACAGTATGTAGACAGAATCTTGTCAGATAACCAGGGAATCTGCCTACGACAGTATGTTGACAGAGTCTTGTCAGATAACCAGGGTATCGGCCTACTACAGTATGTTGACAGGATCTTGTCAGACAACCAGAGTATCGGCCTATTACAGTATGTTGACAGCGTCTCGTCAAATAACCAAAGTAGGTCCTACTAGAGTATATTGACAGGATCTTGTCAGATAACCAGGGTACCGGCCTAAGACAGTATGTTGACAGGATCTTGTCAGATAACCAGGGAATCTGCCTACGACAGTATGTTGACAGGCTCTTGTCAGATAACCAGGGTATCGGCCTACGACAGTATGTTGACAGGATCTTGTCAGATTACCTGAGTATCAGCTTACTACAGTTTGTTGACAGGATCTTGTCAGATAACCAGAGTATTGGCCTACTACAGTATGTTGACAGGATCTTGTCATATAACCAGGATGTCGGCCTACGACAGTATGTTGACAGGATCTTGTCAGATAACCAGAGTATCGGCCTACGACAGTATGTTGACATGATTTTGTTAGATAACCAGAGTATCGGCCTACGACAGTATGTTGACAGGATCATGTCAGATAACCTTAGTATTGGCCTACTACAGTATGTTGACAGGATCTAGTCAGATAACCAGGGTATCGGCCTACTACAGAATGTTGACAGCGTCTCGTCAAATAACCAAAGTAGCGCCTACTGCAGTATGTTGACAAGATCTTGTAAGATAACCAGAGTATTGGCCTACTACAGTATGTAGACAGGATCTTGTCAGATAACCAGAATATCGACCTACGGCAGTATGTTGACAGGATCTTGTCAGATAACCTGAGTATCGGCCTACGACAGTATGTTGACAGGCTCTTGTCAGATAACCAGGGTATCGGCCTACTACTGTATGTTGACAGGCTCTTGTCAGATAACCAGGGTATCGGCCTACTACAGTATGTTGACAGTGTCTTGTCAGATAACCAGGGTATCGGCATACTACAGTATGTTGACAGGGACTTGTCAGATAACCAGGGTATCGGCATACTACAATATGTTGACATGTTCTTGTCAGATAACCAGAGTATCGGCCTACTACAGTATGTTGACAGGATCTTGTCATATAACCAGGATATCGGCCTGCGACAGTATGTTGACAGGATCTTGTCAGATAACCAGAGTATCGGCCTACGACAGTATGTTGACATGATTTTGTTAGATAACCAGAGAATCGGCCTACGACAGTATGTTGACAGGGACTTGTCAGATAACCAGGGTGTCGGCCTACGACAGTATGTTGACAGGATCTTGTCAGAAAACCTGAGTATCGGCCTACAACAGAGTGTTGACAGGATCTTGTCAGATAACCTGAGTATCGGTCTACGACAGTATGTTGACAGGGTTTGTCAGATAACCAGAGTATCTGCATACTACAGTATGTTGACAGGGACTTGTCAGATAACCAGGGTATCGTTATACTACAATATGTTGACAGGTTCTTGTCAGACAACCAGTGTATTGGCCTACGACAGTATGTTGACAGGGTCTTGTCAGATAACCAGGGTGTAGGCCTACGACAGTATGTTGACAGGATCTTGTCAGAAAACCTGAGTATCGGCCTCCATCAGTATGTTGACAGGAACTTGTCAGACAACCAGAGTATCGGCCTACTACAGTATGTTGACAGCGTCTCGTCAAATAACCAAAGTAGCTCCTACTAGAGTATGTTGACAGGTTCTTGTCAGATAACTAGGGTGTTGGTCTACGACAGTATGTTGACAGGGACTGGTCAGATAACCTGAGTATCGGCATACTACAGTATATTGACAGGATCATGTCAGATAACCAGGGTACCGGCCTATGACAGTATGTTGACAGGATCTTGTCAGATAACCAGAGTATCGGCCCACTACAGTATGTAGACAGGATCTTGTCAGATAACCAGGGAATCTGCCTACTACAGTATGTTGACGGGTTCTTGTCAGATAACCAGGGTATCGGCCTACGACAGTATGTTGACAGGTTCTTGTCAGATTACCTGAGTATCAGCCTACTACACTTTGTTGACAGGATCTTGTCAGATAACCAGAGTATCGGCCTACGACAGTATGTTGACATGATTTTGTTAGATAACCAGAGTATCGGCCTACGACAGTATGTTGACAGGCACTTGTCAGATAACCAGGGTGTCGGCCTAAAACAGTATGTTGACAAGATCTTGTCAGATAACCAGAGTATCGGCCTACGACAGTATGTTGACATGATTTTGTTAGATAACCAGAGTATCGGCCTACGACAGTATGTTGACAGGCACTTGTCAGATAACCAGGGTGTCGGCCTACGACAGTATGTTGACAGGATCTTGTCAGAAAACCTGAGTATCGGCCTACTACAGTATGTTGACAGGATAATGTCAGATAACCAGGGTATCGGCCTACGACAGTATGTTGACAGGATCTTGTCAGATAACCTGAGTATTGGCCTACTACAGTATGTTGACAGAGTCTTGTCAGATAACCAGGGTATCGGCCTACTACAGTATGTTGACAGGATCTTGTCAGATAACCTGAGTATCGGCATAATACAGTATATTGACAGGATCATGTCAGATAACCAGGGTACCGGCCTATGACAGTATGTTGACAGGATCTTGTCAGATAACCAGAGTATCGGCCCACTACAGTATGTAGACAGGATCTTGTCAGATAACCAGGGAATCTGCCTACTACAGTATGTTGACGGGTTCTTGTCAGATAACCAGGGTATCGGCCTACGACAGTATGTTGACAGGTTCTTGTCAGATTACCTGAGTATCAGCCTACTACACTTTGTTGACAGGATCTTGTCAGATAACCAGAGTATCGGCCTACGACAGTATGTTGACATGATTTTGTTAGATAACCAGAGTATCGGCCTACGACAGTATGTTGACAGGCACTTGTCAGATAACCAGGGTGTCGGCCTAAAACAGTATGTTGACAAGATCTTGTCAGATAACCAGAGTATCGGCCTACGACAGTATGTTGACATGATTTTGTTAGATAACCAGAGTATCGGCCTACGACAGTATGTTGACAGGCACTTGTCAGATAACCAGGGTGTCGGCCTACGACAGTATGTTGACAGGATCTTGTCAGAAAACCTGAGTATCGGCCTACTACAGTATGTTGACAGGATAATGTCAGATAACCAGGGTATCGGCCTACGACAGTATGTTGACATGATCTTGTCAGATAACCTGAGTATTGGCCTACTACAGTATGTTGACAGAGTCTTGTCAGATAACCTGAGTATTGGCCTACTACAGTATGTTGACAGAGTCTTGTCAGATAACCTGGGTATCGGCCTACTACAGTATGTTGACAGGATCTTGTCAGACAACCAGAGTATCGGCCTACTACAGTATGTTGACAGCGTCTCGTCAAATAACCAAAGTAGCTCCTACTAGAGTATGTTGACAGGGTTTATCAGATAACCAGGGTGTTGGTCTACGACAGTATGTTGACAGGGACTGGTCAGATAACCAGAGTATCGGCATACTACAGTATGTAGACAGGATCTTGTCAGATAACCAGGGTACCGGCCTACGACAGTATGTTTACAGGATTTTGTCAGATAACCAGAGTATCGGCCTACTACAGTATGTAGACAGGGACTTGTCAGATAACCAGGGTGTCGGCCTACGACAGTATGTTGACAGGATCTTGTCAGAAAACCTGAGTATCGGCCTCCATCAGTATGTTGACAGGATCTTGTCAGACAACCAGAGTATCGGCCTACTAAAGTATGTTGACAGAGTCTCGTCAAATAACCAAAGTAGCTCCTACTAGAGTATGTTGACAGGGTTTGTCAGATAACCTGAGTATCGGCCTACTACAGTATATTGACAGGAACTTGTCAGATAACCAGGGTAGCAACCTACGACAGTATGTTTACAGGATCTTGTCAGATAACCAGAGTATCGGCCTACTACAGTATGTAGACAGAATCTTGTCAGATAACCAGGGAATCTGCCTACGACAGTTTGTTGACAGAGTCTTGTCAGATAACCAGGGTATCGGCCTACTACAGTATGTTGACAGGATCTTGTCAGACAACCAGAGTATCGGCCTACTACAGTATGTTGACAGCGTCTCGTCAAATAACCAAAGTAGCTCCTACTAGAGTATGTTGACAGGGTTTATCAGATAACCAGGGTGTTGGTCTACGACAGTATGTTGACAGGATCTTGTCAGATAACCAGAGTATCGGACTACGACAGTATGTTGACATGATTTTGTTAGATAACCAGAGTATCGGCCTACGACAGTATGTTGACAGGCACTTGTCAGATAACCAGGGTGTCGGCCTACGACAGTATGTTGACAGGATCTTGTCAGAAAACCTGAGTATCGGCCTACTTCAGTATGTTGACAGGATAATGTCAGATAACCAGGGTATCGGCCTACGACAGTATGTTGACAGGATCTTGTCAGATAACCTGAGTATTGGCCTACTACAGTATGTTGACAGGATCTAGTCAGATAACCAGGGTATCGGCCTACTACAGAATGTTGACAGCGTCTCGTCAAATAACCAAAGTAGCGCCTACTACAGTATGTAGACAGGATCTTGTCAGATAACCAGAATATCGACCTACGGCAGTATGCTGACAGGAACTTGTCAGATAACCAGGGTTTAGGCCTACAACAGTATGTTGACATGATCTTGTCAGAAAACCTGAGTATCGGCCTACTACAGTATGTTGACAGTGTCTCGTCAAATAACCAAAGTAGCTCCTACTAGAGTATGTTGACAGGATCTTGTCAGATAACCTGAGTATCGGCCTACGACAGTATGTTGACAGGCTCTTGTCAGATAACCAGGGTATCGGCCTACTACAGTATGTTGACAGGCTCTTGTCAGATAACCAGGGTATCGGCCTACTACAGTATGTTGACAGGGTCTTGTCAGATAACCAGGGTATCGGCATACTACAGTATGTTGACAGGGCCTTGTCAGACAACCAGGGTATCAGCATACTACAATATGTTGACAGGTTCTTGTCAGATAACCAGTGTATTGGCCTACGACAGTATGTTGACAGGATCTTGTCAGATAACCAGAGTATCGGCATACTAGAGTATGTTGACAGGATCTTGTCAGATAACCAGGGAGTCTGCCTACGACAGTATGTTGACAGGTTCTTGTCAGATAACCAGGGTATCGGCCTACGACAGTATGTTGACAGGATCTTGTCAGATTACCTGAGTATCAGCCTATTACAGTTTGTTGACAGGATCTTGTCAGATAACCAGAGTATCGGCCTACTACAGTATGTTGACAGGATCTTGTCATATAACCAGGATATCGGCCTGCGACAGTATGTTGACAGGATCTTGTCAGATAACCAGAGTATCGGCCTACGACAGTATGTTGACATGATTTTGTTAGATAACCAGAGTATCGGCCTACGACAGTATGTTGACAGGGACTTGTCAGATAACCAGGGTGTCGGCCTACGACAGTATGTTGACAGGATCTTGTCAGAAAACCTGAGTATCGGCCTACAACAGAGTGTTGACAGGATCTTGTCAGATAACCTGAGTATCGGTCTACGACTGTATGTTGACAGGGATTTGTCAGATAACCAGAGTATCTGCATGCTACAGTATGTTGACAGGGACTTGTCAGATAACCAGGGTGTAGGCCTACGAAAGTATGTTGACAGGATCTTGTCAGAAAACCTGAGTATCGGCCTCCATCAGTATGTTGACAGGATCTTGTCAGACAACCAGAGTATCGGCCTACTACAGTATGTTGACAGCGTCTCGTCAAATAACCAAAGTAGCTCCTACTAGAGTATGTTGACAGGGTCTTGTCAGATAACTAGGGTGTTGGTCTACGACAGTATGTTGACAGGGACTGGTCAGATAACCTGAGTATCGGCCCACTACAGTATGTAGACAGGATCTTGTCAGATAACCAGGGAATCTGCCTACTACAGTATGTTGACGGGTTCTTGTCAGATAACCAGGGTATCGGCCTACGACAGTATGTTGACAGGTTCTTGTCAGATTACCTGAGTATCAGCCTACTACACTTTGTTGACAGGATCTTGTCAGTTAACCAGAGTATCGGCCTACGACAGTATGTTGACATGATTTTGTTAGATAACCAGAGTATCGGCCTACGACAGTATGTTGAAAGGCACTTGTCAGATAACCAGGGTGTCGGCCTAAAACAGTATGTTGACAAGATCTTGTCAGATAACCAGAGTATCGGCCTACGACAGTATGTTGACATGATTTTGTTAGATAACCAGAGTATCGGCCTACGACAGTATGTTGACAGGCACTTGTCAGATAACCAGGGTGTCGGCCTACGACAGTATGTTGACAGGATCTTGTCAGAAAACCTGAGTATCGGCCTACTACAGTATGTTGACAGGATAATGTCAGATAACCAGGGTATCGGCCTACGACAGTATGTTGACAGGATCTTGTCAGATAACCTGAGTATTGGCCTACTACAGTATGTTGACAGAGTCTTGTCAGATAACCAGGGTATCGGCCTACTACAGTATGTTGACAGGATCTTGTCAGATAACCAGAGTATCGGCCCACTACAGTATGTAGACAGGATCTTGTCAGATAACCAGGGAATCTGCCTACTACAGTATGTTGACGGGTTCTTGTCAGATAACCAGAGTATCGGCCTACGACAGTATGTTGACATGATTTTGTTAGATAACCAGAGTATCGGCCTACGACAGTATGTTGAAAGGCACTTGTCAGATAACCAGGGTGTCGGCCTAAAACAGTATGTTGACAAGATCTTGTCAGATAACCAGAGTATCGGCCTACGACAGTATGTTGACATGATTTTGTTAGATAACCAGAGTATCGGCCTACGACAGTATGTTGACAGGCACTTGTCAGATAACCAGGGTGTCGGCCTACGACAGTATGTTGACAGGATCTTGTCAGAAAACCTGAGTATCGGCCTACTACAGTATGTTGACAGGATAATGTCAGATAACCAGGGTATCGGCCTACGACAGTATGTTGACAGGATCTTGTCAGATTACCTGAGTATCAGCCTACTACACTTTGTTGACAGGATCTTGTCAGATAACCAGAGTATCGGCCTACGACAGTATGTTGACATGATTTTGTTAGATAACCAGAGTATCGGCCTACGACAGTATGTTGACAGGCACTTGTCAGATAACCATGGTGTCGCCCTAAAACAGTATGTTGACAAGATCTTGTCAGATAACCAGAGTATCGGCCTACGACAGTATGTTGACATGATTTTGTTAGATAACCAGAGTATCGGCCTACGACAGTATGTTGACAGGCACTTGTCAGATAACCAGGGTGTCGGCCTACAACAGTATGTTGACAGGATCTTGTCAGAAAACCTGAGTATCGGCCTACTACAGTATGTTGACAGGATAATGTCAGATAACCAGGGTGTTGGTCTACGACAGTATGTTGACAGGGTCTGGTCAGATAACCAGAGTATCGGCATACTACAGTATGTAGACAGGATATTGTCAGATAACCAGGGTACCGGCCTACGACAGTATGTTTACAGGATCTTGTCAGATAACCAGAGTATCGGCCTACTACAGTATGTAGACAGGATCTTGTCAGATAACCAGGGAATCTGCCTACGACAGTATGTTGACAGGTTCTTGTCAGATAACAAGGGTATCGGCCTACGACAGTATGTTGACAGGCTCTTGTCAGATAACCTGAGTATTGGCCTACTACAGTATGTTGACAGGATCTAGTCAGATAACCAGGGTATCGGCCTACTACAGTATGTTGACAGCGTCTCGTCAAATAACCAAAGTAGCGCCTACTGCAGTATGTTGACAGGATCTTGTAAGATAACCAGAGTATTGGCCTACTACAGTATGTAGACAGGATCTTGTCAGATAACCAGTATATCGACCTACGGCAGTATGTTGACAGGAACTTGTCAGATAACCAGGGTGTAGGCCTACGACAGTATGTTGACAGGATCTTGTCAGAAAACCTGAGTATCTGCCTCCATCAGTACGTTGACAGCGTCTCGTCAAATAACCAAAGTAGCTCCTACTAGAGTATGTTGACAGGATCTTGTCAGATAACCTGAGTATCGGCCTACGACAGTATGTTGACAGGCTCTTGTCAGATAACCAGGGTATCGGCCTACTACAGTATGTTGACAGGGTCTTGTCAGATAACCAGGATGTCGGCCTACGACAGTATGTTGACATGATTTTGTTAGATAACCAGAGTATCGGCCTACGACAGTATGTTGACAGGGCCTTGTCAGATAACCAGGGTGTCGGCCTACGACAGTATGTTGACAGGATCTTGTCAGAAAACCTTAGTATCGGCCTACTACAGTATGTTGACAGGATCTAGTCAGATTACCAGGGTATCGGCCTACTACAGTATGTTGACAGCGTCTCGTCAAATAACCAAAGTAGCTCCTGCTGCAGTATGTTGACAGGGTTTGTCAGATAACCAGGGTGTTGGTCTACGACAGTATGTTGACAGGGACTGGTCAGATAACCTGAGTATCGGCATACTACAGTATATTGACAGGATCTTGTCAGATAACCAGGGTACCGGCCTAAGACAGTATGTTGACAGGATCTTGTCAGATAACCAGAGTATCGGCCTACTACAGTATGTAGACAGGATCTTGTCAGATAACCAGGGAATCTGCCTACGACAGTATGTTGACAAGCTCTTGTCAGATAACCAGGGTATCGGCCTACAACAGTATGTTGACAGGATCTTGTCAGATTACCTGAGTATCAGCTTACTACAGTTTGTTGACAGGATCTTGTCAGATAACCAGAGTATTGGCCTACTACAGTATGTTGACAGGATCTTGTCATATAACCAGGATGTCGGCCTACGACAGTATGTTGACAGGATCTTGTCAGATAACCAGAGTATCGGCCTACGACAGTATGTTGACATGATTTTGTTAGATAACCAGAGTATCGGCCTACGACAGTATGTTGACAGGTTCTTGTCAGATAACCAGGGTATCGGCCTACGACAGTATGTTGACAGGATCTTGTCAGATTACCTGAGTATCAGCCTACTACAGTTTGTTGACAGGCTCTTGTCAGATAACCAGAGTATCGGCCTACTACAGTATGTTGACAGGATCTTGTAATATAACCAAGATGTCAGCCTACGACAGTATGTTGACAGGTTTTGTCAGATAACCAGAGTATCGGCCTACTACAGTATGTAGACAGGATCTTGTCAGATAACCAGGGAGTCTGCCTACGACAGTATGTTGAGAGGTTCTTGTCAGATAACCAGGGTATCGGCCTACGACAGTATGTTGACAGGATCTTGTCAGATTACCTGAGTATCAGCCTACTACAGTTTGTTGACAGGATCTTGTCAGATAACCAGAGTATCGGCCTACTACAGTATGTTGACAGGATCTTGTCAGATAACCAGAGTATCGGCCTACGACAGTATGTTGACATGATTTTGTTAGATAACCAGAGTATCGGCCTACGACAGTATGTTGACAGGTTCTTGTCAGATAACCAGGGTATCGGCCTACGACAGTATGTTGACAGGATCTTGTCAGATTACCTGAGTATCAGCCTACTACAGTTTGTTGACAGGCTCTTGTCAGATAACCAGAGTATCGGCCTACTACAGTATGTTGACAGGATCTTGTAATATAACCAAGATGTCAGCCTACGACAGTATGTTGACAGGTTTTGTCAGATAACCAGAGTATCGGCCTACTACAGTATGTAGACAGGATCTTGTCAGATAACCAGGGAGTCTGCCTACGACAGTATGTTGAGAGGTTCTTGTCAGATAACCAGGGTATCGGCCTACGACAGTATGTTGACAGGATCTTGTCAGATTACCTGAGTATCAGCCTACTACAGTTTGTTGACAGGATCTTGTCAGATAACCAGAGTATCGGCCTACTACAGTATGTTGACAGGATCTTGTCATATAACCAGGATGTCGGCCTACGACAGTATGTTGACATGATTTTGTTAGATAACCAGAGTATCGGTCTACGACAGTATGTTGACAGCGGTTGTCAGATAACCAGGGTGTCGGCCTACGACAGTATGTTGACAGGATCTTGTCAGAAAACCTGAGTATCGGCCTACTACAGTGTGTTGACAGGATCTTGTCAGATAACCTGAGTATCGGTCTACGACAGTATGTTGACTGACAGGATCTTGTCAGATAACCAGAGTATCGGCCTAGGACAGTATGTTGACAGAGTCTTGTCAGATAACCAGGGTATTGGCCTACTACAGTATGTTGACAGGGTCTTGTCAGATAACCAAGGTATCGGCATACTACAGTATGTGGACAGGGACTTGTCAGATAACCAGGGTATCGTTATACTACAATATGTTGACAGGTTCTTGTCAGATAACCAGTGTATTGGCCTACGACAGTATGTTGACAGGGTCTTGTCAGATAACCAGAGTATCGGCCTACGACAGTATGTTGACATGATTTTGTTAGATAACCAGAGTATCGGCCTACTACAGCATGTTGACAGGATCTTGTCATTGAACCAGGATGTCGGCCTACGACAGTATGTTGACAGGATCTTGTCAGATAACCAGAGTATCGGCCTACGACAGTATGTTGACATGATTTATTTAGATAACCAGAGTATCGGCCTACGACAGTATGTTGACAGGGACTTGTCAGATAACCAGGGTGTCGGCCTACTACAGTATGTTGACTGAGAGGATCTTGTCAGAAAACCTGAGTATTGGCCTCCATCAGTATGTTGACAGGATCTTGTCAGACAACCAGAGTATCGGCCTACTAAAGTATGTTGACAGCGTCTCGTCAAATAACCAAAGTAGCTCCTACTATAGTATGTTGACAGGGTTTGTCAGATAACCTGAGTATCGGCATACTACAGTATATTGACAGGATATTGTCAGATAACCAGGGTAGCAACCTACGACAGTATGTTTACAGGATCTTGTCAGATAGCCAGAGTATCGGCCTACTACAGTATGTAGACAGAATCTTGTCAGATAACCAGGGTATCGGCCTACTACAGTATGTTGACAGGATCTTGTCAGACAACCAGAGTATCGGCCTACTACAGTATGTTGACAGCGTCTCGTCAAATAACCAAAGTAGCTCCTACTAGACTATGTTGACAGGGTTTATCAGATAACCAGGGTGTTGGTCTACGACAGTATGTTGACAGGGTCTGGTCAGATAACCAGATTATCGGCATACTACAGTATGTAGACAGGATATTGTCAGATAACCAGGGTACCGGCCTACGACAGTATGTTTACAGGATCTTGTCAGATAACCAGAGTATCGGCCTACTACAGTATGTAGACAGGATCTTGTCAGATAACCAGGGAATCTGCCTACGACAGTATGTTGACAGGTTCTTGTCAGATAACAAGGGTATCGTCCTACGACAGTATGTTGACAGGCTCTTGTCAGATAACCTGAGTATTGGCCTACTACAGTATGTTGACAGGATCTAGTCAGATAACCAGGGTATCGGCCTACTACAGTATGTTGACAGCGTCTCGTCAAATAACCAAAGTAGCGCCTACTGCAGTATGTTGACAGGATCTTGTAAGATAACCAGAGTATTGGCCTACTACAGTATGTAGACAGGATCTTGTCAGATAACCAGTATATCGACCTACGGCAGTATGTTGACAGGAACTTGTCAGATAACCAGGGTGTAGGCCTACGACAGTATGTTGACAGGATCTTGTCAGAAAACCTGAGTATCTGCCTCCATCAGTACGTTGACAGCGTCTCGTCAAATAACCAAAGTAGCTCCTACTAGAGTATGTTGACAGGATCTTGTCAGATAACCTGAGTATCGGCCTACGACAGTATGTTGACAGGCTCTTGTCAGATAACCAGGGTATCGGCCTACTACAGTATGTTGACAGGGTCTTGTCAGATAACCAGGATGTCGGCCTACGACAGTATGTTGACATGATTTTGTTAGATAACCAGAGTATCGGCCTACGACAGTATGTTGACAGGGCCTTGTTAGATAACCAGGGTGTCGGCCTACGACAGTATGTTGACAGGATCTTGTCAGAAAACCTTAGTATCGGCCTACTACAGTATGTTGACAGGATCTAGTCAGATAACTAGGGTATCGGCCTACTACAGTATGTTGACAGCGTCTCGTCAAATAACCAAAGTAGCTCCTGCTGCAGTATGTTGACAGGGTTTGTCAGATAACCTGAGTATCGGCATACTACAGTATATTGACAGGATCTTGTCAGATAACCAGGGTACCGGCCTAAGACAGTATGTTGACAGGATCTTGTCAGATAACCAGAGTATCGGCCTACTACAGTATGTAGACAGGATCTTGTCAGATAACCAGGGAATCTGCCTACGACTGTATGTTGACAGGCTCTTGTCAGATAACCAGGGTATCGGCCTACGACAGTATGTTGACAGGATCTTGTCAGATTACCTGAGTATCAGCTTACTACAGTTTGTTGACAGGATCTTGTCAGATAACCAGAGTATTGGCCTACTACAGTATGTTGACAGGATCTTGTCATATAACCAGGATGTCGGCCTACGACAGTATGTTGACAGGATCTTGTCAGATAACCAGAGTATCGGCCTACGACAGTATGTTGACATGATTTTGTTAGATAACCAGAGTATCGGCCTACGACAGTATGTTGACAGGATCATGTCAGATAACCTTAATATTGGCCTACTACAGTATGTTGACAGGATCTAGTCAGATAACCAGGGTATCGGCCTACTACAGAATGTTGACAGCGTCTCGTCAAATAACCAAAGTAGCGCCTACTGCAGTATGTTGACAAGATCTTGTAAGATAACCAGAGTATTGGCCTACTACAGTATGTAGACAGGATCTTGTCAGATAACCAGAATATCGACCTACGGCAGTATGTTGACAGGAACTTGTCAGATAACCAGGGTTTAGGCCTACGACAGTATGTTGACAGGATCTTGTCAGAAAACCTGAGTATCGGCCTACTACAGTATGTTGACAGCGTCTCGTCAAATAACCAAAGTAGCTCCTACTAGAGTATGTTGACAGGATCTTGTCAGATAACCTGAGTATCGGCCTACAACAGTATGTTGACAGGATCTTGTCAGATAACCAGAGTATCGGCCTACGACAGTATGTTGACATGATTTTGTTAGATAACCAGAGTATCGGCCTACGACAGTATGTTGACAGGTTCTTGTCAGATAACCAGGGTATCGGCCTACGACAGTATGTTGACAGGATCTTGTCAGATTACCTGAGTATCAGCCTACTACAGTTTGTTGACAGGCTCTTGTCAGATAACCAGAGTATCGGCCTACTACAGTATGTTGACAGGATCTTGTAATATAACCAAGATGTCAGCCTACGACAGTATGTTGACAGGTTTTGTCAGATAACCAGAGTATCGGCCTACTACAGTATGTAGACAGGATCTTGTCAGATAACCAGGGAGTCTGCCTACGACAGTATGTTGAGAGGTTCTTGTCAGATAACCAGGGTATCGGCCTACGACAGTATGTTGACAGGATCTTGTCAGATTACCTGAGTATCAGCCTACTACAGTTTGTTGACAGGATCTTGTCAGATAACCAGAGTATCGGCCTACTACAGTATGTTGACAGGATCTTGTCATATAACCAGGATGTCGGCCTACGACAGTATGTTGACATGATTTTGTTAGATAACCAGAGTATCGGTCTACGACAGTATGTTGACAGCGGTTGTCAGATAACCAGGGTGTCGGCCTACGACAGTATGTTGACAGGATCTTGTCAGAAAACCTGAGTATCGGCCTACTACAGTGTGTTGACAGGATCTTGTCAGATAACCTGAGTATCGGTCTACGACAGTATGTTGACTGACAGGATCTTGTCAGATAACCAGAGTATCGGCCTAGGACAGTATGTTGACAGAGTCTTGTCAGATAACCAGGGTATTGGCCTACTACAGTATGTTGACAGGGTCTTGTCAGATAACCAAGGTATCGGCATACTACAGTATGTGGACAGGGACTTGTCAGATAACCAGGGTATCGTTATACTACAATATGTTGACAGGTTCTTGTCAGATAACCAGTGTATTGGCCTACGACAGTATGTTGACAGGGTCTTGTCAGATAACCAGAGTATCGGCCTACGACAGTATGTTGACATGATTTTGTTAGATAACCAGAGTATCGGCCTACTACAGCATGTTGACAGGATCTTGTCATTGAACCAGGATGTCGGCCTACGACAGTATGTTGACAGGATCTTGTCAGATAACCAGAGTATCGGCCTACGACAGTATGTTGACATGATTTATTTAGATAACCAGAGTATCGGCCTACGACAGTATGTTGACAGGGACTTGTCAGATAACCAGGGTGTCGGCCTACTACAGTATGTTGACTGAGAGGATCTTGTCAGAAAACCTGAGTATTGGCCTCCATCAGTATGTTGACAGGATCTTGTCAGACAACCAGAGTATCGGCCTACTAAAGTATGTTGACAGCGTCTCGTCAAATAACCAAAGTAGCTCCTACTATAGTATGTTGACAGGGTTTGTCAGATAACCTGAGTATCGGCATACTACAGTATATTGACAGGATATTGTCAGATAACCAGGGTAGCAACCTACGACAGTATGTTTACAGGATCTTGTCAGATAGCCAGAGTATCGGCCTACTACAGTATGTAGACAGAATCTTGTCAGATAACCAGGGTATCGGCCTACTACAGTATGTTGACAGGATCTTGTCAGACAACCAGAGTATCGGCCTACTACAGTATGTTGACAGCGTCTCGTCAAATAACCAAAGTAGCTCCTACTAGACTATGTTGACAGGGTTTATCAGATAACCAGGGTGTTGGTCTACGACAGTATGTTGACAGGGTCTGGTCAGATAACCAGATTATCGGCATACTACAGTATGTAGACAGGATATTGTCAGATAACCAGGGTACCGGCCTACGACAGTATGTTTACAGGATCTTGTCAGATAACCAGAGTATCGGCCTACTACAGTATGTAGACAGGATCTTGTCAGATAACCAGGGAATCTGCCTACGACAGTATGTTGACAGGTTCTTGTCAGATAACAAGGGTATCGGCCTACGACAGTATGTTGACAGGCTCTTGTCAGATAACCTGAGTATTGGCCTACTACAGTATGTTGACAGGATCTAGTCAGATAACCAGGGTATCGGCCTACTACAGTATGTTGACAGCGTCTCGTCAAATAACCAAAGTAGCGCCTACTGCAGTATGTTGACAGGATCTTGTAAGATAACCAGAGTATTGGCCTACTACAGTATGTAGACAGGATCTTGTCAGATAACCAGTATATCGACCTACGGCAGTATGTTGACAGGAACTTGTCAGATAACCAGGGTGTAGGCCTACGACAGTATGTTGACAGGATCTTGTCAGAAAACCTGAGTATCTGCCTCCATCAGTACGTTGACAGCGTCTCGTCAAATAACCAAAGTAGCTCCTACTAGAGTATGTTGACAGGATCTTGTCAGATAACCTGAGTATCGGCCTACGACAGTATGTTGACAGGCTCTTGTCAGATAACCAGGGTATCGGCCTACTACAGTATGTTGACAGGGTCTTGTCAGATAACCAGGATGTCGGCCTACGACAGTATGTTGACATGATTTTGTTAGATAACCAGAGTATCGGCCTACGACAGTATGTTGACAGGGCCTTGTCAGATAACCAGGGTGTCGGCCTACGACAGTATGTTGACAGGATCTTGTCAGAAAACCTTAGTATCGGCCTACTACAGTATGTTGACAGGATCTAGTCAGATAACTAGGGTATCGGCCTACTACAGTATGTTGACAGCGTCTCGTCAAATAACCAAAGTAGCTCCTGCTGCAGTATGTTGACAGGGTTTGTCAGATAACCTGAGTATCGGCATACTACAGTATATTGACAGGATCTTGTCAGATAACCAGGGTACCGGCCTAAGACAGTATGTTGACAGGATCTTGTCAGATAACCAGAGTATCGGCCTACTACAGTATGTAGACAGGATCTTGTCAGATAACCAGGGAATCTGCCTACGACTGTATGTTGACAGGCTCTTGTCAGATAACCAGGGTATCGGCCTACGACAGTATGTTGACAGGATCTTGTCAGATTACCTGAGTATCAGCTTACTACAGTTTGTTGACAGGATCTTGTCAGATAACCAGAGTATTGGCCTACTACAGTATGTTGACAGGATCTTGTCATATAACCAGGATGTCGGCCTACGACAGTATGTTGACAGGATCTTGTCAGATAACCAGAGTATCGGCCTACGACAGTATGTTGACATGATTTTGTTAGATAACCAGAGTATCGGCCTACGACAGTATGTTGACAGGATCATGTCAGATAACCTTAATATTGGCCTACTACAGTATGTTGACAGGATCTAGTCAGATAACCAGGGTATCGGCCTACTACAGAATGTTGACAGCGTCTCGTCAAATAACCAAAGTAGCGCCTACTGCAGTATGTTGACAAGATCTTGTAAGATAACCAGAGTATTGGCCTACTACAGTATGTAGACAGGATCTTGTCAGATAACCAGAATATCGACCTACGGCAGTATGTTGACAGGAACTTGTCAGATAACCAGGGTTTAGGCCTACGACAGTATTATGACAGGATCTTGTCAGAAAACCTGAGTATCGGCCTACTACAGTATGTTGACAGCGTCTCGTCAAATAACCAAAGTAGCTCCTACTAGAGTATGTTGACAGGATCTTGTCAGATAACCTGAGTATCGGCCTACAACAGTATGTTGACAGGCTCTTGTCAGATAACCAGGGTATCGGCCTACTACAGTATGTTGACAGGGTCTTGTCAGATAACCAGGGTATCGGCATACTACAATTAGTTGACATGTTCTTGTCAGATAACCAGTGTATTGGCCTACGACAGTATGTTGACAGTATCTTGTCATATAACCAGGATGTCGGCCTACGACAGTATGTTGACAGGATTTTGTCAGATAACCAGAGTATCGGCCTACTACAGTATGTAGACAGGATCTTGTCAGATAACCAGGGAGTCTGCCTACGACAGTATGTTGACAGGTTCTTGTCAGATAACCTGGGTATCGGCCTACGACAGTATGTTGACAGGATCTTGTCAGATTACCTGAGTATCAGCCTACTACAGTTTGTTGACAGGCTCTTGTCAGATAACCAGAGTATCGGCCTACTACAGTATGTTGACAGGATCTTGTAATATAACCAAGATGTCAGCCTACGACAGTATGTTGACAGGTTTTGTCAGATAACCAGAGTATCGGCCTACTACAGTATGTAGACAGGATCTTGTCAGATAACCAGGAAGTCTGCCTACGACAGTATGTTGAGAGGTTCTTGTCAGATAACCAGGGTATCGGCCTACGACAGTATGTTGACAGGATCTTGTCAGATTACCTGAGTATCAGCCTACTACAGTTTGTTGACAGGATCTTGTCAGATAACCAGGGTATCGGCCTACTACAGTATGTTGACAGGCTCTTGTCAGATAACCAGGGTATCGGCCTACTACAGTATGTTGACAGGGTCTTGTCAGATAACCAGGGTATCGGCATACTACAGTATGTTGACAGGGACTTGTCAGATAACCAGGGTGTCGGCATACTACAATATGTTGACATGTTCTTGTCAGATAACCAGTGTATTGGCCTACGACAGTATGTTGACAGTATCTTGTCATATAACCAGGATGTCGGCCTACGACAGTATGTTGACAGGATTTTGTCAGATAACCAGAGTATCGGCCTACTACAGTATGTAGACAGGATCTTGTCAGATAACCAGGGAGTCTGCCTACGACAGTATGTTGACAGGTTCTTGTCAGATAACCTGGGTATCGGCCTACGACAGTATGTTGACAAGATCTTGTCAGATTACCTGAGTATCAGCCAACTACAGTTTGTTGACAGGATCTTGTCAGATAACCAGAGTATCGGCCTACGACAGTATGTTGACAGGATCTTGTCAGATTACCTGAGTATCAGCCTACTACAGTTTGTTGACAGGCTCTTGTCAGATAACCAGAGTATCGGCCTACTACAGTATGTTGACAGGATCTTGTAATATAACCAAGATGTCAGCCTACGACAGTATGTTGACAGGTTTTGTCAGATAACCAGAGTATCGGCCTACTACAGTATGTAGACAGGATCTTGTCAGATAACCAGGGAGTCTGCCTACGACAGTATGTTGAGAGGTTCTTGTCAGATAACCAGGGTATCGGCCTACGACAGTATGTTGACAGGATCTTGTCAGATTACCTGAGTATCAGCCTACTACAGTTTGTTGACAGGATCTTGTCAGATAACCAGGGTATCGGCCTACTACAGTATGTTGACAGGCTCTTGTCAGATAACCAGGGTATCGGCCTACTACAGTATGTTGACAGGGTCTTGTCAGATAACCAGGGTATCGGCATACTACAGTATGTTGACAGGGACTTGTCAGATAACCAGGGTGTCGGCATACTACAATATGTTGACATGTTCTTGTCAGATAACCTGTGTATTGGCCTACGACAGTATGGTGACAGTATCTTGTCATATAACCAGGATGTCGGCCTACGACAGTATGTTGACAGGATTTTGTCAGATAACCAGAGTATCGGCCTACTACAGTATGTAGACAGGATCTTGTCAGATAACCAGGGAGTCTGCCTACGACAGTATGTTGACAGGTTCTTGTCAGATAACCTGGGTATCGGCCTACGACAGTATGTTGACAGGATCTTGTCAGATTACCTGAGTATCAGCCAACTACAGTTTGTTGACAGGCTCTTGTCAGATAACCAGAGTATCGGCCTACTACAGTATGTTGACAGGATCTTGTAATATAACCAAGATGTCAGCCTACGAAAGTATGTTGACAGGTTTTGTCAGATAACCAGAGTATCGGCCTACTACAGTATGTAGACAGGATCTTGTCAGATAACCAGGGAGTCTGCCTACGACAGTATGTTGAGAGGTTCTTGTCAGATAACCAGGGTATCGGCCTACGACAGTATGTTGACAGGATCTTGTCAGATTACCTGAGTATCAGCCTACTACAGTTTGTTGACAGGCTCTTGTCAGATAACCAGAGTATCGGCCTACTACAGTATGTTGACAGGATCTTGTAATATAACCAAGATGTCAGCCTACGACAGTATGTTGACAGGTTTTGTCAGATAACCAGAGTATCGGCCTACTACAGTATGTAGACAGGATCTTGTCAGATAACCAGGGAGTCTGCCTACGACAGTATGTTGAGAGGTTCTTGTCAGATAACCAGGGTATCGGCCTACGACAGTATGTTGACAGGATCTTGTCAGATTACCTGAGTATCAGCCTACTACAGTTTGTTGACAGGATCTTGTCAGATAACCAGAGTATCGGCCTACTACAGTATGTTGACAGGATCTTGTCATATAACCAGGATGTCGGCCTACGACAGTATGTTGACAGGATCTTGTCAGATAACCAGAGTATCGGCCTACGACAGTATGTTGACATGATTTTGTTAGATAACCAGAGTATCGGCCTACGACAGTATGTTGACAGGGGTTGTCAGATAACCAGGGTGTCGGCCTACGACAGTATGTTGACAGGATCTTGTCAGAAAACCTGAGTATCGGCCTACTACAGTGTGTTGACAGGATCTTTTCAGATAACCTGAGTATCGGTCTACGACAGTATGTTGACTGACAGGATCTTGTCAGATAACCAGATTATCGGCCTAGGACAGTATGTTGACAGAGTCTTGTCAGATAACCAGGGTATCGGCCTACTACAGTATGTTGACAGGGTCTTGTCAGATAACCAAGGTATCGGCATACTACAGTATGTGGACAGGGACTTGTCAGATAACCAGGGTATCGTTATACTACAATATGTTGACAGGTTCTTGTCAGATAACCAGTGTATTGGCCTACGACAGTATGTTGACAGGGTCTTGTCAGATAACCAGAGTATCGGCCTACGACAGTATGTTGACAGGGACTTGTCAGATAACCAGGGTGTCGGCGTACTACAGTATGTTGACTGACAGGATCTTGTCAGAAAACCTGAGTATCGGCCTCCATCAGTATGTTGACAGGATCTTGTCAGACAACCAGAGTATCGGCCTACTAAAGTATGTTGACAGCGTCTCGTCAAATAACCAAAGTAGCTCCTACTAGAGTATGTTGACAGGGTTTGTCAGATAACCTGAGTATCGGCATACTACAGTATATTGACAGGATATTGTCAGATAACCAGGGTAGCAACCTACGACAGTATGTTTACAGGATCTTGTCAGATAGCCAGAGTATCGGCCTACTACAGTATGTAGACAGAATCTTGTCAGATAACCAGGGAATCTGCCTACGACAGTATGTTGACAGAGTCTTGTCAGATAACCAGGGTATCGGCCTACTACAGTATGTTGACAGGATCTTGTCAGACAACCAGAGTATCGGCCTACTACAGTATGTTGACAGCGTCTCGTCAAATAACCAAAGTAGCTCCTACTAGACTATTTTGACAGGGTTTATCAGATAACCAGGGTGTTGGTCTACGACAGTATGTTGACAGGGACTGGTCAGATAACCAGAGTATCGGCATACTACAGTATGTAGACAGGATATTGTCAGATAACCTGGGTACTGGCCTACGACAGTATGTTTACAGGATCTTGTCAGATAACCAGAGTATCGGCCTACTACAGTAGGTAGACAGGATCTTGTCAGATAACCAGGGAATCTGCCTACGACAGTATGTTGACAGGTTCTTGTCAGATAACCAGGGTATTGGCCTACGACAGTATGTTGACAGGGTCTTGTCAGATAACCAGAGTATCGGCCTACGACAGTATGTTGACAGGGACTTGTCAGATAACCAGGGTGTCGGCGTACTACAGTATGTTGACTGACAGGATCTTGTCAGAAAACCTGAGTATCGGCCTCCATCAGTATGTTGACAGGATCTTGTCAGACAACCAGAGTATCGGCCTACTAAAGTATGTTGACAGCGTCTCGTCAAATAACCAAAGTATCTCCTACTAGAGTATGTTGACAGGGTTTGTCAGATAACCTGAGTATCAGCATACTACAGTATATTGACAGGATATTGTCAGATAACCAGGGTAGCAACCTACGACAGTATGTTTACAGGATCTTGTCAGATAGCCAGAGTATCGGCCTACTACAGTATGTAGACAGAATCTTGTCAGATAACCAGGGAATCTGCCTACTACAGTATGTTGACAGAGTCTTGTCAGATAACCAGGGTATCGGCCTACTACAGTATGTTGACAGGATCTTGTCAGACAACCAGAGTATCGGCCTACTACAGTATGTTGACAGCGTCTCGTCAAATAACCAAAGTAGCTCCTACTAGACTATGTTGACAGGGTTTATCAGATAACCAGGGTGTTGGTCTACGACAGTATGTTGACAGGGACTGGTCAGATAACCAGAGTATCGGCATACTACAGTATGTAGACAGGATATTGTCAGATAACCTGGGTACCGGCCTACGACAGTATGTTTACAGGATCTTGTCAGATAACCAGAGTATCGGCCTACTACAGTAGGTAGACAGGATCTTGTCAGATAACCAGGGAATCTGCCTACGACAGTATGTTGACAGGTTCTTGTCAGATAACCAGGGTATCGGCCTACGACAGTATGTTGACAGGCTCTTGTCAGATAACCTGAGTATTGGCCTACTACAGTATGTTGACAGGATCTAGTCAGATAACCAGGGTATCGGCCTACTACAGTATGTTGACAGCGTCTCGTCAAATAACCAAAGTAGTGCCTACTGCAGTATGTTGACAGGATCTTGTAAGATAACCAGAGTATTGGCCTACTACAGTATGTAGACAGGATCTTGTCAGATAACCAGTATATCGACCTACGGCAGTATGTTGACAGGAACTTGTCAGATAACCAGGGTGTAGGCCTACGACAGTATGTTGACAGGATCTTGTCAGAAAACCTGAGTATCTGCCTCCATCAGTACGTTGACAGCGTCTCGTCAAATAACCAAAGTAGCTCCTACTAGAGTATGTTGACAGGATCTTGTCAGATAACCTGAGTATCGGCCTACGACAGTATGTTGACAGGCTCTTGTCAGATAACCAGGGTATCGGCCTACTACAGTATGTTGACAGGCTCTTGTCAGATAACCAGGGTATCGGCCTACGACAGTATGTTGACAGGATCTAGTCAGATAACCAGGGTATCGGCCTACTACAGTATGTTGACAGCGTCTCGTCAAATAACCAAAGTAGCGCCTACTGCAGTATGTTGACAGGATCTTGTAAGATAACCAGAGTATTGGCCTACTACAGTATGTAGACAGGATCTTGTCAGATAACCAGAATATCGACCTACGGCAGTATGTTGACAGGAACTTGTCAGATAACCAGGGTGTAGGCCTACGACAGTATGTTGACAGGATCTTGTCAGAAAACCTGAGTGTCGGCCTCCATCAGTACGTTGACAGCGTCTCGTCAAATAACCAAAGTAGCTCCTACTAGAGTATGTTGACAGGATCTTGTCAGATAACCTGAGTATCGGCCTACGACAGTATGTTGACAGGGTCTTGTCAGATAACCAGGATGTCGGCATACGACAGTATGTTGACAGGATCTTGTCAGATAAACAGAGTATCGGCCTACGACAGTATGTTGACATGATTTTGTTAGATAACCAGAGTATCGGCCTACGACAGTATGTTGACAGGGCCTTGTCAGATAACCAGGGTGTCGGCCTACGACAGTATGTTGACAGGATCTTGTCAGAAAACCTTAGTATCGGCCTACTACAGTATGTTGACAGGATCTAGTCAGATAACCAGGGTATCGGCCTACTACAGTATGTTGACAGCGTCTCGTCAAATAACCAAAGTAGCGCCTACTGCAGTATGTTGACAGGGTTTGTCAGATAACCAGGGTGTTGGTCTACGACAGTATGTTGACAGGGACTGGTCAGATAACCTGAGTATCGGCATACTACAGTATATTGACAGGATCTTGTCAGATAACCAGGGTACCGGCCTACGACAGTATGTTGACAGGATCTTGTCAGATAACCAGAGTATCGGCCTACTACAGTATGTAGACAGGATCTTGTCAGATAACCAGGGAATCTGCCTACGACAGTATGTTGACAGGCTCTTGTCAGATAACCAGGGTATCGGCCTACGACAGTATGTTGACAGGATCTTGTCAGATTACCTGAGTATCAGCTTACTACAGTTTGTTGACAGGATCTTGTCAGATAACCAGAGTATTGGCCTACTACAGTATGTTGACAGGATCTTGTCATATAACCAGGATGTCGGCCTACGACAGTATGTTGACAGGATCTTGTCAGATAACCAGAGTATCGGCCTACGACAGTATGTTGACATGATTTTGTTAGATAACCAGAGTATCGGCCTACGACAGTATGTTGACAGGGCCTTGTCAGATAACCAGGGTGTCTCCCTACGACAGTATGTTGACAGGATCTTGTCAGAAAACCTTAGTATCGGCCTACTACAGTATGTTGACAGGATCTAGTCAGATAACCAGGGTATCGGCCTACTACATTATGTTGACAGCGTCTCGTCAAATAACCAAAGTAGCGCCTACTGCAGTATGTTGACAGGGTTTGTCAGATAACCAGGGTGTTGGTCTACGACAGTATGTTGACAGGGACTGGTCAGATAACCTGAGTATCGGCATACTACAGTATATTGACAGGATCTTGTCAGATAACCAGGGTACCGGCCTACGACAGCATGTTGACAGGATCTTGTCAGATAACCAGAGTATCGGCCTACTACAGTATGTAGACAGGATCTTGTCAGATAACCAGGGAATCTGCCTACGACAGTATGTTGACAGGCTCTTGTCAGATAACCAGGGTATCGGCCTACGACAGTATGTTGACAGGATCTTGTCAGATAACCTGAGTATTGGCCTACTACAGTATGTTGACAGGATCTAGTCAGATAACCAGGGTATCGGCCTACTACAGAATGTTGACAGCGTCTCGTCAAATAACCAAAGTAGCGCCTACTACAGTATGTAGACAGGATCTTGTCAGATATCCAGAATATCGACCTACGGCAGTATGCTGACAGGAACTTGTCAGATAACCAGGGTTTAGGCCTACGACAGTATGTTGACATGATCTTGTCAGAAAACCTGAGTATCGGCCTACTACAGTATGTTGACAGCGTCTCGTCAAATAACCAAAGTAGCTCCTACTAGAGTATGTTGACAGGATCTTGTCAGATAACCTGAGTATCGGCCTACGACAGTATGTTGACAGGCTCTTGTCAGATAACCAGGGTATCGGCCTACTACAGTATGTTGACAGGCTCTTGTCAGATAACCAGGGTATCGGCCTACTACAGTATGTTGACAGTGTCTTGTCAGATAACCAGGGTATCGGCATACTACAGTATGTTGACAGGGACTTGTCAGATAACCAGGGTATCGGCATACTACAATATGTTGACAGGTTCTTGTCAGATAACCAGTGTATTGGCCTACGACAGTATGTTGACAGGATCTTGTCAGATAACCAGAGTATCGGCATACTAGAGTATGTTGACAGGATCTTGTCAGATAACCAGGGAGTCTGCCTACGACAGTATGTTGACAGGTTCTTGTCAGATAACCAGGGTATCGGCCTACGACAGTATGTTGACAGGATCTTGTCAGATTACCTGAGTATCAGCCTATTACAGTTTGTTGACAGGATCTTGTCAGATAACCAAAGTATCGGCCTACTACAGTATGTTGACAGTATCTTGTCATATAACCAGGATGTCGGCCTACGACAGTATGTTGACAGGATTTTGTCAGATAACCAGAGTATCGGCCTACTACAGTATGTAGACAGGATCTTGTCAGATAACCAGGGAGTCTGCCTACGACAGTATGTTGACAGGTTCTTGTCAGATAACCTGGGTATCGGCCTACGACAGTATGTTGACAGGCTCTTGTCAGATTACCTGAGTATCAGTCAACTACAGTTTGTTGACAGGATCTTGTCAGATAACCAGAGTATCGGCCTACTACAGTATGTTGACAGGATCTTGTCAGATAACCAGAGTATCGGCCTACGACAGTATGTTGACATGATTTTGTTAGATAACCAGAGTATCGGCCTACGACAGTATGTTGACAGGGACTTGTCAGATAACCAGTGTGTCGGCCTACGACAGTATGTTGACAGGATCTTGTCAGAAAACCTGAGTATCGGCCTACAACAGTGTGTTGACAGGATCTTGTCAGATAACCTGAGTATCGGTCTACGACAGTATGTTGACAGGATCTTGTCAGATAACCAGAGTATCTGCATACTACAGTATGTTGACAGGGAACTTGTCAGATAACCAGGATATCGTTATACTACAATATGTTGACAGGTTCTTGTCAGACAACCAGTGTATTGGCCTACGACAGTATGTTGACAGGGTCTTGTCAGATAACCAGGGTGTAGGCCTACGACAGTATGTTGACAGGATCTTGTCAGAAAACCTGAGTATCGGCCTCCATCAGTATGTTGACAGGATCTTGTCAGACAACCAGAGTATCGGCCTACTACAGTATGTTGACAGCGTCTCGTCAAATAACCAAAGTAGCTCCTACTATAGTATGTTGACAGGGTCTTGTCAGATAACCTGAGTATTGGCCTACGACAGTATGTTGACAGGCTCTTGTCAGATAACCAGGGTATCGGACTACTACAGTATGTTGACAGGGTCTTGTCAGATAACCAGGGTATCGGCATACTACAGTATGTTGACAGGGACTTGTCAGATAACCAGGGTATCGGCATACTACAATATGTTGACAGGTTCTTGTCAGATAACCAGTGTATTGGCCTACGACAGTATGTTGACAGGATCTTGTCAGATAACCAGAGTATCGGCATACTAGAGTATGTTGACAGGTTCTTGTCAGATAACCAGGGAGTCTGCCTACGACAGTATGTTGACAGGTTCTTGTCAGATAACCAGGGTATCGGCCTACAACAGTGTGTTGACAGGATCTTGTCAGATAACCAGAGTATCAGCATACTACAGTATGTTGACAGGATCTTGTCAGATAACCAGAGTATCGGCATACTAGAGTATGTTGACAGGATCTTGTCAGATAACCAGGGTATCGGCCTACGACAGTATGTTGACAGGCTCTTGTCAGATAACCAGGGTATCGGCCTACTACAGTATGTTGACAGGCTCTTGTCAGATAACCAGGGTATCGGCCTACTACAGTATGTTGACAGTGTCTTGTCAGATAACCAGGGTATCGGCATACTACAGTATGTTGACAGGGACTTGTCAGATAACCAGGGTATCGGCATACTACAATATGTTGACAGGTTCTTGTCAGATAACCAGTGTATTGGCCTACGACAGTATGTTGACAGGATCTTGTCAGATAACCAGAGTATCGGCATACTAGAGTATGTTGACAGGATCTTGTCAGATAACCAGGGAGTCTGCCTACGACAGTATGTTGACAGGTTCTTGTCAGATAACCAGGGTATCGGCCTACGACAGTATGTTGACAGGATCTTGTCAGATTACCTGAGTATCAGCCTATTACAGTTTGTTGACAGGATCTTGTCAGATAACCAAAGTATCGGCCTACTACAGTATGTTGACAGTATCTTGTCATATAACCAGGATGTCGGCCTACGACAGTATGTTGACAGGATTTTGTCAGATAACCAGAGTATCGGCCTACTACAGTATGTAGACAGGATCTTGTCAGATAACCAGGGAGTCTGCCTACGACAGTATGTTGACAGGTTCTTGTCAGATAACCTGGGTATCGGCCTACGACAGTATGTTGACAGGCTCTTGTCAGATTACCTGAGTATCAGTCAACTACAGTTTGTTGACAGGATCTTGTCAGATAACCAGAGTATCGGCCTACTACAGTATGTTGACAGGATCTTGTCAGATAACCAGAGTATCGGCCTACGACAGTATGTTGACATGATTTTGTTAGATAACCAGAGTATCGGCCTACGACAGTATGTTGACAGGGACTTGTCAGATAACCAGTGTGTCGGCCTACGACAGTATGTTGACAGGATCTTGTCAGAAAACCTGAGTATCGGCCTACAACAGTGTGTTGACAGGATCTTGTCAGATAACCTGAGTATCGGTCTACGACAGTATGTTGACAGGATCTTGTCAGATAACCAGAGTATCTGCATACTACAGTATGTTGACAGGGAACTTGTCAGATAACCAGGATATCGTTATACTACAATATGTTGACAGGTTCTTGTCAGACAACCAGTGTATTGGCCTACGACAGTATGTTGACAGGGTCTTGTCAGATAACCAGGGTGTAGGCCTACGACAGTATGTTGACAGGATCTTGTCAGAAAACCTGAGTATCGGCCTCCATCAGTATGTTGACAGGATCTTGTCAGACAACCAGAGTATCGGCCTACTACAGTATGTTGACAGCGTCTCGTCAAATAACCAAAGTAGCTCCTACTATAGTATGTTGACAGGGTCTTGTCAGATAACCTGAGTATTGGCCTACGACAGTATGTTGACAGGCTCTTGTCAGATAACCAGGGTATCGGACTACTACAGTATGTTGACAGGGTCTTGTCAGATAACCAGGGTATCGGCATACTACAGTATGTTGACAGGGACTTGTCAGATAACCAGGGTATCGGCATACTACAATATGTTGACAGGTTCTTGTCAGATAACCAGTGTATTGGCCTACGACAGTATGTTGACAGGATCTTGTCAGATAACCAGAGTATCGGCATACTAGAGTATGTTGACAGGTTCTTGTCAGATAACCAGGGAGTCTGCCTACGACAGTATGTTGACAGGTTCTTGTCAGATAACCAGGGTATCGGCCTACAACAGTGTGTTGACAGGATCTTGTCAGATAACCAGAGTATCTGCATACTACAGTATGTTGACAGGATCTTGTCAGATAACCAGAGTATCGGCATACTAGAGTATGTTGACAGGATCTTGTCAGATAACCAGGGTATCGGCCTATAACAGTGTGTTGACAGGATCTTGTCAGATAACCTGAGTATCGGTCTACGACAGTATGTTGACAGGATCTTGTCAGATAACCAGAGTATCTGCATACTACAGTATGTTGACAGGGTCTTGTCAGATAACCAGGGTATCGTTATACTACAATATGTTGACAGGTTCTTGTCAGACAACCAGTGTATTGGCCTACGACAGTATGTTGACAGGGTCTTGTCAGATAACCAGGGTGTAGGCCTACGACAGTATGTTGACAGGATCTTGTCAGAAAACCTGAGTATCGGCCTCCATCAGTATGTTGACAGGATCTTGTCAGACAACCAGAGTATCGGCCTACTACAGTATGTTGACAGCGTCTCGTCAAATAACCAAAGTAGCTCCTACTATAGTATGTTGACAGGGTCTTGTCAGATAACCTGAGTTTTTGCCTACGACAGTATGTTGACAGGCTCTTGTCAGATAACCAGGGTATCGGACTACTACAGTATGTTGACAGGGTCTTGTCAGATAACCAGGGTATCGGCATACTACAGTATGTTGACAGGGACTTGTCAGATAACCAGGGTATCGGCATACTACAATATGTTGACAGGTTCTTGTCAGATAACCAGTGTATTGGCCTACGACAGTATGTTGACAGGATCTTGTCAGATAACCAGAGTATCGGCATACTAGAGTATGTTGACAGGATCTTGTCAGATAACCAGGGAGTCTGCCTACGACAGTATGTTGACAGGTTCTTGTCAGATAACCAGGGTATCGGCCTACAACAGTGTGTTGACAGGATCTTGTCAGATAACCTGAGTATCGGTCTACGACAGTATGTTGACAGGCTCTTGTCAGATTACCTGAGTATCAGTCAACTACAGTTTGTTGACAGGATCTTGTCAGATAACCAGAGTATCGGCCTACTACAGTATGTTGACAGGATCTTGTCAGATAACCAGAGTATCGGCCTACGACAGTATGTTGACATGATTTTGTTAGATAACCAGAGTATCGGCCTACGACAGTATGTTGACAGGGCCTTGTCAGATAACCAGGGTGTCGGCCTACGACAGTATGTTGACAGGATCTTGTCAGAAAACATGAGTATCGGCCTACAACAGTGTGTTGACAGGATCTTGTCAGATAACCTGAGTATCGGTCTACGACAGTATGTTGACAGGATCTTGTCAGATAACCAGAGTATCTGCATACTACAGTATGTTGACAGGGACTTGTCAGATAACCAGGGTATCGTTATACTACAATATGTTGACAGGTTCTTGTCAGACAACCAGTGTATTGGCCTACGACAGTATGTTGACAGGGTCTTGTCAGATAACCAGGGTGTAGGCCTACGACAGTATGTTGACAGGATCTTGTCAGAAAACCTGAGTATCGGCCTCCATCAGTATGTTGACAGGATCTTGTCAGACAACCAGAGTATCGGCCTACTACAGTATGTTGACAGCGTCTCGTCAAATAACCAAAGTAGCTCCTACTATAGTATGTTGACAGGGTCTTGTCAGATAACCTGAGTATTGGCCTACGACAGTATGTTGACAGGCTCTTGTCAGATAACCAGGGTATCGGACTACTACAGTATGTTGACAGGGTCTTGTCAGATAACCAGGGTATCGGCATACTACAGTATGTTGACAGGGACTTGTCAGATAACCAGGGTATCGGCATACTACAATATGTTGACAGGTTCTTGTCAGATAACCAGTGTATTGGCCTACGACAGTATGTTGACAGGCTCTTGTCAGATAACCAGAGTATCGGCATACTAGAGTATGTTGACAGGATCTTGTCAGATAACCAGGGAGTCTGCCTACGACAGTATGTTGACAGGTTCTTGTCAGATAACCAGGGTATCGGCCTATAACAGTGTGTTGACAGGATCTTGTCAGATAACCTGAGTATCGGTCTACGACAGTATGTTGACAGGATCTTGTCAGATAACCAGAGTATCTGCATACTACAGTATGTTGACAGGGTCTTGTCAGATAACCAGGGTATCGTTACCCTACAATATGTTGACAGGTTCTTGTCAGACAACCAGTGTATTGGCCTACGACAGTATGTTGACAGGGTCTTGTCAGATAACCAGGGTGTAGGCCTACGACAGTATGTTGACAGGATCTTGTCAGAAAACCTGAGTATCGGCCTCCATCAGTATGTTGACAGGATCTTGTCAGACAACCAGAGTATCGGCCTACTACAGTATGTTGACAGCGTCTCGTCAAATAACCAAAGTAGCTCCTACTATAGTATGTTGACAGGGTCTTGTCAGATAACCTGAGTTTTTGCCTACGACAGTATGTTGACAGGCTCTTGTCAGATAACCAGGGTATCGGACTACTACAGTATGTTGACAGGGTCTTGTCAGATAACCAGGGTATCGGCATACTACAATATGTTGACAGGTTCTTGTCAGATAACCAGTGTATTGGCCTACGACAGTATGTTGACAGGATCTTGTCAGATAACCAGAGTATCGGCATACTAGAGTATGTTGACAGGATCTTGTCAGATAACCAGGGTATCGGCCTACGACAGTATGTTGACAGGATCTTGTCAGACTACCTGAGTATCAGCCTACTACAGTTTGTTGACAGGCTCTTGTCAGATAACCAGAGTATCGGCCTACTACAGTATGTTGACAGGATCTTGTAATATAACCAAGATGTCAGCCTACGACAGTATGTTGACAGGTTTTGTCAGATAACCAGAGTATCGGCCTACTACAGTATGTAGACAGGAACTTGTCAGATAACCAGGGAGTCTGCCTACGACAGTATGTTGACAGGTTCTTGTCAGATAACCAGGGTATCGGCCTACGACAGTATGTTGACAGGATCTTGTCAGATTACCTGAGTATCAGCCTACTACAGTTTGTTGACAGGATCTTGTCAGATAACCAGAGTATCGGCCTACTACAGTATGTTGACAGGTTCTTGTCAGATAACCAGGGTATCGGCCTACAACAGTGTGTTGACAGGATCTTGTCAGATAACCTGAGTATCGGTCTACGACAGTATGTTGACAGGATCTTGTCAGATAACCAGAGTATCTGCATACTACAGTATGTTGACAGGGACTTGTCAGATAACCAGGGTATCGTTATACTACAATATGTTGACAGGTTCTTGTCAGACAACCAGTGTATTGGCCTACGACAGTATGTTGACAGGGTCTTGTCAGATAACCAGGGTGTAGGCCTACGACAGTATGTTGACAGGATCTTGTCAGAAAACCTGAGTATCGGCCTCCGTCAGTATGTTGACAGGATCTTGTCAGACAACCAGAGTATCGGCCTACTACAGTATGTTGACAGCGTCTCGTCAAATAACCAAAGTAGCTCCTACTATAGTATGTTGACAGGGTCTTGTCAGATAACCTGAGTTTTTGCCTACGACAGTATGTTGACAGGCTCTTGTCAGATAACCAGGGTATCGGACTACTACAGTATGTTGACAGGGTCTTGTCAGATAACCAGGGTATCGGCATACTACAATATGTTGACAGGTTCTTGTCAGATAACCAGTGTATTGGCCTACGACAGTATGTTGACAGGATCTTGTCAGATAACCAGAGTATCGGCATACTAGAGTATGTTGACAGGATCTTGTCAGATAACCAGGGAGTCTGCCTACGACAGTATGTTGACAGGTTCTTGTCAGATAACCAGGGTATCGGCCTACGACAGTATGTTGACAGGATCTTGTCAGATTACTTGAGTATCAGCCTACTACAGTTTGTTGACAGGCTCTTGTCAGATAACCAGAGTATCGGCCTACTACAGTATGTTGACAGGATCTTGTAATATAACCAAGATGTCAGCCTACGACAGTATGTTGACAGGTTTTGTCAGATAACCAGAGTATCGGCCTACTACAGTATGTAGACAGGAACTTGTCAGATAACCAGGGAGTCTGCCTACGACAGTATGTTGACAGGTTCTTGTCAGATAACCAGTGTATCGGCCTACGACAGTATGTTGACAGGATCTTGTCAGATTACCTGAGTATCAGCCTACTACAGTTTGTTGACAGGATCTTGTCAGATAACCAGAGTATCGGCCTACTACAGTATGTTGACAGGATCTTGTCATATAACCAGGATGTCGGCCTACGACAGTATGTTGACAGGATCTTGTCAGATAACCAGAGTATCGGCCTACGACAGTATGTTGACATGATTTTGTTAGATAACCAGAGTATCGGCCTACGACAGTATGTTGACAGGGGGTGGTCAGATAACCAGGGTGTCGGCCTACGACAGTATGTTGACAGGATCTTGTCAGAAAACCTGAGTATCGGCCTACTACAGTGTGTTGACAGGATCTTGTCAGATAACCTGAGTATCGGTCTACGACAGTATGTTGACTGACAGGATCTTGTCAGATAACCAGAGTATCGGCCTAGGACAGTATGTTGACAGAGTCTTGTCAGATAACCAGGGTATCGGCCTACTACAGTATGTTGACAGGGTCTTGTCAGATAACCAAGGTATCGGCATACTACAGTATGTGGACAGGGACTTGTCAGATAACCAGGGTATCGTTATACTACAATATGTTGACAGGTTCTTGTCAGATAACCAGTGTATTGGCCTACGACAGTATGTTGACAGGGTCTTGTCAGATAACCAGAGTATCGGCCTACGACAGTATGTTGACATGATTTTGTTAGATAACCAGAGTATCGGCCTACTACAGTATGTTGACAGGATCTTGTCATTGAACCAGGATGTCGGCCTACGACAGTATGTTGACAGGATCTTGTCAGATAACCAGAGTATCGGCATACTAGAGTATGTTGACAGGATCTTGTCAGATAACCAGGGAGTCTGCCTACGACAGTATGTTGACAGGTTCTTGTCAGATAACCAGGGTATCGGCCTACAACAGTGTGTTGACAGGATCTTGTCAGATAACCTGAGTATCGGTCTACGACAGTATGTTGACAGGATCTTGTCAGATAACCAGAGTATCTGCATACTACAGTATGTTGACAGGGACTTGTCAGATAACCAGGGTATCGTTATACTACAATATGTTGACAGGTTCTTGTCAGACAACCAGTGTATTGGCCTACGACAGTATGTTGACAGGGTCTTGTCAGATAACCAGGGTGTAGGCCTACGACAGTATGTTGACAGGATCTTGTCAGAAAACCTGAGTATCGGCCTCCATCAGTATGTTGACAGGATCTTGTCAGATAACCAGAGTATCTGCATACTACAGTATGTTGACAGGGACTTGTCAGATAACCAGGGTATCGTTATACTACAATATGTTGACAGGTTCTTGTCAGACAACCAGTGTATTGGCCTACGACAGTATGTTGACAGGGTCTTGTCAGATAACCAGGGTGTAGGCCTACGACAGTATGTTGACAGGATCTTGTCAGAAAACCTGAGTATCTGCCTCCATCAGTACGTTGACAGCGTCTCGTCAAATAACCAAAGTAGCTCCTACTATAGTATGTTGACAGGGTCTTGTCAGATAACCTGAGTATTGGCCTACGACAGTATGTTGACAGGCTCTTGTCAGATAACCAGGGTATCGGACTACTACAGTATGTTGATAGGGTCTTGTCAGATAACCAGGGTATCGGCATACTACAATATGTTGACAGGTTCTTGTCAGATAACCAGTGTATTGGCCTACGACAGTATGTTGACAGGATCTTGTCAGATAACCAGAGTATCGGCATACTAGAGTATGTTGACAGGATCTTGTCAGATAACCAGGGAGTCTGCCTACGACAGTATGTTGACAGGTTCTTGTCAGATAACCAGGGTATCGGCCTACGACAGTATGTTGACAGGATCTTGTCAGATTACCTGAGTATCAGCCTACTACAGTTTGTTGACAGGCTCTTGTCAGATAACCAGAGTATCGGCCTACTACAGTATGTTGACAGGATCTTGTAATATAACCAAGATGTCAGCCTACGACAGTATGTTGACAGGTTTTGTCAGATAACCAGAGTATCGGCCTACTACAGTATGTAGACAGGATCTTGTCAGATAACCAGGGAGTCTGCCTACGACAGTATGTTGACAGGTTCTTGTCAGATAACCAGGGTATCGGCCTACGACAGTATGTTGACAGGATCTTGTCAGATTACCTGAGTATCAGCCTACTACAGTTTGTTGACAGGATCTTGTCAGATAACCAGAGTATCGGCCTACTACAGTATGTTGACAGGATCTTGTCATATAACCAGGATGTCGGCCTACGACAGTATGTTGACAGGATCTTGTCAGATAACCAGAGTATCGGCCTACGACAGTATGTTGACATGATTTTGTTAGATAACCAGAGTATCGGCCTACGACAGTATGTTGACAGGGGTTGTCAGATAACCAGGGTGTCGGCCTGCGACAGTATGTTGACAGGATCTTGTCAGAAAACCTGAGTATCGGCCTACTACAGTGTGTTGACAGGATCTTGTCAGATAACCTGAGTATCGGCCTAGGACAGTATGTTGACAGAGTCTTGTCAGATAACCAGGGTATCGGCCTACTACAGTATGTTGACAGGGTCTTGTCAGATAACCAAGGTATCGGCATACTACAGTATGTGGACAGGGACTTGTCAGATAACCAGGGTATCGTTATACTACAATATGTTGACAGGTTCTTGTCAGATAACCAGTGTATTGGCCTACGACAGTATGTTGACAGGGTCTTGTCAGATAACCAGAGTATCGGCCTACGACAGTATGTTGACATGATTTTGTTAGATAACCAGAGTATCGGCCTACTACAGTATGTTGACAGGATCTTGTCATTGAACCAGGATGTCGGCCTACGACAGTATGTTGACAGGATCTTGTCAGATAACCAGAGTATCGGCCTACGACAGTATGTTGACATGATTTTGTTAGATAACCAGAGTATCGGCCTACGACAGTATGTTGACAGGGACTTGTCAGATAACCAGGGTGTCGGCCTACTACAGTATGTTGACTGACAGGATCTTGTCAGAAAACCTGAGTATCGGCCTCCATCAGTATGTTGACAGGATCTTGTCAGACAACCAGAGTATCGGCCTACTAAAGTATGTTGACAGCGTCTCGTCAAATAACCAAAGTAGCTCCTACTAGAGTATGTTGACACGGTTTGTCAGATAACCTGAGTATCGGCATACTACAGTATATTGACAGGATCTTGTCAGATAACCAGGGTAGCAACCTACGACAGTATGTTTACCGGATCTTGTCAGATAGCCAGAGTATCGGCCTACTACAGTATGTAGACAGAATCTTGTCAGATAACCAGGGAATCTGCCTACGACAGTATGTTGACACAGTCTTGTCAGATAACCAGGGTATCAGCCTACTACAGTATGTTGACAGGATCTTGTCAGACAACCAGAGTATCGGCCTACTACAGTATGTTGACAGCGTCTCGTCAAATAACCAAAGTAGCTCCTACTAGAGTATGTTGACAGGTTTTATCAGATAACCAGGGTGTTGGTCTACGACAGTATGTTGACAGGGACTGGTCAGATAACCAGAGTATCGGCATACTACAGTATGTAGACAGGATCTTGTCAGATAACCAGAATATCGACCTACGGCAGTATGTTGACAGGAACTTGTCAGATAACCAGGGTGTAGGCCTACGACAGTATGTTGACAGGATCTTGTCAGAAAACCTGAGTATCTGCCTCCATCAGTACGTTGACAGCGTCTCGTCAAATAACCAAAGTAGCTCCTACTAGAGTATGTTGACAGGATCTTGTCAGATAACCTGAGTATCGGCCTACGACAGTATGTTGACAGGCTCTTGTCAGATTACCAGGGTATCGGCCTACTACAGTATGTTGACAGGGTCATTATCAGATAACCAGGATGTCGGCCTACGACAGTATGTTGACAGGGCCTTGTCAGATAACCAGGGTGTCGGCCTACGACAGTAAGTTGACAGGATCTTGTCAGAAAACCAGGGTATCGGCCTACTACAGTATGTTGACAGCGTCTCGTCAAATAACCAAAGTAGCTCCTGCTGCAGTATGTTGACAGGGTTTGTCAGATAACCAGGGTGTTGGTCTACAACATTATGTTGACAGGGAATGGTCAGATAACCTGAGTATCGGCATACTACAGTATATTGACAGGATCTTGTCAGATAACCAGGGTACCGGCCTAAGACAGTATGTTGACAGGATCTTGTCAGATAACCAGAGTATCGGCCTACTACAGTATGTAGACAGGATCTTGTCAGATAACCAGGGAATCTGCCTACGACAGTATGTTGACAGGCTCTTGTCAGATAAGCAGGGTATCGGCCTACGACAGTATGTTGACAGGATCTTGTCAGATTACCTGAGTATCAGCTTACTACGGTTTGTTGACAGGATCTTGTCAGATAACCAGAGTATTGGCCTACTACAGTATGTTGACAGGTTCTTGTCATATAACCAGGATGTCGGCCTACGACAGTATGTTGACAGGATCTTGTCAGATAACCAGAGTATCGGCCTACGACAGTATGTTGACAGGCACTTGTCAGATAACCAGGGTGTCGGCCTACAACAGTATGTTGACAGGATCTTGTCAGAAAACCTGAGTATCGGCCTACTACAGTATGTTGACAGGATAATGTCAGATAACCAGGGTATCGGCCTATGACAGTATGTTGACAGGATCATGTCAGATAACCTTAGTATTGGCCTACTACAGTATGTTGACAGGATCTAGTCAGATAACCAGGGTATCGGCCTACTACAGAATGTTGACAGCGTCTCGTCAAATAACCAAAGTAGCGCCTACTGCAGTATGTTGACAAGATCTTGTAAGATAACCAGAGTATTGGCCTACTACAGTATGTAGACAGGATCTTGTCAGATAACCAGAATATCGACCTACGGCAGTATGTTGACAGGAACTTGTCAGATAACCAGGGTTTAGGCCTACGACAGTATGTTGACAGGATCTTGTCAGAAAACCTGAGTATCGGCCTACTACAGTATGTTGACAGCGTCTCGTCAATTAACCAAAGTAGCTCCTACTAGAGTATGTTGACAGGATCTTGTCAGATAACCTGAGTATCGGCCTACGACAGTATGTTGACAGGCTCTTGTCAGATAACCAGGGTATCGGCCTACTACAGTATGTTGACAGGCTCTTGTCAGATAACCAGGGTATCGGCCTACTACAGTATGTTGACAGGGTCTTGTCAGATAACCAGAGTATCGGCATACTACAGTATGTTGACAGGGACTTGTCAGATAACCAGGGTATCGGCATACTACAATATGTTGACATGTTCTTGTCAGATAACCAGTGTATTGGCCTACGACAGTATGTTGACAGGATCTTGTCAGATAACCAGAGTATCGGCATACTAGAGTATGTTGACAGGATTTTGTCAGATAACCAGGGAGTCTGCCTACGACAGTATGTTGACAGGTTCTTGTCAGATAACCAGGGTATCGGCCTACGACAGTATGTTGACAGGATCTTGTCAGATTACCTGAGTATCAGCCTACTACAGTTTGTTGACAGGATCTTGTCAGATAACCAGAGTATCGGCCTACTACAGTATGTTGACAGTATCTTGTCATATAACCAGGATGTCGGCCTACGACAGTATGTTGACAGGATTTTGTCAGATAACCAGAGTATCGGCCTACTACAGTATGTAGACAGGATCTTGTCAGATAACCAGGGAGTCTGCCTACGACAGTATGTTGACAGGTTCTTGTCAGATAACCTGGGTATCGGCCTACGACAGTATGTTGACAGGATCTTGTCAGATTACCTGAGTATCAGCCAACTACAGTTTGTTGACAGGATCTTGTCAGATAACCAGAGTATCGGCCTACTACAGTATGTTGACAGGATCTTGTCATATAACCAGGATATCGGCCTGCGACAGTATGTTGACAGGATCTTGTCAGATAACCAGAGTATCGGCCTACGACAGTATGTTGACATGATTTTGTCAGATAACCAGGGTGTCGGCATACGACAGTATGTTGACAGGATCTTGTCAGAAAACCTGAGTATCGGCCTACAACAGTGTGTTGACAGGATCTTGTCAGATAACCTGAGTATCGGTCTACGACAGTATGTTGACAGGGTTTGTCAGATAACCAGAGTATCTGCATACTACAGTATGTTGACAGGGACTTGTCAGATAACCAGGGTATCGTTATACTACAATATGTTGACAGGTTCTTGTCAGACAACCAGTGTATTGGCCTACGACAGTATGTTGACAGGGTCTTGTCAGATAACCAGGGTGTAGGCCTACGACAGTATGTTGACAGGATCTTGTCAGAAAACCTGAGTATCGGCCTCCATCAGTATGTTGACAGGATCTTGTCAGACAACCAGAGTATCGGCCTACTACAGTATGTTGACAGCGTCTCGTCAAATAACCAAAGTAGCTCCTACTAGAGTATGTTGACAGGGTTTGTCAGATAACTAGGGTGTTGGTCTACGACAGTATGTTGACAGGGACTGGTCAGATAACCTGAGTATCGGCATACTACAGTATATTGACAGGATCATGTCAGATAACCAGGGTACCGGCCTATGACAGTATGTTGACAGGATCTTGTCAGATAACCAGAGTAACGGCCCACTACAGTATGTAGACAGGATCTTGTCAGATAACCAGGGAATCTGCCTACTACAGTATGTTGACGGGTTCTTGTCAGATAACCAGGGTATCGGCCTACGACAGTATGTTGACAGGTTCTTGTCAGATTACCTGAGTATCATCCTACTCCACTTTGTTGACAGGATCTTGTCAGATAACCAGAGTATCGGCCTACGACAGTATGTTGACAGGCACTTGTCAGATAACCAGGGTGTCGGCCTACGACAGTATGTTGACAGGATCTTGTCAGAAAACCTGAGTATCGGCCTACTACAGTATGTTGACAGGATAATGTCAGATAACCAGGGTATCGGCCTACGACAGTATGTTGACAGGATCTTGTCAGATAACCTGAGTATTGGCCTACTACAGTATGTTGACAGGATCTAGTCAGATAACCAGGGTATCGGCCTACTACTGTATGTTGACAGCGTCTCGTCAAATAACCAAAGTAGCGCCTACTGCAGTATGTTGACAGGATCTTGTAAGATAACCAGAGTATTGGCCTACTACAGTATGTAGACAGGATCTTGTCAGATAACCAGAATATCGACCTACGGCAGTATGTTGACAGGATCTTGTCAGAAAACCTGAGTATCGGCCTACTACAGTATGTTGACAGGATAATGTCAGATAACCAGGGTATCGGCCTACAACAGTATGTTGACAGGATCATGTCAAATAACCTTAGTATTGGCCTACTACAGTATGTTGACAGGATCTAGTCAGATAACCAGGGTATCGGCCTACTACAGAATGTTGACAGCGTCTCGTCAAATAACCAAAGTAGCGCCTACTGCAGTATGTTGACAAGATCTTGTAAGATAACCAGAGTATTGGCCTACTACAGTATGTAGACAGGATCTTGTCAGATAACCAGAATATCGACCTACGGCAGTATGTTGACAGGAACTTGTCAGATAACCAGGGTTTAGGCCTACGACAGTATGTTGACAGGATCTTGTCAGAAAACCTGAGTATCGGCCTACTACAGTATGTTGACAGCGTCTCGTCAATTAACCAAAGTAGCTCCTACTAGAGTATGTTGACAGGATCTTGTCAGATAACCTGAGTATCGGCCTACGACAGTATGTTGACAGGCTCTTGTCAGATAACCAGGGTATCGGCCTACTACAGTATGTTGACAGGCTCTTGTCAGATAACCAGGGTATCGGCCTACTACAGTATGTTGACAGGGTCTTGTCAGATAACCAGAGTATCGGCATACTACAGTATGTTGACAGGGACTTGTCAGATAACCAGGGTATCGGCATACTACAATATGTTGACATGTTCTTGTCAGATAACCAGTGTATTGGCCTACGACAGTATGTTGACAGGATCTTGTCAGATAACCAGAGTATCGGCATACTAGAGTATGTTGACAGGATCTTGTCAGATAACCAGGGAGTCTGCCTACGACAGTATGTTGACAGGTTCTTGTCAGATAACCAGGGTATCGGCCTACGACAGTATGTTGACAGGATCTTGTCAGATTACCTGAGTATCAGCCTACTACAGTTTGTTGACAGGATCTTGTCAGATAACCAGAGTATCGGCCTACTACAGTATGTTGACAGTATCTTGTCATATAACCAGGATGTCGGCCTACGACAGTATGTTGACAGGATTTTGTCAGATAACCAGAGTATCGGCCTACTACAGTATGTTAACAGGATCTTGTCAGATAACCTGAGTATCGGTCTACGACAGTATGTTGACAGGATCTTGTCAGATAACCAGAGTATCGGCCTACGACAGTATGTTGACAGAGTCTTGTCAGATAACCAGGGTATCGGCCTACTACAGTATGTTGACAGGGTCTTGTCAGATAACCAGGGTATCGGCATACTACAGTATGTTGACAGGGCCTTGTCAGATAATCAGGGTATCGTTATACTACAATATGTTGACAGGTTCTTTTCAGATAACCAGTGTATCGCCCTACGACAGTATGTTGACAGGATCTTGTCAGATAACCAGAGTATCGGCCTACGACAGTATGTTGACATGATTTTGTTAGATAACCAGAGTATCGGCCTACTACAGTATGTTGACAGGGACTTGTCAGATAACCAGGGTGTCGGCCTACGACAGTATGTTGACAGGATCTTGTCAGAAAACCTGAGTATCAGCCTACTACAGTGTGTTAACAGGATCTTGTCAGATAACCTGAGTATCGGTCTACGACAGTATGTTGACAGGATCTTGTCAGATAACCAGAGTATCGGCCTACGACAGTATGTTGACAGAGTCTTGTCAGATAACCAGGGTATCGGCCTACTACAGTATGTTGACAGGGTCTTGTCAGATAACCAGGGTATCGGCATACTACAGTATGTTGACAGGGCCTTGTCAGATAATCAGGGTATCGTTATACTACAATATGTTGACAGGTTCTTGTCAGATAACCAGTGTATTGGCCTACGACAGTATGTTGACAGGGACTGGTCAGATAACCAGAGTATCGGCCTACTACAGTATGTAGACAGGATCTTGTCAGATAACCAGGGAGTCTGCCTACGACAGTATGTTGACAGGTTCTTGTCAGATAACCAGGGTATCGGCCTACGACAGTATGTTGACAGGAACTTGTCAGATTACCTGAGTATCAGCCTACTACAGTTTTTTGACAGGATCTTGTCAGATAAACAGAGTATCGGCCTACTACAGTATGTTGACAGGATCTTGTCATATAACCAGGATGTCGGCCTACGACAGTATGTTGACAGGATCTTGTCAGATAACCAGAGTATCGGCCTACGACAGTATGTTGACATGATTTTGTTAGATAACCAGGGTATCGGCCTACGACAGTATGTTGACAGGGTATTGTCAGATAACCAGGGTGTTGGTCTACGACAGTTTGTTGACAAGACCTTGTCAGATAACCAGGGTATCGCCCTACGACAGTATGTTGACATGGTCTTGTCAGATAACCAGGGTGTTCGTCTACGACAGTATGTTGACAGGGTCTTGTCAGATAACCAGATTAGCGGCCTACGACAGTATGTTGACAGGATCTTGTCAGATAACCTGAGTATCGGCCTACTATAGTATGTTGACAGGATCTTGTCAGATAACCAGGGTGTTCGTCTACGACAGTATGTTGACAGGGTCTTGTCAGATAACCAGATTAGCGGCCTACGACAGTATGTTAACAGGATGTTGTCAGATAACCTGAGTATCGGTCTACGACAGTATGTTGACAGGATCTTGTCAGATAACCAGAGTATCGGCCTACGACAGTATGTTGACATGATTTTGTTAGATAACCAGAGTATCGGCCTACTACAGTATGTTGACAGGGACTTGTCAGATAACCAGGGTGTCGGCCTACGACAGTATGTTGACAGGATCTTGTCAGAAAACCTGAGTATCGGCCTACTACAGTGTGTTAACAGGATCTTGTCAGATAACCTGAGTATCGGTCTACGACAGTATGTTGACAGGATCTTGTCAGATAACCAGAGTATCGGCCTACGACAGTATGTTGACAGAGTCTTGTCAGATAACCAGGGTATCGGCCTACTACAGTATGTTGACAGGGTCTTGTCAGATAACCAGGGTATCGGCATACTACAGTATGTTGACAGGGCCTTGTCAGATAATCAGGGTATCGTTATACTACAATATGTTGACAGGTTCTTTTCAGATAACCAGTGTATCGCCCTACGACAGTATGTTGACATGGTCTTGTCAGATAACCAGGGTGTTCGTCTACGACAGTATGTTGACAGGGTCTTGTCAGATAACCAGATTAGCGGCCTACGACAGTATGTTGACAGGATCTTGTTGATTACCTGAGTATCGTCCTACTATAGTATGTTGACAGGATCTTGTCAGATAACCAGGGTGTTCGTCTACGACAGTATGTTGACAGGGTCTTGTCAGATAACCAGATTAGCGGCCTACGACAGTATGTTGACAGGATCTTGTCAGATAACCTGAGTATCGGCCTACTATAGTATGTTGGCAGGATCTTGTCATATAACCAGGGTATCGGCCTACTACAGTATGTTGACAGGTTCTTGTCAGATAACCAGAGTATTGGCCTACTACAGTTTGTTGACAGGGTATTTTCAGATAACCAGTGTATCGGCCTACGACAGTTTGTTGACAAGACCTTGTCAGATAACCAGGGTATCGGCCTACGACAGTATGTTGACAGGGTCTTGTCAGTATGTTGACAGGGGCTGGTCAGATAACCAGATTAGCGCCCTACGACAGTATGTTGACAGGATCTTGTCAGATAACCAGAGTATCGGCCTACGACAGTATGTTGACATGATTTTGTTAGATAACCAGAGTATCGGCCTACGACAGTATGTTGACAGGGACTTGTCAGATAACCAGGGTGTCGGCCTACGACAGTATGTTGACAGGATCTTGTCAGATAACCAGGCTATCGGCATACTACAGTATGTTGACATGATCTTGTCAGATAACCAGGGTATCGGCCTACTAAAGTATGTTGACAGGATCTTGTCAGATGAGCAGGGTATCGGCCCACGACAGTATGTTGACAGGATATTGTCAGATAACCAGATTATCGACCCACGACAGTATGTTGACAGGACCTTGTCAGATAACCAGGGTGTCGGCCTACGACAGTATGTTGACAGGATCTTGTCAGAAAACCAGAGTATCGGCCTCCATCAGTATGTTGACAGGATCTTGTCAGACAACCAGAGTATCGGCCTACTACAGTATGTTGACAGCGTCTCGTCAAATAACCAAAGTAGCTCCTACTACAGTATGTTGACAGGATCTTGTCAGATAACCTGAGTATCGGCCTACGACAGAATGTTGACAGGGTCTTGTCATATAACCAGGATATCGGCCTACTACAGTATGTTGACAGGGTCTTGTCAGATAACCAGGGTATCGACATACTACAGTATGTTGACAGGGACTTGTCAGATAACCAGGGTATCGGCATACTACAATATGTTGACAGGTTCTTGTCAGATAACCAGTGTATTGGCCTACGACAGTATGTTGACAGGGTTTGTCAGATAACCAGGGTGTTGGTCTACGACAGTATGATGACAGGGACTGGTCAGATAACCTGAGTATCGACATACTACAGAATATTGACAGGATCTTGTCGGATAACCAGGGTACCGGCCTACGACAGTATGTTGACAGGATCTTGTCTGATAACCAGAGTATCGTCCTACTACAGTATGTAGACAGGATCTTGTCAGATAACCAGGGAGTCTGCCTACTACAGTTGGTTGACAGGGTATTGTCAGATAACCAGGGTGTTGTTCTACGACAGTTTGTTGACAAGACCTTGTCAGATAACCAGGGTATCGCCCTACGACAGTATGTTGACAGGGTCTTGTCAGATAACCAGGGTGTCGGGCCTACGACAGTATGTTGACAGGATCTTGTCAGAAAACCTGAGTAACGGCCAACTACAGTATGTTGACAGGATAATGTCAGATAACCAGGGTATCGGCCTACGACATATATGTTGACATGATCTTGTCAGATAACCTGAGTATTGGCCTACTACAGTATGTTGACAGGATCTAGTCAGATAACCAGGGTATCGGCCTACTACAGTATGTTGACAGCTTCTCGTCAAATAACGAAAGTATCTCCTACTGCAGTATGTTGACAGGATATTGTAAGACAACCAGAGTATTGGCCTACTACAGTATGTAGACAGGATCTTGTCAGATAACCAGAATATCGACCTACGGCAGTATGTTGACAGGAACTTGTCAGATAACCAGGGTATCGGCCTACTACTGTATGTTGACAGGGTCACACCCTGGCTCTGGGGACTCTATATGTTGAGCCAGGGTGTGTAAATTATACGTGTTTGTGTTCTGTGTTGTAGATTCTAGTTGTTCTATTTCTATGTTGGCCAGAGTGGTTCTCAATCAGAGACAACGAGTGTCAGCTGTGGCTGGTTGTCTCTGATTGGGAACCACATTTAGACAGGCTGTTTTCCCACAGTAGTTGTGGGATCTTGTTCCGTGTTGGTTGTGTTTGACCTAGGACGTCACGTTATCGTTTGTTGTTTTTGTTTATCGTGTGTAATCACTAATAAATAAGTATGTACGAATATCACGCTGCGCCTTGGTCCTCTTCCTTCGACGATCGTGACAGACAGGGTCTTGTCAGATAACCAGGGTATCGGCATACTACAGTATGTTGACAGGGACTTGTCAGATAACCAGGGTATCGGCATACTACAATATGTTGACAGGTTCTTGTCAGATAACCAGTGTATTGGCCTACGACAGTATGTTGACAGGGACTGGTCAGATAACCTGAGTATCGGCATACTACAGTATATTGACAGGATCTTGTCAGATAACTAGTGTATCGGCCTATGACAGTATGTAGACAGGATCTTGTCAGATAACCAGGGAGTCTGCTTACGACAGTATGTTGACAGGGTCTTGTCAGATAACCAGGGTATCGGCCTACTACAGTATGTTGACAGGGTCTTGTCAGAACCAGGGTATCGACATACTACAGTATGTTAACAGGGCCTTGTCAGATAACCAGGGTATCGTTATACTACAATATGTTGACAGGTTCTTGTCAGATAACCAGTGTATTGGCCTACGACAGTATGTTGACAGGGTCTTGTCAGATAACCAGGGTGTTGGTCTACGACAGTATGTTGACAGGGTCTGGTCAGATAACCTGAGTATCGGCATACTACAGTATATTGACAGGATCATGTCAGATAACCAGGGTATCGGCCTACGACAGTATGTTGACAGGATCTTGTCAGATAACCAGAGTATCGGCCTACTACAGTATGTAGACAGGATCTTGTCATATAACCAGGGAGTCTGCCTACGACAGTATGTTGACAGGTTCTTGTCAGATAACCAAGGTATCGGCCTACGACAGTATGTTGACAGGATCTTGTCAGATTACCTGAGTATCAGCCTACTACAGTTTTTTGACAGGATCTTGTCAGATAACCAGAGTATCGGCCTACTACAGTATGTTGACAGGATCTTGTCATATAACCAGGATGTCGGCCTACGACAGTATGTTGACAGGATCTTGTCAGATAACCAGAGTATCGGCCTACGACAGTATGTTGACATGATTTTGTCAGATAACCAGGGTATCGGCCTACGACAGTATGTTGACAGGGTTGTCAGATAACCAGGGTGTTGGTCTAGGACAGTTTGTTGACAAAACCTTGTCAGATAACCAGGGTATCGCCCTACGACAGTATGTTGACAGGGTCTTGTCAGATAACCAGGGTGTTCGTCTACGACAGTATGTTGACAGGGTCTTGTCAGATAACCAGATTAGCGGCCTACGACAGTATGTTGACAGGATCTTGTCAGATAACCTGAGTATCGGCCTAATATAGTATGTTGACAGGATCTTGTCAGATAACCAGGGTATCGGCCTACGACAGTATCTTGACAGGATCTTGTCAGAAATCCTGAGTATCGACCTCCATCAGTATGTTGACAGGATCTTGTCAGATACCCAGAGTATCGGCCTACTACAGTATGTTGACAGAATCTTGTCAGATAACCAAAATATAAGCATACTACAGTATGTTGACAGGATAATGTCAGATAACCAGGGTATCGGCCTACGACAGTATGTTGACAGGATCTTGTCAGATAACCTGAGTATTGGCCTACTACAGTATGTTGACAGGATCTAGTCAGATATTCAGGGTATCGGCCTACTACAGTATGTTGACAGCATCTCGTCAAATAACCAAAGTAGCTTCTACTGCAGTATGTTGACAGGATCTTGTAAGATAACCAGAGTATTGGCCTACTACAGTATGTAGACAGGATCTTGTCAGATAACAAGAATATCGACCTACGGCAGTATGTTGACAGGAACTTGTCAGATAACCAGGGAGTAGGCCTACGACAGTATGTTGACAGGATCTTGTCAGAAAACCTGAGTATCGGCCTCCATCAGTATGTTGACAGGATCTTGTCAGACAACCAGAGTATCGGCCTACTACAGTATGTTGACAGCGTCTCGTCAAATAACCAAAGTAGCTCCTACTACAGTATGTTGACAGGATCTTGTCAGATAACCTGAGGATCGGCCTACGACAGAATGTTGACAGGGTCTTGTCATATAACCAGGATATCGGCCTACTACAGTATGTTGACAGGGTCTTGTCAGATAACCAGGGTATCGACATACTACAGTATGTTGACAGGGACTTGTCAGATAACCAGGGTATCGGCATACTACAATATGTTGACAGGTTCTTGTCAGATAACCAGTGTATTGGCCTACGACAGTATGTTGACAGGGTTTGTCAGATAACCAGGGTGTTGGTCTACGACAGTATGTTGACAGGGACTGGTCAGATAACCTGAGTATCGACATACTACAGAATATTGACAGGATCTTGACGGATAACCAGGGTACCGGCCTACGACAGTATGTTGACAGGATCTTGTCAGATAACCAGAGTATCGTCCTACTACAGTATGTAGACAGGATCTTGTCAGATAACCAGGGAGTCTGCCTACGACAGTATGTTGACAGGGTCTTGTCAGATAACCAGGGTGTCGGGCCTACGACAGTATGTTGACAGGATCTTGTCAGAAAACCTGAGTAACGGCCAACTACAGTATGTTGACAGGATAATGTCAGATAACCAGGGTATCGGCCTACGACATATATGTTGACAGGATCTTGTCAGATAACCTGAGTATTGGCCTACTACAGTATGTTGACAGGATCTAGTCAGATAACCAGGGTATCGGCCTACTACAGTATGTTGACAGCTTCTCGTCAAATAACGAAAGTATCTCCTACTGCAGTATGTTGACAGGATATTGTAAGATAACCAGAGTATTGGCCTACTACAGTATGTAGACAGGATCTTGTCAGATAACCAGAATATCGACCTACGGCAGTATGTTGACAGGAACTTGTCAGATAACCAGGGTATCGGCCTACTACTGTATGTTGCCAGGGTCACACCCTGGCTCTGGGGACTCTATATGTTGAGCCAGGGTGTGTAAATTATATGTGTTTGTGTTCTGTGTTGTAGAATCTAGTTGTTCTATTTCTATGTTGGCCAGAGTGGTTCTCAATCAGAGGCAACGAGTGTCAGCTGTGGCTGGTTGTCTCTGATTGGGAACCACATTTAGACAGGCTGTTTTCCCACAGTAGTTGTGTGATCTTGTTCCGTGTTGGTTGTGTTTGACCTAGGACGTCACGTTATCGTTTGTTGTTTTTGTTTATCGTGTGTAATCACTAATAAATAAGTATGTACGAATATCACGCTGCGCCTTGGTCCTCTTCCTTCGACGATCGTGACAGACAGGGTCTTGTCAGATAACCAGGGTATCGGCATACTACAATATGTTGACAGGTTCTTGTCAGATAACCAGTGTATTGGCCTACGACAGTATGTTGACAGGGACTGGTCAGATAATCTGAGTATCGGCATACTACAGTATATTGACAGGATCTTGTCAGATAACTAATGTATCGGCCTATGACAGTATGTAGACAGGATCTTGTCAGATAACCAGGGAGTCTGCTTACGACAGTATGTTGACAGGGTCTTGTCAGATAACCAGGGTATCGGCCTACTACAGTATGTTGACAGGGTCTTGTCAGAACCAGGGTATCGACATACTACAGTATGTTAACAGGGCCTTGTCAGATAACCAGGGTATCGTTATACTACAATATGTTGACAGGGTCTTGTCAGATAACCAGGATGTTGGTCTACGACAGTATGTTGACAGGGTCTGGTCAGATAACCTGAGTATCGGCATACTACAGTATATTAACAGGATCATGTCAGATAACCAGGGTATCGGCCTACGACAGTATGTTGACAGGATCTTGTCAGATAACCAGAGTATCGGCCTACTACAGTATGTAGACAGGATCTTGTCATATAACCAGGGAGTCTGCCTACGACAGTATGTTGACAGGTTCTTGTCAGATAACCAAGGTATCGGCCTACGACAGTATGTTGACAGGATCTTGTCAGATTACCTGAGTATCAGCCTACTACAGTTTTTTGACAGGATCTTGTCAGATAACCAGAGTATCGGCCTACTACAGTATGTTGACAGGATCTTGTCATATAACCAGGATGTCGGCCTACGACAGTATGTTGACAGGATCTTGTCAGATAACCAGAGTATCGGCCTACGACAGTATGTTGACATGATTTTGTTAGATAACCAGGGTATCGGCCTACGACAGTATGTTGACAGGGTATTGTCAGATAACCAGGGTGTTGGTCTAGGACAGTTTGTTGACAAAACCTTGTCAGATAACCAGGGTATCGCCCTACGACAGTATGTTGACAGGGTCTTGTCAGATAACCAGGGTGTTCGTCTACGACAGTATGTTGACAGGGTCTTGTCAGATAACCAGATTAGCGGCCTACGACAGTATGTTGACAGGATCTTGTCAGATAACCTGAGTATCGGCCTACTATAGTATGTTGACAGGATCTTGTCAGATAACCAGGGTATCGGCCTACTACAGTATGTTGACAGGATCTTGTCAGATAACCAGAGTATTGGCCTACTACAGTTTGTTGACAGGGTATTTTCAGATATCCAGTGTATCGGCCTACGACAGTTTGTTGACAAGACCTTGTCAGATAACCAGGGTATCGGCCTACGACAGTATGTTGACAGGGTCTTGTCAGTATGTTGACAGGATCTTGTCAGATAACCAGAGTATCGGCCTACGACAGTATGTTGACATGATTTTGTTAGATAACCAGGGTATCGGCCTACGACAGTATGTTGACAGGATTTTGTCAGATAACCAGGGTGTTGGTCTAGGACAGTTTGTTGACAAAACCTTGTCAGATAACCAGGGTATCGCCCTACGACAGTATGTTGACAGGGTCTTGTCAGATAACCAGGGTGTTCGTCTACGACAGTATGTTGACAGGGTCTTGTCAGATAACCAGATTAGCGGCCTACGACAGTATGTTGACAGGCACTTGTCAGATAACCTGAGTATCGGCCTACTATAGTATGTTGACAGGATCTTGTCAGATAACCAGGGTATCGGCCTACTACAGTATGTTGACAGGATCTTGTCAGATAACCAGAGTATTGGCCTACTACAGTTTGTTGACAGGGTATTTTCAGATATCCAGTGTATCGGCCTACGACAGTTTGTTGACAAGACCTTGTCAGATAACCAGGGTATCGGCCTACGACAGTATGTTGACAGGATCTTGTCAGTATGTTGACAGGGGCTGGTCAGATAACCAGATTAGCGGCCTACGACAGTATGTTGACAGGATCTTGTCAGATGACCTGAGTATCGGCCTACTACAGTATGTTGACAGGATCTTGTCAGATAACCAGGGTATCGGCCTACTACAGTATGATGACAGCGTCTCGTCAAATAACCAATGTAGCTCCTACTGCAGTATGTTGACAGGTCCTTGTCAGATAACCATTGTTTTGGCCTACTACAGTATATAATAATAATATTATATAATATGCCATTTAGCAGATGTTGACAGGAACTTGTCAGATAACCAGGGTGACGGCCTACGACAGTATCTTGACAGGATCTTGTCAGAAATCCTGAGTATCGACCTCCATCAGTATGTTGACAGGATCTTGTCAGATAACCAGAGTATCAGCCTACTACAGTATGTAGACAGGATCTTGTCAGATAACCAGGGAGTCTGCCTACGACAGTATGTTGACAGGTTCTTGTCAGATAACCTGGGTATCGGCCTACGACAGTATGTTGACAGGATCTTGTCAGATTACCTGAGTATCAGCCAACTACAGTTTGTTGACAGGATCTTGTCAGATAACCAGAGTATCGGCCTACTACAGTATGTTGACAGGATCTTGTCATATAACCAGGATATCGGCCTGCGACAGTATGTTGACAGGATCTTGTCAGATAACCAGAGTATCGGCCTACGACAGTATGTTGACATGATTTTGTCAGATAACCAGGGTGTCGGCATACGACAGTATGTTGACAGGATCTTGTCAGAAAACCTGAGTATCGGCCTACAACAGTGTGTTGACAGGATCTTGTCAGATAACCTGAGTATCGGTCTACGACAGTATGTTGACAGGGTTTGTCAGATAACCAGAGTATCTGCATACTACAGTATGTTGACAGGGACTTGTCAGATAACCAGGGTATCGTTATACTACAATATGTTGACAGGTTCTTGTCAGACAACCAGTGTATTGGCCTACGACAGTATGTTGACAGGGTCTTGTCAGATAACCAGGGTGTAGGCCTACGACAGTATGTTGACAGGATCTTGTCAGAAAACCTGAGTATCGGCCTCCATCAGTATGTTGACAGGATCTTGTCAGACAACCAGAGTATCGGCCTACTACAGTATGTTGACAGCGTCTCGTCAAATAACCAAAGTAGCTCCTACTAGAGTATGTTGACAGGGTTTGTCAGATAACTAGGGTGTTGGTCTACGACAGTATGTTGACAGGGACTGGTCAGATAACCTGAGTATCGGCATACTACAGTATATTGACAGGATCATGTCAGATAACCAGGGTACCGGCCTATGACAGTATGTTGACAGGATCTTGTCAGATAACCAGAGTAACGGCCCACTACAGTATGTAGACAGGATCTTGTCAGATAACCAGGGAATCTGCCTACTACAGTATGTTGACGGGTTCTTGTCAGATAACCAGGGTATCGGCCTACGACAGTATGTTGACAGGTTCTTGTCAGATTACCTGAGTATCAGCCTACTCCACTTTGTTGACAGGATCTTGTCAGATAACCAGAGTATCGGCCTACGACAGTATGTTGACAGGCACTTGTCAGATAACCAGGGTGTCGGCCTACGACAGTATGTTGACAGGATCTTGTCAGAAAACCTGAGTATCGGCCTACTACAGTATGTTGACAGGATAATGTCAGATAACCAGGGTATCGGCCTACGACAGTATGTTGACAGGATCTTGTCAGATAACCTGAGTATTGGCCTACTACAGTATGTTGACAGGATCTAGTCAGATAACCAGGGTATCGGCCTACTACTGTATGTTGACAGCGTCTCGTCAAATAACCAAAGTAGCGCCTACTGCAGTATGTTGACAGGATCTTGTAAGATAACCAGAGTATTGACCTACTACAGTATGTAGACAGGATCTTGTCAGATAACCAGAATATCGACCTACGGCAGTATGTTGACAGGATCTTGTCAGAAAACCTGAGTATCGGCCTACTACAGTATGTTGACAGGATAATGTCAGATAACCAGGGTATCGGCCTACGACAGTATGTTGACAGGATCATGTCAAATAACCTTAGTATTGGCCTACTACAGTATGTTGACAGGATCTAGTCAGATAACCAGGGTATCGGCCTACTACAGAATGTTGACAGCGTCTCGTCAAATAACCAAAGTAGCGCCTACTGCAGTATGTTGACAAGATCTTGTAAGATAACCAGAGTATTGGCCTACTACAGTATGTAGACAGGATCTTGTCAGATAACCAGAATATCGACCTACGGCAGTATGTTGACAGGAACTTGTCAGATAACCAGGGTTTAGGCCTACGACAGTATGTTGACAGGATCTTGTCAGAAAACCTGAGTATCGGCCTACTACAGTATGTTGACAGCGTCTCGTCAATTAACCAAAGTAGCTCCTACTAGAGTATGTTGACAGGATCTTGTCAGATAACCTGAGTATCGGCCTACGACAGTATGTTGACAGGCTCTTGTCAGATAACCAGGGTATCGGCCTACTACAGTATGTTGACAGGCTCTTGTCAGATAACCAGGGTATCGGCCTACTACAGTATGTTGACAGGGTCTTGTCAGATAACCAGAGTATCGGCATACTACAGTATGTTGACAGGGACTTGTCAGATAACCAGGGTATCGGCATACTACAATATGTTGACATGTTCTTGTCAGATAACCAGTGTATTGGCCTACGACAGTATGTTGACAGGATCTTGTCAGATAACCAGAGTATCGGCATACTAGAGTATGTTGACAGGATCTTGTCAGATAACCAGGGAGTCTGCCTACGACAGTATGTTGACAGGTTCTTGTCAGATAACCAGGGTATCGGCCTACGACAGTATGTTGACAGGATCTTGTCAGATTACCTGAGTATCAGCCTACTACAGTTTGTTGACAGGATCTTGTCAGATAACCAGAGTATCGGCCTACTACAGTATGTTGACAGTATCTTGTCATATAACCAGGATGTCGGCCTACGACAGTATGTTGACAGGATTTTGTCAGATAACCAGAGTATCGGCCTACTACAGTATGTTAACAGGATCTTGTCAGATAACCTGAGTATCGGTCTACGACAGTATGTTGACAGGATCTTGTCAGATAACCAGAGTATCGGCCTACGACAGTATGTTGACAGAGTCTTGTCAGATAACCAGGGTATCGGCCTACTACAGTATGTTGACAGGGTCTTGTCAGATAACCAGGGTATCGGCATACTACAGTATGTTGACAGGGCCTTGTCAGATAATCAGGGTATCGTTATACTACAATATGTTGACAGGTTCTTTTCAGATAACCAGTGTATCGCCCTACGACAGTATGTTGACAGGATCTTGTCAGATAACCAGAGTATCGGCCTACGACAGTATGTTGACATGATTTTGTTAGATAACCAGAGTATCGGCCTACTACAGTATGTTGACAGGGACTTGTCAGATAACCAGGGTGTCGGCCTACGACAGTATGTTGACAGGATCTTGTCAGAAAACCTGAGTATCAGCCTACTACAGTGTGTTAACAGGATCTTGTCAGATAACCTGAGTATCGGTCTACGACAGTATGTTGACAGGATCTTGTCAGATAACCAGAGTATCAGCCTACGACAGTATGTTGACAGAGTCTTGTCAGATAACCAGGGTATCGGCCTACTACAGTATGTTGACAGGGTCTTGTCAGATAACCAGGGTATCGGCATACTACAGTATGTTGACAGGGCCTTGTCAGATAATCAGGGTATCGTTATACTACAATATGTTGACAGGTTCTTGTCAGATAACCAGTGTATTGGCCTACGACAGTATGTTGACAGGGACTGGTCAGATAACCAGAGTATCGGCCTACTACAGTATGTAGACAGGATCTTGTCAGATAACCAGGGAGTCTGCCTACGACAGTATGTTGACAGGTTCTTGTCAGATAACCAGGGTATCGGCCTACGACAGTATGTTGACAGGAACTTGTCAGATTACCTGAGTATCAGCCTACTACAGTTTTTTGACAGGATCTTGTCAGATAAACAGAGTATCGGCCTACTACAGTATGTTGACAGGATCTTGTCATATAACCAGGATGTCGGCCTACGACAGTATGTTGACAGGATCTTGTCAGATAACCAGAGTATCGGCCTACGACAGTATGTTGACATGATTTTGTTAGATAACCAGGGTATCGGCCTACGACAGTATGTTGACAGGGTATTGTCAGATAACCAGGGTGTTGGTCTACGACAGTTTGTTGACAAGACCTTGTCAGATAACCAGGGTATCGCCCTACGACAGTATGTTGACATGGTCTTGTCAGATAACCAGGGTGTTCGTCTACGACAGTATGTTGACAGGGTCTTGTCAGATAACCAGATTAGCGGCCTACGACAGTATGTTGACAGGATCTTGTCAGATAACCTGAGTATCGGCCTACTATAGTATGTTGACAGGATCTTGTCAGATAACCAGGGTGTTCGTCTACGACAGTATGTTGACAGGGTCTTGTCAGATAACCAGATTAGCGGCCTACGACAGTATGTTAACAGGATGTTGTCAGATAACCTGAGTATCGGTCTACGACAGTATGTTGACAGGATCTTGTCAGATAACCAGAGTATCGGCCTACGACAGTATGTTGACATGATTTTGTTAGATAACCAGAGTATCGGCCTACTACAGTATGTTGACAGGGACTTGTCAGATAACCAGGGTGTCGGCCTACGACAGTATGTTGACAGGATCTTGTCAGAAAACCTGAGTATCGGCCTACTACAGTGTGTTAACAGGATCTTGTCAGATAACCTGAGTATCGGTCTACGACAGTATGTTGACAGGATCTTGTCAGATAACCAGAGTATCGGCCTACGACAGTATGTTGACAGAGTCTTGTCAGATAACCAGGGTATCGGCCTACTACAGTATGTTGACAGGGTCTTGTCAGATAACCAGGGTATCGGCATACTACAGTATGTTGACAGGGCCTTGTCAGATAATCAGGGTATCGTTATACTACAATATGTTGACAGGTTCTTTTCAGATAACCAGTGTATCGCCCTACGACAGTATGTTGACATGGTCTTGTCAGATAACCAGGGTGTTCGTCTACGACAGTATGTTGACAGGGTCTTGTCAGATAACCAGATTAGCGGCCTACGACAGTATGTTGACAGGATCTTGTTGATTACCTGAGTATCGTCCTACTATAGTATGTTGACAGGATCTTGTCAGATAACCAGGGTGTTCGTCTACGACAGTATGTTGACAGGGTCTTGTCAGATAACCAGATTAGCGGCCTACGACAGTATGTTGACAGGATCTTGTCAGATAACCTGAGTATCGGCCTACTATAGTATGTTGGCAGGATCTTGTCATATAACCAGGGTATCGGCCTACTACAGTATGTTGACAGGTTCTTGTCAGATAACCAGAGTATTGGCCTACTACAGTTTGTTGACAGGGTATTTTCAGATAACCAGTGTATCGGCCTACGACAGTTTGTTGACAAGACCTTGTCAGATAACCAGGGTATCGGCCTACGACAGTATGTTGACAGGGTCTTGTCAGTATGTTGACAGGGGCTGGTCAGATAACCAGATTAGCGGCCTACGACAGTATGTTGACAGGATCTTGTCAGATAACCAGAGTATCGGCCTACGACAGTATGTTGACATGATTTTGTTAGATAACCAGAGTATCGGCCTACGACAGTATGTTGACAGGGACTTGTCAGATAACCAGGGTGTCGGCCTACGACAGTATGTTGACAGGATCTTGTCAGATAACCAGGCTATCGGCATACTACAGTATGTTGACATGATCTTGTCAGATAACCAGGGTATCGGCCTACTAAAGTATGTTGACAGGATCTTGTCAGATGAGCAGGGTATCGGCCCACGACAGTATGTTGACAGGATATTGTCAGATAACCAGATTATCGACCCACGACAGTATGTTGACAGGACCTTGTCAGATAACCAGGGTGTCGGCCTACGACAGTATGTTGACAGGATCTTGTCAGAAAACCTGAGTATCGGCCTCCATCAGTATGTTGACAGGATCTTGTCAGACAACCAGAGTATCGGCCTACTACAGTATGTTGACAGCGTCTCGTCAAATAACCAAAGTAGCTCCTACTACAGTATGTTGACAGGATCTTCTCAGATAACCTGAGTATCGGCCTACGACAGAATGTTGACAGGGTCTTGTCATATAACCAGGATATCGGCCTACTACAGTATGTTGACAGGGTCTTGTCAGATAACCAGGGTATCGACATACTACAGTATGTTGACAGGGACTTGTCAGATAACCAGGGTATCGGCATACTACAATATGTTGACAGGTTCTTGTCAGATAACCAGTGTATTGGCCTACGACAGTATGTTGACAGGGTTTGTCAGATAACCAGGGTGTTGGTCTACGACAGTATGATGACAGGGACTGGTCAGATAACCTGAGTATCGACATACTACAGAATATTGACAGGATCTTGTCGGATAACCAGGGTACCGGCCTACGACAGTATGTTGACAGGATCTTGTCTGATAACCAGAGTATCGTCCTACTACAGTATGTAGACAGGATCTTGTCAGATAACCAGGGAGTCTGCCTACTACAGTTGGTTGACAGGGTATTGTCAGATAACCAGGGTGTTGTTCTACGACAGTTTGTTGACAAGACCTTGTCAGATAACCAGGGTATCGCCCTACGACAGTATGTTGACAGGGTCTTGTCAGATAACCAGGGTGTCGGGCCTACGACAGTATGTTGACAGGATCTTGTCAGAAAACCTGAGTAACGGCCAACTACAGTATGTTGACAGGATAATGTCAGATAACCAGGGTATCGGCCTACGACATATATGTTGACATGATCTTGTCAGATAACCTGAGTATTGGCCTACTACAGTATGTTGACAGGATCTAGTCAGATAACCAGGGTATCGGCCTACTACAGTATGTTGACAGCTTCTCGTCAAATAACGAAAGTATCTCCTACTGCAGTATGTTGACAGGATATTGTAAGACAACCAGAGTATTGGCCTACTACAGTATGTAGACAGGATCTTGTCAGATAACCAGAATATCGACCTACGGCAGTATGTTGACAGGAACTTGTCAGATAACCAGGGTATCGGCCTACAACTGTATGTTGACAGGGTCACACCCTGGCTCTGGGGACTCTATATGTTGAGCCAGGGTGTGTAAATTATATGTGTTTGTGTTCTGTGTTGTAGATTCTAGTTGTTCTATTTCTATGTTGGCCAGAGTGGTTCTCAATCAGAGACAACGAGTGTCAGCTGTGGCTGGTTGTCTCTGATTGGGAACCACATTTAGACAGGCTGTTTTCCCACAGTAGTTGTGGGATCTTGTTCCGTGTTGGTTGTGTTTGACCTAGGACGTCACGTTATCGTTTGTTGATTTTGTTTATCGTGTGTAATCACTAATAAATAAGTATGTACGAATATCACGCTGCGCCTTGGTCCTCTTCCTTCGACGATCGTGACAGACAGGGTCTTGTCAGATAACCAGGGTATCGGCATACTACAGTATGTTGACAGGGACTTGTCAGATAACCAGGGTATCGGCATACTACAATATGTTGACAGGTTCTTGTCAGATAACCAGTGTATTGGCCTACGACAGTATGTTGACAGGGACTGGTCAGATAACCTGAGTATCGGCATACTACAGTATATTGACAGGATCTTGTCAGATAACTAGTGTATCGGCCTATGACAGTATGTAGACAGGATCTTGTCAGATAACCAGGGAGTCTGCTTACGACAGTATGTTGACAGGGTCTTGTCAGATAACCAGGGTATCGGCCTACTACAGTATGTTGACAGGGTCTTGTCAGAACCAGGGTATCGACATACTACAGTATGTTAACAGGGCCTTGTCAGATAACCAGGGTATCGTTATACTACAATATGTAGACAGGTTCTTGTCAGATAACCAGTGTATTGGCCTACGACAGTATGTTGACAGGGTCTTGTCAGATAACCAGGGTGTTGGTCTACGACAGTATGTTGACAGGGTCTGGTCAGATAACCTGAGTATCGGCATACTACAGTATATTGACAGGATCATGTCAGATAACCAGGGTATCGGCCTACGACAGTATGTTGACAGGATCTTGTCAGATAACCAGAGTATCGGCCTACTACAGTATGTAGACAGGATCTTGTCATATAACCAGGGAGTCTGCCTACGACAGTATGTTGACAGGTTCTTGTCAGATAACCAAGGTATCGGCCTACGACAGTATGTTGACAGGATCTTGTCAGATTACCTGAGTATCAGCCTACTACAGTTTTTTGACAGGATCTTGTCAGATAACCAGAGTATCGGCCTACTACAGTATGTTGACAGGATCTTGTCATATAACCAGGATGTCGGCCTACGACAGTATGTTGACAGGATCTTGTCAGATAACCAGAGTATCGGCCTACGACAGTATGTTGACATGATTTTGTCAGATAACCAGGGTATCGGCCTACGACAGTATGTTGACAGGGTTGTCAGATAACCAGGGTGTTGGTCTAGGACAGTTTGTTGACAAAACCTTGTCAGATAACCAGGGTATCGCCCTACGACAGTATGTTGACAGGGTCTTGTCAGATAACCAGGGTGTTCGTCTACGACAGTATGTTGACAGGGTCTTGTCAGATAACCAGATTAGCGGCCTACGACAGTATGTTGACAGGATCTTGTCAGATAACCTGAGTATCGGCCTAATATAGTATGTTGACAGGATCTTGTCAGATAACCAAAATATAAGCATACTACAGTATGTTGACAGGATAATGTCAGATAACCAGGGTATCGGCCTACGACATATATGTTGACAGGATCTTGTCAGATAACCTGAGTATTGGCCTACTACAGTATGTTGACAGGATCTAGTCAGATAACCAGGGTATCGGCCTACTACAGTATGTTGACAGCTTCTCGTCAAATAACGAAAGTATCTCCTACTGCAGTATGTTGACAGGATATTGTAAGATAACCAGAGTATTGGCCTACTACAGTATGTAGACAGGATCTTGTCAGATAACCAGAATATCGACCTACGGCAGTATGTTGACAGGAACTTGTCAGATAACCAGGGTATCGGCCTACTACTGTATGTTGCCAGGGTCACACCCTGGCTCTGGGGACTCTATATGTTGAGCCAGGGTGTGTAAATTATATGTGTTTGTGTTCTGTGTTGTAGAATCTAGTTGTTCTATTTCTATGTTGGCCAGAGTGGTTCTCAATCAGAGGCAACGAGTGTCAGCTGTGGCTGGTTGTCTCTGATTGGGAACCACATTTAGACAGGCTGTTTTCCCACAGTAGTTGTGTGATCTTGTTCCGTGTTGGTTGTGTTTGACCTAGGACGTCACGTTATCGTTTGTTGTTTTTGTTTATCGTGTGTAATCACTAATAAATAAGTATGTACGAATATCACGCTGCGCCTTGGTCCTCTTCCTTCGACGATCGTGACAGACAGGGTCTTGTCAGATAACCAGGGTATCGGCATACTACAATATGTTGACAGGTTCTTGTCAGATAACCAGTGTATTGGCCTACGACAGTATGTTGACAGGGACTGGTCAGATAATCTGAGTATCGGCATACTACAGTATATTGACAGGATCTTGTCAGATAACTAATGTATCGGCCTATGACAGTATGTAGACAGGATCTTGTCAGATAACCAGGGAGTCTGCTTACGACAGTATGTTGACAGGGTCTTGTCAGATAACCAGGGTATCGGCCTACTACAGTATGTTGACAGGGTCTTGTCAGAACCAGGGTATCGACATACTACAGTATGTTAACAGGGCCTTGTCAGATAACCAGGGTATCGTTATACTACAATATGTTGACAGGGTCTTGTCAGATAACCAGGATGTTGGTCTACGACAGTATGTTGACAGGGTCTGGTCAGATAACCTGAGTATCGGCATACTACAGTATATTGACAGGATCATGTCAGATAACCAGGGTATCGGCCTACGACAGTATGTTGACAGGATCTTGTCAGATAACCAGAGTATCGGCCTACTACAGTTTTTTGACAGGATCTTGTCAGATAACCAGAGTATCGGCCTACTACAGTATGTTGACAGGATCTTGTCATATAACCAGGATGTCGGCCTACGACAGTATGTTGACAGGATCTTGTCAGATAACCAGAGTATCGGCCTACGACAGTATGTTGACATGATTTTGTTAGATAACCAGGGTATCGGCCTACGACAGTATGTTGACAGGGTATTGTCAGATAACCAGGGTGTTGGTCTAGGACAGTTTGTTGACAAAACCTTGTCAGATAACCAGGGTATCGCCCTACGACAGTATGTTGACAGGGTCTTGTCAGATAACCAGGGTGTTCGTCTACGACAGTATGTTGACAGGGTCTTGTCAGATAACCAGATTAGCGGCCTACGACAGTATGTTGACAGGATCTTGTCAGATAACCTGAGTATCGGCCTACTATAGTATGTTGACAGGATCTTGTCAGATAACCAGGGTATCGGCCTACTACAGTATGTTGACAGGATCTTGTCAGATAACCAGAGTATTGGCCTACTACAGTTTGTTGACAGGGTATTTTCAGATATCCAGTGTATCGGCCTACGACAGTTTGTTGACAAGACCTTGTCAGATAACCAGGGTATCGGCCTACGACAGTATGTTGACAGGGTCTTGTCAGTATGTTGACAGGATCTTGTCAGATAACCAGAGTATCGGCCTACGACAGTATGTTGACATGATTTTGTTAGATAACCAGGGTATCGGCCTACGACAGTATGTTGACAGGATTTTGTCAGATAACCAGGGTGTTGGTCTAGGACAGTTTGTTGACAAAACCTTGTCAGATAACCAGGGTATCGCCCTACGACAGTATGTTGACAGGGTCTTGTCAGATAACCAGGGTGTTCGTCTACGACAGTATGTTGACAGGGTCTTGTCAGATAACCAGATTAGCGGCCTACGACAGTATGTTGACAGGCACTTGTCAGATAACCTGAGTATCGGCCTACTATAGTATGTTGACAGGATCTTGTCAGATAACCAGGGTATCGGCCTACTACAGTATGTTGACAGGATCTTGTCAGATAACCAGAGTATTGGCCTACTACAGTTTGTTGACAGGGTATTTTCAGATATCCAGTGTATCGGCCTACGACAGTTTGTTGACAAGACCTTGTCAGATAACCAGGGTATCGGCCTACGACAGTATGTTGACAGGATCTTGTCAGTATGTTGACAGGGGCTGGTCAGATAACCAGATTAGCGGCCTACGACAGTATGTTGACAGGATCTTGTCAGATGACCTGAGTATCGGCCTACTACAGTATGTTGACAGGATCTTGTCAGATAACCAGGGTATCGGCCTACTACAGTATGTTGACAGCGTCTCGTCAAATAACCAATGTAGCTCCTACTGCAGTATGTTGACAGGTCCTTGTCAGATAACCATTGTTTTGGCCTACTACAGTATATAATAATAATATTATATAATATGCCATTTAGCAGATGTTGACAGGAACTTGTCAGATAACCAGGGTGACGGCCTACGACAGTATCTTGACAGGATCTTGTCAGAAATCCTGAGTATCGACCTCCATCAGTATGTTGACAGGATCTTGTCAGATACCCAGAGTATCGGCCTACTACAGTATGTTGACAGAATCTTGTCAGATAACCAAAATATAAGCATACTACAGTATGTTGACAGGATAATGTCAGATAACCAGGGTATCGGCCTACGACAGTATGTTGACAGGATCTTGTCAGATAACCTGAGTATTGGCCTACTACAGTATGTTGACAGGATCTAGTCAGATATTCAGGGTATCGGCCTACTACAGTATGTTGACAGCGTCTCGTCAAATAACCAAAGTAGCTTCTACTGCAGTATGTTGACAGGATCTTGTAAGATAACCAGAGTATTGGCCTACTACAGTATGTAGACAGGATCTTGTCAGATAACAAGAATATCGACCTACGGCAGTATGTTGACAGGAACTTGTCAGATAACCAGGGTGTAGGCCTACGACAGTATGTTGACAGGATCTTGTCAGAAAACCTGAGTATCGGCCTCCATCAGTATGTTGACAGGATCTTGTCAGACAACCAGAGTATCGGCCTACTACAGTATGTTGACAGCGTCTCGTCAAATAACCAAAGTAGCTCCTACTACAGTATGTTGACAGGATCTTGTCAGATAACCTGAGTATCGGCCTACGACAGAATGTTGACAGGGTCTTGTCATATAACCAGGATATCGGCCTACTACAGTATGTTGACAGGGTCTTGTCAGATAACCAGGGTATCGACATACTACAGTATGTTGACAGGGACTTGTCAGATAACCAGGGTATCGGCATACTACAATATGTTGACAGGTTCTTGTCAGATAACCAGTGTATTGGCCTACGACAGTATGTTGACAGGGTTTGTCAGATAACCAGGGTGTTGGTCTACGACAGTATGTTGACAGGGACTGGTCAGATAACCTGAGTATCGACATACTACAGAATATTGACAGGATCTTGTCGGATAACCAGGGTACCGGCCTACGACAGTATGTTGACAGGATCTTGTCAGATAACCAGAGTATCGTCCTACTACAGTATGTAGACAGGATCTTGTCAGATAACCAGGGAGTCTGCCTACGACAGTATGTTGACAGGGTCTTGTCAGATAACCAGGGTGTCGGGCCTACGACAGTATGTTGACAGGATCTTGTCAGAAAACCTGAGTAACGGCCAACTACAGTATGTTGACAGGATAATGTCAGATAACCAGGGTATCGGCCTACGACATATATGTTGACAGGATCTTGTCAGATAACCTGAGTATTGGCCTACTACAGTATGTTGACAGGATCTAGTCAGATAACCAGGGTATCGGCCTACTACAGTATGTTGACAGCTTCTCGTCAAATAACGAAAGTATCTCCTACTGCAGTATGTTGACATGATATTGTAAGATAACCAGAGTATTGGCCTACTACAGTATGTAGACAGGATCTTGTCAGATAACCAGAATATCGACCTACGGCAGTATGTTGACAGGAACTTGTCAGATAACCAGGGTATCGGCCTACTACTGTATGTTGACAGGGTCACACCCTGGCTCTGGGGACTCTATATGTTGAGCCAGGGTGTGTAAATTATATGTGTTTGTGTTCTGTGTTGTAGATTCTAGTTGTTCTATTTCTATGTTGGCCAGAGTGGTTCTCAATCAGAGGCAACGAGTGTCAGCTGTGGCTGGTTGTCTCTGATTGGGAACCACATTTAGACAGGCTGTTTTCCCACAGTAGTTGTGGGATCTTGTTCCGTGTTGGTTGTGTTTGACCTAGGACGTCACGTTATCGTTTGTTGTTTTTGTTTATCGTGTGTAATCACTAATAAATAAGTATGTACGAATATCACGCTGCGCCTTGGTCCTCTTCCTTCGACGATCGTGACAGACAGGGTCTTGTCAGATAACCAGGGTATCGGCATACTACAGTATGTTGACAGGGACTTGTCAGATAACCAGGGTATCGGCATACTACAGTATGTTGACAGGGACTTGTCAGATAACCAGGGTATCGGCATACTACAATATGTTGACAGGTTCTTGTCAGATAACCAGTGTATTGGCCTACGACAGTATGTTGACAGGGACTGGTCAGATAACCTGAGTATCGGCATACTACAGTATATTGACAGGATCTTGTCAGATAACTAGTGTATCGGCCTATGACAGTATGTAGACAGGATCTTGTCAGATAACCAGGGAGTCTGCTTACGACAGTATGTTGACAGGGTCTTGTCAGATAACCAGGGTATCGGCCTACTACAGTATGTTGACAGGGTCTTGTCAGAACCAGGGTATCGACATACTACAGTATGTTAACAGGGCCTTGTCAGATAACCAGGGTATCGTTATACTACAATATGTTGACAGGGTCTTGTCAGATAACCAGGGTGTTGGTCTACGACAGTATGTTGACAGGGTCTGGTCAGATAACCTGAGTATCGGCATACTACAGTATATTGACAGGATCATGTCAGATAACCAGGGTATCGGCCTACGACAGTATGTTGACAGGATCTTGTCAGATAACCAGAGTATCGGCCTACTACATTATGTAGACAGGATCTTGTCATATAACCAGGGAGTCTGCCTACGACAGTATGTTGACAGGTTCTTGTCAGATAACCAAGGTATCGGCCTACGACAGTATGTTGACAGGATCTTGTCAGATTACCTGAGTATCAGCCTACTACAGTTTTTTGACAGGATCTTGTCAGATAACCAGAGTATCGGCCTACTACAGTATGTTGACAGGATCTTGTCATATAACCAGGATGTCGGCCTACGACAGTATGTTGACAGGATCTTGTCAGATAACCAGAGTATCGGCCTACGACAGTATGTTGACATGATTTTGTTAGATAACCAGGGTATCGGCCTACGACAGTATGTTGACAGGGTATTGTCAGATAACCAGGGTGTTGGTCTAGGACAGTTTGTTGACAAAACCTTGTCAGATAACCAGGGTATCGCCCTACGACAGTATGTTGACAGGGTCTTGTCAGATAACCAGGGTGTTCGTCTACGACAGTATGTTGACAGGGTCTTGTCAGATAACCAGATTAGCGGCCTACGACAGTATGTTGACAGGATCTTGTCAGATAACCTGAGTATCGGCCTACTATAGTATGTTGACAGGATCTTGTCAGATAACCAGGGTATCGGCCTACTACAGTATGTTGACAGGATCTTGTCAGATAACCAGAGTATTGGCCTACTACAGTTTGTTGACAGGGTATTTTCAGATATCCAGTGTATCGGCCTACGACAGTTTGTTGACAAGACCTTGTCAGATAACCAGGGTATCGGCCTACGACAGTATGTTGACAGGGTCTTGTCAGTATGTTGACAGGGGCTGGTCAGATAACCAGATTAGCGGCCTACGACAGTATGTTGACAGGATCTTGTCAAATAACCAGAGTATCGGCCTACTACAGTATGTTGACAGGATCTTGTCATATAACCAGGATGTCGGCCTACGACAGTATGTTGACAGGATCTTGTCAGATAACCAGAGTATCGGCCTACGACAGTATGTTGACATGATTTTGTTAGATAACCAGGGTATCGGCCTACGACAGTATGTTGACAGGGTATTGTCAGATAACCAGGGTGTTGGTCTAGGACAGTTTGTTGACAAAACCTTGTCTGATAACCAGGGTATCGCCCTACGACAGTATGTTGACAGGGTCTTGTCAGATAACCAGGGTGTTCGTCTACGACAGTATGTTGACAGGGTCTTGTCAGATAACCAGATTAGCGGCCTACGACAGTATGTTGACAGGATCTTGTCAGATAACCTGAGTATCGGCCTACTATAGTATGTTGACAGGATCTTGTCAGATAACCAGGGTATCGGCCTACTACAGTATGTTGACAGGATCTTGTCAGATAACCAGAGTATTGGCCTACTACAGTTTGTTGACAGGGTATTTTCAGATATCCAGTGTATCAGCCTACGACAGTTTGTTGAAAAGACCTTGTCAGATAACCAGGGTATCGGCCTACGACAGTATGTTGACAGGGTCTTGTCAGTATGTTGACAGGGGCTGGTCAGATAACCAGATTAGCGGCCTACGACAGTATGTTGACAGGATCTTGTCAGATGACCTGAGTATCGGCCTACTACAGTATGTTGACAGGATCTTGTCAGATAACCAGGGTATCGGCCTACTACAGTATGTTGACAGCGTCTCGTCAAATAACCAATGTAGCTCCTACTGCAGTATGTTGACAGGTCCTTGTCAGATAACCATTGTTTTGGCCTACTACAGTATATAATAATAATATTATATAATATGCCATTTAGCAGATGTTGACAGGAACTTGTCAGATAACCAGGGTGACGGCCTACGACAGTATCTTGACAGGATCTTGTCAGAAATCCTGAGTATCGACCTCCATCAGTATGTTGACAGGATCTTGTCAGATACCCAGAGTATCGGCCTACTACAGTATGTTGACAGAATCTTGTCAGATAACCAAAATATAAGCATACTACAGTATGTTGACAGGATAATGTCAGATAACCAGGGTATCGGCCTACGACAGTATGTTGACAGGATCTTGTCAGATAACCTGAGTATTGGCCTACTACAGTATTTTGACAGGATCTAGTCAGATATTCAGGGTATCGGCCTACTACAGTATGTTGACAGCGTCTCGTCAAATAACCAAAGTAGCTTCTACTGCAGTATGTTGACAGGATCTTGTAAGATAACCAGAGTATTGGCCTACTACAGTATGTAGACAGGATCTTGTCAGATAACAAGAATATCGACCTACGGCAGTATGTTGACAGGAACTTGTCAGATAACCAGGGTGTAGGCCTACGACAGTATGTTGACAGGATCTTGTCAGAAAACCTGAGTATCGGCCTCCATCAGTATGTTGACAGGATCTTGTCAGACAACCAGAGTATCGGCCTACTACAGTATGTTGACAGCGTCTCGTCAAATAACCAAAGTAGCTCCTACTACAGTATGTTGACACGATCTTGTCAGATAACCTGAGTATCGGCCTACGACAGAATGTTGACAGGGTCTTGTCATATAACCAGGATATCGGCCTACTACAGTATGTTGACAGGGTCTTGTCAGATAACCAGGGTATCGACATACTACAGTATGTTGACAGGGACTTGTCAGATAACCAGGGTATCGGCATACTACAATATGTTGACAGGTTCTTGTCAGATAACCAGTGTATTGGCCTACGACAGTATGTTGACAGGGTTTGTCAGATAACCAGGGTGTTGGTCTACGACAGTATGTTGACAGGGACTGGTCAGATAACCTGAGTATCGACATACTACAGAATATTGACAGGATCTTGTCGGATAACCAGGGTACCGGCCTACGACAGTATGTTGACAGGGTATTGTCAGATAACCAGAGTATCGTCCTACTACAGTATGTAGACAGGATCTTGTCAGATAACCAGGGAGTCTGCCTACGACAGTATGTTGACAGGGTCTTGTCAGATAACCAGGGTGTCGGGCCTACGACAGTATGTTGACAGGATCTTGTCAGAAAACCTGAGTAACGGCCAACTACAGTATGTTGACAGGATAATGTCAGATAACCAGGGTATCGGCCTACGACATATATGTTGACAGGATCTTGTCAGATAACCTGAGTATTGGCCTACTACAGTATGTTGACAGGATCTAGTCAGATAACCAGGGTATCGGCCTACTACAGTATGTTGACAGCTTCTCGTCAAATAACGAAAGTATCTCCTACTGCAGTATGTTGACAGGATATTGTAAGATAACCAGAGTATTGGCCTACTACAGTATGTAGACAGGATCTTGTCAGATAATCAGAATATCGACCTACGGCAGTATGTTGACAGGAACTTGTCAGATAACCAGGGTATCGGCCTACTACTGTATATTGACAGGGTCACACCCTGGCTCTGGGGACTCTATATGTTGAGCCAGGGTGTGTAAATTATATGTGTTTGTGTTCTGTGTTGTAGATTCTAGTTGTTCTATTTCTATGTTGGCCAGAGTGGTTCTCAATCAGAGGCAACGAGTGTCAGCTGTGGCTGGTTGTCTCTGATTGGGAACCACATTTAGACAGGCTGTTTTCCCACAGTAGTTGTGGGATCTTGTTCCGTGTTGGTTGTGTTTGACCTAGGACGTCACGTTATCGTTTGTTGTTTTTGTTTATCGTGTGTAATCACTAATAAATAAGTATGTACGAATATCACGCTGCGCCTTGGTCCTCTTCCTTCGACGATCGTGACAGACAGGGTCTTGTCAGATAACCAGGGTATCGGCATACTACAGTATGTTGACAGGGACTTGTCAGATAACCAGGGTATCGGCATACTACAATATGTTGACAGGTTCTTGTCAGATAACCAGTGTATTGGCCTACGACAGTATGTTGACAGGGACTGGTCAGATAACCTGAGTATCGGCATACTATAGTATATTGACAGGATCTTGTCAGATAACTAGTGTATCGGCCTATGACAGTATGTAGACAGGATCTTGTCAGATAACCAGGGAGTCTGCTTACGACAGTATGTTGACAGGGTCTTGTCAGATAACCAGGGTATCGGCCTACTACAGTATGTTGACAGGGTCTTGTCAGAACCAGGGTATCGACATACTACAGTATGTTAACAGGGCCTTGTCAGATAACCAGGGTATCGTTATACTACAATATGTTGACAGGGTCTTGTCAGATAACCAGGGTGTTGGTCTACGACAGTATGTTGACAGGGTCTGGTCAGATAACCTGAGTATCGGCATACTACAGTATATTGACAGGATCATGTCAGATAACCAGGGTATCGGCCTACGACTGTATGTTGACAGGATCTTGTCAGATAACCAGAGTATCGGCCTACTACAGTATGTAGACAGGATCTTGTCATATAACCAGGGAGTCTGCCTACGACAGTATGTTGACAGGTTCTTGTCAGATAACCAAGGTATCGGCCTACGACAGTATGTTGACAGGATCTTGTCAGATTACCTGAGTATCAGCCTACTACAGTTTTTTGACAGGATCTTGTCAGATAACCAGAGTATCGGCCTACTACAGTATGTTGACAGGATCTTGTCATATAACCAGGATGTCGGCCTACGACAGTATGTTGACAGGATCTTGTCAGATAACCAGAGTATCGGCCTACGACAGTATGTTGACATGATTTTGTTAGATAACCAGGGTATCGGCCTACGACAGTATGTTGACAGGGTATTGTCAGATAACCAGGGTGTTGGTCTAGGACAGTTTGTTGACAAAACCTTGTCAGATAACCAGGGTATCGCCCTACGACAGTATGTTGACAGGGTCTTGTCAGATAACCAGGGTGTTCGTCTACGACAGTATGTTGACAGGGTCTTGTCAGATAACCAGATTAGCGGCCTACGACAGTATGTTGACAGGATCTTGTCAGATAACCTGAGTATCGGCCTACTATAGTATGTTGACAGGATCTTGTCAGATAACCAGGGTATCGGCCTACTACAGTATGTTGACAGGATCTTGTCAGATAACCAGAGTATTGGCCTACTACAGTTTGTTGACAGGGTATTTTCAGATATCCAGTGTATCGGCCTACGACAGTTTGTTGACAAGACCTTGTCAGATAACCAGGGTATCGGCCTACGACAGTATGTTGACAGGGTCTTGTCAGTATGTTGACAGGGGCTGGTCAGATAACCAGATTAGCGGCCTACGACAGTATGTTGACAGGATCTTGTCAGATAACCAGAGTATCGGCCTACTACAGTATGTTGACAGGATCTTGTCATATAACCAGGATGTCGGCCTACGACAGTATGTTGACAGGATCTTGTCAGATAACCAGAGTATCGGCCTACGACAGTATGTTGACATGATTTTGTTAGATAACCAGGGTATCGGCCTACGACAGTATGTTGACAGGGTATTGTCAGATAACCAGGGTGTTGGTCTAGGACAGTTTGTTGACAAAACCTTGTCAGATAACCAGGGTATCGCCCTACGACAGTATGTTGACAGGGTCTTGTCAGATAACCAGGGTGTTCGTCTACGACAGTATGTTGACAGGGTCTTGTCAGATAACCAGATTAGCGGCCTACGACAGTATGTTGACAGGATCTTGTCAGATAACCTGAGTATCGGCCTACTATAGTATGTTGACAGGATCTTGTCAGATAACCAGGGTATCGGCCTACTACAGTATGTTGACAGGATCTTGTCAGATAACCAGAGTATTGGCCTACTACAGTTTGTTGACAGGGTATTTTCAGATATCCAGTGTATCGGCCTACGACAGTTTGTTGACAAGACCTTGTCAGATAACCAGGGTATCGGCCTACGACAGTATGTTGACAGGGTCTTGTCAGTATGTTGACAGGGGCTGGTCAGATAACCAGATTAGCGGCCTACGACAGTATGTTGACAGGATCTTGTCAGATGACCTGAGTATCGGCCTACTACAGTATGTTGACAGGATCTTGTCAGATAACCAGGGTATCGGCCTACTACAGTATGTTGACAGCGTCTCGTCAAATAACCAATGTAGCTCCTACTGCAGTATGTTGACAGGTCCTTGTCAGATAACCATTGTTTTGGCCTACTACAGTATATAATAATAATATTATATAATATGCCATTTATCAGATGTTGACAGGAACTTGTCAGATAACCAGGGTGACGGCCTACGACAGTATCTTGACAGGATCTTGTCAGAAATCCTGAGTATCGACCTCCATCAGTATGTTGACAGGATCTTGTCAGATACCCAGAGTATCGGCCTACTACAGTATGTTGACATAATCTTGTCAGATAACCAAAATATAAGCATACTACAGTATGTTGACAGGATAATGTCAGATAACCAGGGTATCGTCCTACTACAGTATGTAGACAGGATCTTGTCAGATAACCAGGGAGTCTGCCTACTACAGTTGGTTGACAGGGTATTGTCAGATAACCAGGGAGTCTGCTTACGACAGTATGTTGACAGGGTCTTGTCAGATAACCAGGGTATCGGCCTACTAAAGTATGTTGACAGGGTCTTGTCAGAACCAGGGTATCGACATACTACAGTATGTTAACAGGGCCTTGTCAGATAACCAGGGTATCGTTATACTACAATATGTTGACAGGGTCTTGTCAGATAACCAGGGTGTTGGTCTACGACAGTATGTTGACAGGGTCTGGTCAGATAACCTGAGTATCGGCATACTACAGTATATTGACAGGATCATGTCAGATAACCAGGGTATCGGCCTACGACAGTATGTTGACAGGATTTGTCAGATAACCAGAGTATCGGCCTACTTCAGTATGTAGACAGGATCTTGTCATATAACCAGGATGTCGGCCTACGACAGTATGTTGACAGGATCTTGTCAGATAACCAGAGTATCGGCCTACGACAGTATGTTGACATGATTTTGTTAGATAACCAGGGTATCGGCCTACGACAGTATGTTGACAGGGTATTGTCAGATAACCAGGGTGTTGGTCTAGGACAGTTTGTTGACAAAACCTTGTCAGATAACCAGGGTATCGCCCTACGACAGTATGTTGACAGGGTCTTGTCAGATAACCAGGGTGTTCGTCTACGACAGTATGTTGACAGGGTCTTGTCAGATAACCAGATTAGCGGCCTACGACAGTATGTTGACAGGATCTTGTCAGATAACCTGAGTATCGGCCTACTATAGTATGTTGACAGGATCTTGTCAGATAACCAGGGTATCGGCCTACTACAGTATGTTGACAGGATCTTGTCAGATAACCAGAGTATTGGCCTACTACAGTTTGTTGACAGGGTATTTTCAGATATCCAGTGTATCGGCCTACGACAGTTTGTTGACAAGACCTTGTCAGATAACCAGGGTATCGGCCTACGACAGTATGTTGACAGGGTCTTGTCAGTATGTTGACAGGGGCTGGTCAGATAACCAGATTAGCGGCCTACGACAGTATGTTGACAGGATCTTGTCAGATAACCAGAGTATCGGCCTACTACAGTATGTTGACAGGATCTTGTCATATAACCAGGATGTCGGCCTACGACAGTATGTTGACAGGATCTTGTCAGATAACCAGAGTATCGGCCTACGACAGTATGTTGACATGATTTTGTTAGATAACCAGGGTATCGGCCTACGACAGTATGTTGACAGGGTATTGTCAGATAACCAGGGTGTTGGTCTAGGACAGTTTGTTGACAAAACCTTGTCAGATAACCAGGGTATCGGCCTACTACAGTATGTTGACAGGATCTTGTCAGATAACCAGAGTATTGGCCTACTACAGTTTGTTGACAGGGTATTTTCAGATATCCAGTGTATCGGCCTACGACAGTTTGTTGACAAGACCTTGTCAGATAACCAGGGTATCGGCCTACGACAGTATGTTGACAGGGTCTTGTCAGTATGTTGACAGGGGCTGGTCAGATAACCAGATTAGCGGCCTACGACAGTATGTTGACAGGATCTTGTCAGATGACCTGAGTATCGGCCTACTACAGTATGTTGACAGGATCTTGTCAGATAACCAGGGTATCGGCCTACTAAAGTATGTTGACAGCGTCTCGTCAAATAACCAATGTAGCGCCTACTGCAGTATGTTGACAGGTCCTTGTCAGATAACCATTGTTTTGGCCTACTACAGTATATAATAATAATATTATATAATATGCCATTTAGCAGATGTTGACAGGAACTTGTCAGATAACCAGGGTGACGGCCTACGACAGTATCTTGACAGGATCTTGTCAGAAATCTTGAGTATCGACCTCCATCAGTATGTTGACAGGATCTTGTCAGATACCCAGAGTATCGGCCTACTACAGTATGTTGACAGAATCTTGTCAGATAACCAAAATATAAGCATACTACAGTATGTTGACAGGATAATGTCAGATAACCAGGGTATCGGCCTACGACAGTATGTTGACAGGATCTTGTCAGATAACCTGAGTATTGGCCTACTACAGTATGTTGACAGGATCTAGTCAGATATTCAGGGTATCGGCCTACTACAGTATGTTGACAGCGTCTCGTCAAATAACCAAAGTAGCTTCTACTGCAGTATGTTGACAGGATCTTGTAAGATAACCAGAGTATTGGCCTACTACAGTATGTAGACAGGATCTTGTCAGATAACAAGAATATCGACCTACGGCAGTATGTTGACAGGAACTTGTCAGATAACCAGGGTGTAGGCCTACGACAGTATGTTGACAGGATCTTGTCAGAAAACCCGAGTATCGGCCTCCATCAGTATGTTGACAGGATCTTGTCAGACAACCAGAGTATCGGCCTACTACAGTATGTTGACAGCATCTCGTCAAATAACCAAAGTAGCTCCTACTACAGTATGTTGACAGGATCTTGTCAGAAATCCTGAGTATCGGCCTCCATCAGTATGTTGACAGGATCTTGTCAGATACCCAGAGTATCGGCCTACTCCAGTATGTTGACAGAATCTTGTCAGATAACCAAAGTATCAGCATACTACAGTATGTTGACATGATCTTGTCAGATAACCAGGGTATCGGCCTACTAAAATATGTTGACAGGATCTTGTCAGATAACCAGGGTATCGGCCTACTACAGTATGTTGACAGGATCTTGTCAGATAACCAGAGTATTGGCGTACTACAGTTTGTTGACAGGGTATTTTCAGATATCCAATGTATCGGCCTACGACAGTTTGTTGACAAGACCTTGTCAGATAACCAGGGTATCGGCCTACGACAGTATGTTGACAGGGTCTTGTCAGTATGTTGACAGGGGCTGGTCAGATAACCAGATTAGCGGCCTACGACAGTATGTTGACAGGATCTTGTCAGATAACCTGAGTATCGGCCTACTACAGTATGTTGACAGGATCTTGTCAGATAACCAGGGTATCGGCCTACTACAGTATGTTGACAGCGTCTCGTCAAATAACCAAAGTAGCGCCTACTGCAGTATGTTGACAGGTTCTTGTCAGATAACCATTGTTTTGGCCTACTACAGTATATAATAATAATATTATATAATATGCCATTTAGCAGATGTTGACAGGAACTTGTCAGATAACCAGGGTGACGGCCTACGACAGTATCTTGACAGGATCTTGTTGGAAATCCTGAGTATCGACCTATATCAGTATGTTGACAGGATCTTGTCAGATACCCAGAGTTTCGGCCTACTACAGTATGTTGACAGAATCTTGTCAGATAACCAAAATATCAGCATACTACAGTATGTTGACAGGATAATGTCAGATAACCAGGGTATCGGCCTACGACAGTATGTTGACAGGATCTTGTCAGAAAACCTGAGTATCGGCCTCCATCAGTATGTTGACAGGATCTTGTCAGACAACCAAAGTATCGGCCTACTACAGTATGTTGACAGCGTCTCGTCAAATAACCAAAGTAGCTCCTACTACAGTATGTTGACAGGATCTTGTCAGAAATCCTGAGTATCGGCCTCCATCAGTATGTTGACAGGATCTTGTCAGATACCCAGAGTATCGGCCTACTAAAATATGTTGACAGAATCTTGTCAGATAACCAAAGTATCAGCATACTACAGTATGTTGACATGATCTTGTCAGATAACCAGGGTATCGGCCTACTAAAATATGTTGACAGGATCTTGTCAGATAACCAGGGTATCGGCCTACGACAGTATGTTGACAGGATCTTGTCAGATAACCTGAGTATTGGCCTACTACAGTATGTTGACAGGATCTAGTCAGATATTCAGGGTATTGGCCTACTACAGTAGGTTGACAGCGTCTCGTCAAATAACCAAAGTAGCGCCTACTGCAGTATGTTGACAGGATCTTGTAAGATAACCAGAGTATTGGCCTACTACAGTATGTAGACAGGATCTTGTCAGATAACCAGAATATCGGCCTCCATCAGTATGTTGACAGGATCTTGTCAGACAACCAGAGTATCGGCCTACTACAGTATGTTGACAGCGTCTCGTCAAATAACCAAAGTAGCTCCTACTACAGTATGTTGACAGGATCTTGTCAGATAACCTGAGTATCGGCCTACGACAGTATGTTGACAGGATCTTGTCAGATAACCAGAGTATCGGCCTACGACAGTATGTTGACAGGATATTGTCAGATAACCAGAGTATTGGCCTACTACAGTATGTAGACAGGATCTTGTCAGATAACCTGAGTATTGGCCTACTACAGTATGTTGACAGGATCTAGTCAGATATTCAGGGTATTGGCCTACTACAGTATGTTGACAGCGTCTCGTCGAATAACCAAAGTAGCGCCTACTGCAGTATGTTGACAGGATCTTGTAAGATAACCAGAGAATTGGCCTACTACAGTATGTAGACAGGATCTTGTCAGATAACCAGAATATCGGCCTCCATCAGTATGTTGACAGCATCTTGTCAGACAACCAGAGTATCGGCCTACTACAGTATGTTGACAGCTTCTCGTCAAATAACCAAAGTAGCTCCTACTACAGTATGTTGACAGGATTTGTCAGATAACCTGAGTATCGGCCTACGACAGTATGTTGACAGGATCTTGTCAGATAACCAGAGTATCGGCCTACGACAGTATGTTGACAGGGACTTGTCAGATAACCAGTGCATTGGCCTACGACAGTATGTTGACAGGATCTTGTCAGATAACCAGGGTGTTGGTCTACGACAGTATGTTGACAGGGGCTGGTCAGATAACCTGAGTATCGGCCTACTACAGTATGTTGACAGGATATTGTCATATAACCAGGATGTCGGCCTACGACAGTATGTTGACATGATTTTGTTAGATAACCAGAGTATCGGCCTACGACAGTATGTTGACAGGGCCTTGTCAGATAACCAAGGTGTCGGCCTACGACAGTATGTTGACAGGATCTTGTCAGAAAACCTGAGTATCGGCCTACTACAGTATGTTGACAGGATCTTGTCAGATAACCAGAGTATCGGCCTACGACAGTATGTTGACAGAGTCTTGTCAGATAACCAGGGTATCGGCCTACTACAGTATGTTGACAGGGCTTGTCAGACAACCAGGGTATCGGCATACTACAGTATGTTGACAGGGATTTGTCAGATGACCAGGGTGTTGGTCTACGACAGTATGTTGACAGGGACTGGTCAGATAACCTGAGTATTGGCCTACTACAGTATGTTGACAGGATCTAGTCAGATATTCAGGGTATTGGCCTACTACAGTATGTTGACAGTGTCTCGTCAAATAACCAAAGTAGCGCCTACTGCAGTATGTTGACAGGATCTAGTCAGATATCCTGAGTATCGGCCTACTACAGTTTGTTGATATGATCTTGTCAGAGTATCAGCCTAATACAGTTTGTTGACAGGATCTTATCAGATAACATCAGTATGGGCCTACTACAGTATGTTGACAGGGACTTGTCAGATAACCAGGGTATCGGCCTACTAACGTATGTTGACAGGAACTTGTCAGATAACCAGGGTATCGGCCTACGACAGTATGTTGACAGGATATTGTCAGATAACCAGAGTATTGGCCCACTACAGTATGTAGACAGGATCTTGTCAGAAAACCTGAGTATCGGCCTACTACAGTTTGTTGATATGATCTTGTCAGATAACATCAGTATGGGCCTACTACAGTATGTTGACAGGATCTTGTCAGATAACAAGGGTATCGGCCTACTACAGTATGTAGACAGTATCTTGTCAGATAACCAGGGTATCCGCCTACGACAGTATGTTGACAGGATCTTGTCAAATTACCTGAGTATCAGCCTAATACAGTTTGTTGACAGGATCTTATCAGATAACCAGAGTATCGGCCTACTACAGTATGTTGACAGGTTCTTGTCAGATAACCGGGATGTCGGCCTACGACAGTATGTTGACATGATTTTGTCAGATACCCAGAGTATCGGCCTACGACAGTATGTTGACATGATTTTGTCAGATACCCAGAGTATCGGCCTACGACAGTATGTTGACACGATCTTGTCAGAAAACCAGGGTGTCAGCCTACGACAGTATGTTGACAGGATTTTGTCAGATAACCAGAGTATCGGCCTACAACAGTATGTTGACAGGTTCTTGTCAGATAACCAGAGTATCGACCTACGACAGTATGTTGACAGGATCTTGTCAGATAACCAGAGTATCGGCCTACGACAGTATGTTGACAGCGTCTTGTCAGATAACCAGGGTATCGGCATACTACAGTATGTTGACAGGGACTTGTCAGATAACCAGGGTATCGGCATACTAGAGTATGTTGACAGGTTCTTGTCAGATAACCAGTGTATTGGCCTACGACAGTATGTTGACAGGGTCTTGTCAGATAACCAGGGTATCGGCCTACGACAGTATGTTGACAGGAACTTGTCAGATAACCAGAGTATCGGCCTACTACAGTATGTAAACAGGGAATTGTCAGATAATCAGGGTGTCGGCCTACAACAGTATGTTGACAGGATCTTGTCAGATAACTGGGATGTCGGCCTACGACAGTATGTTGACAGGATCTTGTCAGATAACCAGAGTATCGGCCTACAACAGTATGTTGACAGGATCTTGTCAGATAACCAGGGTGTTGGTCTACGACAGTATGTTGACAGGGTCTTGTCAGATAACCAGCGTATTTGCCTACGACAGTATGTTGACAGGATCTTGTCAGATAACCAGGGTGTTGGTCTACGACAGTATGTTGACAGGGACTGGTCAGATAACCTGAGTATCGGCCTACTACAGTATGTTGACAGGATATTGTCATATAACCAGGATGTCGGCCTACGACAGTATGTTGACAGGTTCTTGTCAGATAACCAGAGTATCGACCTACGACAGTATGTTGACAGGATCTTGTCAGATAACCAGAGTATCGGCCTACGACAGTATGTTGACAGCGTCTTGTCAGATAACCAGGGTATCGGCATACTACAGTATGTTGACAGGGACTTGTCAGATAACCAGGGTATCGGCATACTAGAGTATGTTGACAAGTTCTTGTCAGATAACCAGTGTATTGGCCTACGACAGTATGTTGACAGGGTCTTGTCAGATAACCAGGATATCGGCCTACGACAGTATGTTGACAGGATCTTGTCAGATAACCAGAGTATCGGCCTACTACAGTATGTAGACAGGCTCTTGTCAGATACCAGGGTGTCTGCCTACGACAGTATGTTGACAGGTTCTTGTCAGATAACCAGGGTATCGGCCTACGAGAGTATTTTGACAGGATCTTGTCAGATTACCTGAGTATCAGCCTACTACAGTTTGTTCACAGGATCTTGTCAGATAACCAGAGTATTGGCCTACTACAGTATGTTGACAGGATCTTGTCATATAGCCAGGATGTCGGCCTACGACAGTATGTTGACAGGATATTGTCAGAAAACCAGAGTATAGGCCAAGACAGTATGTTGACAGGGTATTGTCAGATAATCAGGGTGTTGGTCTACAACAGTATGTTGAATGGGACTTGTCAGATTACCAGTGTATTGGCCTACGATAGTATGTTGACAGGGTCTTGTCAGATAACCAGGGTATCGGCCTACGACAGTATGTTGACAGGATCTTGTCAGATAAGCAGAGTATCGGCCTACTACAGTATGTAGACAGGCTCTTGTCAGATACCAGGGTGTCTGCCTACGACAGTATGTTGACAGGTTCTTGTCAGATAACCAGGGTATCGGCCTACGAGAGTATGTTGACAGGATCTTGTCAGATTACCTGAGTATCAGCCTACTACAGTTTGTTGACAGGATCTTGTCAGATAACCAGAGTATCGGCCTACGACAGTATGTTGACAGCGTCTTGTCAGATAACCAGGGTATCGGCATACTACAGTATGTTGACAGGGACTTGTCAGATTACCAGGGTATCGGCATGCTAGAGTATGTTGACAGGTTCTTGTCAGATAACCAGTGTATTGGCCTACGACAGTATGTTGACAGGGTCTTGTCAGATAACCAGGGTATCGGCCTACGACAGTATGTTGACAGGATCTTGTCAGATAACCAGAGTATCGGCCTACTACAGTATGTAGACAGGCTCTTGTCAGATACCAGGGTGTCTGCCTACGACAGTATGTTGACAGATTCTTGTCAGATAACCAGGGTATCGGCCTACGACAGTATCTTGACAGGATCTTGTCAGAAATCCTGAGTATCGACCTCCATCAGTATGTTGACAGGATCTTGTCAGATACCCAGAGTATCGGCCTACTACAGTATGTTGACAGAATCTTGTCAGATAACCAAAATATCAGCATACTACAGTATGTTGACAGGATAATGTCAGATAACCAGGGTTTCGGCCTACGACAATATGTTGACAGGATCTTGTCAGATAACCTGAGTATTGTCCTACTACAGTATGTTGACAGGATCTAGTCAGATATTCAGGGTATCGGCCTACTACAGTATGTTGACAGCGTCTCGTCAAATAACCAAAGTAGCTTCTACTGCAGTATGTTGACAGGATCTTGTAAGATAACCAGAGTATTGGCCTACTACAGTATGTAGACAGGATCTTGTCAGATAACAAGAATATCGACCTACGGCAGTATGTTGACAGGAACTTGTCAGATAACCAGGGTGTAGGCCTACGACAGTATGTTGACAGGATCTTGTCAGAAAACCTGAGTATCGGCCTCCATCAGTATGTTGACAGGATCTTGTCAGACAACCAGAGTATCGGCCTACTACAGTATGTTGACAGCGTCTCGTCAAATAACCAAAGTAGCTCCTACTACAGTATGTTGACAGGATCTTGTCAGAAATCCTGAGTATCGGCCTCCATCAGTATGTTGACAGGATCTTGTCAGATACCCAGAGTATCGGCCTACTACAGTATGTTGACAGAATCTTGTCAGATAACCAAAGTATCAACATACTACAGTGTGTTGACATGATCTTGTCAGATAACCAGGGTATCGGCCTACTAAAATATGTTGACAGGATCTTGTCAGATAACCAGATTATCGACCTACGACAGTATGTTGACAGGAACTTGTCAGATAACCAGGGTGTCGGCCTACGACAGTATGTTGACAGGATCTTGTTAAAAAACCTGAGTATCGGCCTACTACAGTATGTTGACAGGATAATGTCAGATAACCAGGGTACCTGCCTACGACAGTATGTTGACAGGATCTTGTCAGATAACCTGAGTATTGGCCTACTACAGTATGTTGACAGGATCTAGTCAGATATTCAGGGTATTGGCCTACTACAGTATGTTGACAGCGTCTCGTCAAATAACCAAAGTAGCGCCTACTGCAGTATGTTGACAGGATCTTGTAAGATAACCAGAGTATTGGCCTACTACAGTATGTAGACAGGATCTTGTCAGATAACCAGAATATCGGCCTCCATCAGTATGTTGACAGGATCTTGTCAGACAACCAGAGTATCGGCCTACTACAGTATGTTGACAGCGTCTCGTCAAATAACCAAAGTAGCTCCTACTTCAGTATGTTGACAGGATCTTGTCAGATAACCTGAGTATCGGCCTACGACAGTATGTTGACAGGATCTTGTCAGATAACCAGAGTATCGGCCTACGACAGTATGTTGACAGGGACTTGTCAGATAACCAGTGCATTGGCCTACGACAGTATGTTGACAGGATCTTGTCAGATTACCAGGGTGTTGGTCTACGACAGTATGTTGACAGGGACTGGTCAGATAACCTGAGTATCGGCCTACTACAGTATGTTGACAGGATATTGTCATATAACCAGGATGTCGGCCTACGACAGTATGTTGACATGATTTTGTTAGATAACCAGAGTATCGGCCTATGACAGTATGTTGACAGGGACTTGTCAGATAACCAAGGTGTCGGCCTACGACAGTATGTTGACAGGATCTTGTCAGAAAACCTTAGTATCGGCCTACGACAGTATGTTGACAGAGTCTTGTCAGATAACCAGGGTATCGGCCTACTACAGTATGTTGACAGGGCTTGTCAGATAACCAGGGTATCGGCATACTACAGTATGTTGACAGGGACTTGTCAGATAACCAGGGTGTTGGTCTACGACAGTATGTTGACAGGTTCTGGTCAGATAACCTGAGTATCGGCATACTACAGTATATTGACAGGATCTTGTTAGATAACCAGGGTATCGGCCGACGACAGTATGTTGTCAGGATCTTGTCAGATAACCAGAGTATCGGCCGACTACAGTATGTTGACAGGATCTTGTCAGATAACCAGGGAGTCTGCCTACGACAGTATGTTGACAGGTTCTTGTCAGATAACCAGGGTATCGGCCTATGACAGTATGTTGACAGGATCTTGTCAGATTACCTGAGTATCAGCCTACTACAGTTTGTTGACAGGATCTTGTCAGATAACCAGAGTATCGGCCTACTACAGTATGTTGACAGGGTCTTGTCATATAACCAGGATGTCGGCCTACGACAGTATGTTGACAGGATATTGTCAGAAAACCAGAGTATAGGCCAAGACATTATGTTGACATGATTTTGTTAGATAACCAGGGTATCGGTTTACGACAGTATGTTGACAGGGTATTGTCAGATAACCAGGGTGTTAGTCTACGACAGTATGTTTACAGGGACTGGTCAGATAACCAGGTTAGCGTCCTACGACAGTATGTTGACATGACCTTGTCAGATAACCTGAGTATCGGCCTACTACAGTATGTTGACAGGATCTTGTCAGATAACCAGAGTATCGGCCTACGACAGTATGTTGACATGATTTTGTCAGATACCCAGAGTATCGGCCTACGACAGTATGTTGACACGATCTTGTCAGAAAACCAGGGTGTCAGCCTACGACAGTATGTTGACAGGATTTTGTCAGATAACCAGAGTATCGGCCTACAACAGTATGTTGACAGGTTCTTGTCAGATAACCAGAGTATCGACCTACGACAGTATGTTGACAGGATCTTGTCAGATAACCAGAGTATCGGCCTACGACAGTATGTTGACAGCGTCTTGTCAGATAACCAGTGTATTGGCCTACGACAGTATGTTGACAGGGTCTTGTCAGATAACCAGGGTATCGGCATACTACAGTATGTTGACAGGTTCTTGTCAGATAACCAGTGTATTGGCCTACGACAGTATGTTGACAGGGTCTTGTCAGATAACCAGGGTATCGGCCTACGACAGTATGTTGACAGGTTCTTGTCAGATAACCAGGGTATCGGCCTACGAGAGTATGTTGACAGGATCTTGTCAGATTACCTGAGTATCAGCCTACTACAGTTTGTTGACAGGATCTTGTCAGATAACCAGAGTATCGGCCTACTACAGTATGTTGACAGGATCTTGTCATATAACCAGGATGTCGGCCTATGACAGTATGTTGACAGGATATTGTCAGAAAACCAGAGTATAGGCCAAGACAGTATGTTGACATGATTTTGTTAGATAACCAGAGTATCGGCCTACGACAGTATGTTGACAGGGAATTGTCAGATAATCAGGGTGTCGGCCTACAACAGTATGTTGACAGGATCTTGTCAGATAACTGGGATGTCGGCCTACGACAGTATGTTGACAGGATCTTGTCAGATAACCAGAGTATCGGCCTACGACAGTATGTTGACAGGGTCTTGTCAGATATCCAGGGTGTTGGTCTACGACAGTATGTTGACAGGGACTTGTCAGATAACCAGCGTATTTGCCTACGACAGTATGTTGACAGGATCTTGTCAGATAACCAGGGTGTTGGTCTACGGACAGTATGTTGACAGGGCCTGGTCAGATAACCAGCGTATTTGCCTACGACAGTATGTTGACAGGATCTTGTCAGATAACCAGGGTGTTGGTCTACGACAGTATGTTGACAGGGACTGTTCAGATAACCTGAGTATCGGCCTACTACAGTATGTTGACAGGATCTTGTCATATAACCAGGATGTCGGCCTACGACAGTATGTTGACAGGGACTTGTCAAATAACCAGTGTATTGGCCTACGACAGTATGTTGACAGGATCTTGTCAGATAACAAGGGTGTTGGTCTACGACAGTATGTTGACAGGGTCTGGTCAGATAACCTGAGTATCGGCCTACTACAGTATGTTGACAGGATCTTGTCATATAACCAGGATGTCGGCCTACGACAGTATGTTGACAGGGACTTGTCAAATAACCAGTGTATTGGCCTACGACAGTATGTTGACAGGATCTTGTCAGATAACAAGGGTGTTGGTCTACGACAGTATGTTGACAGGGACTGGTCAGATAACCTGAGTATCGGCCTACTGCAGTATGTTGACAGGATATTGTCATATAACCAGGATGTCGGCCTACGACAGTATGTTGACATGATTTTGTTATTTAACCAGAGTATCGGCTTACGACAGTATGTTAAAAGGGACTTGTCAGATAACCAGGGTGTCGGCCTACAACAGTATGTTGACAGGATCTTGTCAGAAAACCTGAGTATCGGCCTACTACAGTATGTTGACAGGATCTTGTCAGATAACCAGAGTATCGGCCTACTACAGTATGTTGACAGGATCTTGTCAGATAACCAGGGAGTCTGCCTACGACAGTATGTTGACAGGTTCTTGTCAGATAACCAGAGTATCGGCCTACGACAGTATGTTGACATGATTTTGTTAGATAACCAGGGTATCGGCCTACGACAGTATGTTGACAGGGGTTGTCAGATAACCAGGGTGTCGGCCTACGACAGTATGTTGACATGACCTTGTCAGATAACCCGAGTATCGGCCTACTACAGTATGTTGACAGGATCTTGTCAGATATCCTGAGTATCGGCCTACTACAGTATGTTGACAGGATCTTGTCAGATAACCAGAGTATTGGCCTACGACAGTATGTTGACAGGGTCTTTTCAGATAACCAGGGTATCGGCATACGACAGTATGTTGACAGGATCTTGTCAGATTACCTGAGTATCAGCCTACTACAGTTTGTTGACAGGATCTTGTCAGATAACCAGGGTATCGGCCTACTACAGTATGTTGACAGGATCTTGTCAGATAACCAGGGTATCGGCCTACTACAGTATGTTGACAGGATCTTGTCAGATAACCAGGGTATCGGCATACTACAGTATGTTGACAGGGCCTGGTCAGATAACCTGAGTATCGGCCTACTACAGTATTTTGACAGGATCTTGTCAGATGACCAGGGTGTCAGCCTACAACAGTATGTTGACAGGATCTTGTCAGATAACCAGAGTATCAGCATACTACAGTATGTTGACAGGATCTTGTCAGACAACCAGGGTATCGGCCTACAACAGTTTGTTGACAAGACCTTGTCAGATAACCAGGGTATCGGCCTACGACAGTATGTTGACAGGGTATTGTCAGAAAACCAGGGTGTTGGTCTACGACAGTATGTTTAGAGGGACTGGTCAGATAACCAGGTTAGCGGCCTACGACAGTATGTTGACAGGATCTTGTCAGATATCTTGAGTATCGGCCTACGACAGTATGTTGACAGGATATTGTCAGATAACCAGAGTATCGGCCTACTACAGTATGTTGACAGGATCTTGTCAGATAACCAGGGTATCGGCATACTACAGTATGTTGACAGGGACTGGTCAGATAACCTGAGTATCGGCCTACTACAGTATTTTGACAGGATCTTGTCAGATGACCAGGGTGTCAGCCTACGACAGTATGTTGACAGGATCTTGTCAGATAACCAGAGTTTCAGCATACTACAGTATGTTGACAGGATCTTGTCAGACAACCAGGGTATCGGCCTACAACAGTTTGTTGACAAGACCTTGTCAGATAACCAGGGTATCGGCCTACGACAGTATGTTGACAGGGTATTGTCAGAAAACCAGGGTGTTGGTCTACGACAGTATGTTTAGAGCGACTGGTCAGATAACCAGGTTAGCGGCCTACGACAGTATGTTGACAGGATATTGTCAGATAACCAGAGTATTGGCCCACTACAGTATGTAGACAGGATCTTGTCAGAAAACCTGAGTATCGGCCTACTACAGTTTGTTGACATGATCTTGTCAGATAACCTCAGTATCGGCCTACTACAGTATGTTGACAGGATCTTGTCAGATAACAAGGGTATCGGCCTACTACAGAATGTAGACAGTATCTTGTCAGATAACCAGGGTATCCGCCTACGACAGTATGTTGACAGGATCTTGTCAGATAACCAGAGTATCGACCTACGACAGTATGTTGACAGGGCTTGTCAGATAACCAGGGTATCGGCCTACTACAGTATGTTGACAGGAACTTGTCAGATAACCAGAGTATCAGCCTACGACAATATGTTGACAGAGTCTTGTCAGATAACCAGGGTATCGGCCTACGACAGTATGTTGACAGGGACTTGTCAGATAACCAGGGTATCGGCCTACTAAAGTATGTTGACAGGATCTTGTCAGATAACCAGGGTATCGGCCTACGACAGTATGTTGACAGGATATTGTCAGATAACCAGAGTATTGGCCCACTACAGTATGTAGACAGGATCTTGTCAGAAAACATGAGTATCGGCCTACTACAGTTTGTTGACATGATCTTGTCAGATAACCTCAGTATCGGCCTACTACAGTATGTTGACAGGGTCTTGTCAGATATCCAGGGTATCGGCATACTACAGTATGTTGACAGGGTATTGTCAGATAACCAGGGTGTTGGTCTACGACAGTATGTTGACAGGGACTTGTCAGATAACCAGTGTATTGGCCTACGACAGTATGTTGACAGGATCTTGTCAGATAACCAGGGTGTTGGTCTACGACAGTATGTTGACAGGGACTGGTCAGATAACCTGAGTATCGGCATACTACAGTATATTGACAGGATCTTGTCAGATAACCAGGGTATCGGCCGACGACAGCATGTTGACAGGATCTTGTCAGATAACCAGAGTATCGGCCTACTACAGTATGTTGACAGGAACTTGTCAGATAACCAGGGAGTCTGCCTACGACAGTATGTTGACAGGTTCTTGTCAGATTACCTGAGTATCAGCCTACTACAGTTTGTTGATAGGATCTTGTCAGATAACCAGAGTATCGGCCTACTACAGTATGTTGACAGGGTCTTGTCATATAACCAGGATGTCGGCCTACGACAGTATGTTGACAGGATCTTGTCAGATAACCAGAGTATCGGCCTACGACAGTATGTTGACATGATTTTGTTAGATAACCAGGGTATCGGCCTACGACAGTATGTTGACAGGGTGTTGTCAGATAACCAGGGTGTTAGTCTACGAAAGTATTTTTACAGGAACTGGTCAGATAACCAGGTTAGCGTCCTACGACAGTATGTTGACATGACCTTGTCAGATAACCTGAGTATCGGCCTACTACAGTATGTTGACAGGATCTTGTCAGATATCCTGAGGATCGGCCTACTACAGTATGTTGACAGGATATTGTCAGATAACCAGAGTATCGGCCTACTACAGTATGTTGACAGGATCTTGTCAGATAACCAGGGTATCGGCATACTACAGTATGTTTACAGGGACTGGTCAGATAACCTGAGTATCGGCCTACTACAGTATTTTGACAGGATCTTGTCAGATGACCAGGGTGTCAGCCTACGACAGTATGTTGACAGGATCTTGTCAGATAACCAGAGTTTCAGCATACTACAGTATGTTGACAGGATCTTGTCAGACAACCAGGGTATCGGCCTACAACAGTTTGTTGACAAGACCTTGTCAGATAACCAGGGTATCGGCCTACGACAGTATGTTGACAGGGTATTGTCAGAAAACCAGGGTGTTGGTCTACGACAGTATGTTTAGAGCGACTGGTCAGATAACCAGGTTAGCGGCCTACGACAGTATGTTGACAGGATATTGTCAGATAACCAGAGTATTGGCCCACTACAGTATGTAGACAGGATCTTGTCAGAAAACCTGAGTATCGGCCTACTACAGTTTGTTGACATGATCTTGTCAGATAACCTCAGTATCGGCCTACTACAGTATGTTGACAGGATCTTGTCAGATAACAAGGGTATCGGCCTACTACAGAATGTAGACAGTATCTTGTCAGATAACCAGGGTATCCGCCTACGACAGTATGTTGACAGGATCTTGTCAGATAACCAGAGTATCGACCTACGACAGTATGTTGACAGGGCTTGTCAGATAACCAGGGTATCGGCCTACTACAGTATGTTGACAGGATCTTGTCAGATAACCAGAGTATCAGCCTACGACAATATGTTGACAGAGTCTTGTCAGATAACCAGGGTATCGGCCTACTACAGTATGTTGACAGGGCTTGTCAGATAACCAGGGTATCGGCCTACTACAGTATGTTGACAGGATCTTGTCAGATAACCAGAGTATCAGCCTACGACAATATGTTGACAGAGTCTTGTCAGATAACCAGGGTATCGGCCTACTACAGTATGTTGACAGGGCTTGTCAGATAACCAGGGTATCGGCCGACGACAGTATGTTGACAGGGACTTGTCAGATAACCAGTGTATTGGCCTACGACACTATGTTGACAGGGTCTTGTTAGATAACCAGAGTATCGGCCTACTACAGTATGTTGACAGGGTATTGTCATATAACTAGGATGTCGGCCTACGACAGTATGTTGACAGGATATTGTCAGAAAACCAGAGTATAGGCCAAGACAGTATGTTGACATGATTTTGTTAGATATCCAGAGTATCGGCCTACGACAGTCTGTTGACAGGGAATTGTCAGATAATCAGGGTGTCGGCCTACAACCGTATGTTGACAGGATCTTGTCAGATAACTGGGATGTCGGCCTACGACAGTATGTTGACAGGATCTTGTCAGATAACCAGAGTATCGGCCTACGACAGTATGTTGACAGGGTCTTGTCAGATATCCAGGGTATCGGCATACTACAGTATGTTGACAAGGTATTGTCAGATAACCAGGGTGTTGGTCTACGACAGTATGTTGACAGGGACTTGTCAGATAACCAGTGTATTGGCCTACGACAGTATGTTGACAGGATCTTGTCAGATAACCAGGGTGTTGGTCTACGACAGTATGTTGACAGGGACTTGTCAGATAACCTGAGTATCGGCATACTACAGTATATTGACAGGATCTTGTCAGATAACCAGGGTATCGGCCGACGACAGCATGTTGACAGGATCTTGTCAGATAACCAGAGTATCGGCCTACTACAGTATGTTGACAGTTTCTTGTCATATAACCAGGATGTCGGCCTACGACAGTATGTTGACAGGATCTTTTCAGTAAACCAGAGTATAGGCCAAGACAGTATGTTGACAAGATTTTGTTAGATACCCAGAGTATCGGCCTACGACAGTATGTTGACACGATCTTGTCAGAAAACCAGGGTTTCAGCCTACGACAGTATGTTGACAGGATTTTGTCAGATAACCAGAGTATCGGCCTACAACAGTATGTTGACAGGTTCTTGTCAGATAACCAGAGTATCGACCTACGACAGTATGTTGACAGGATCTTGTCAGATAACCAGAGTATCGGCCTACGACAGTATGTTGACAGCGTCTTGTCAGATAACCAGGGTATCGGCATACTACAGTATGTTGACAGGGTCTTGTCAGATAACCAGGGTATCGGCCTACGACAGTATGTTGACAGGTTCTTGTCAGATAACCAGGGTATCGGCCTACGAGAGTATGTTGACAGGATCTTGTCAGATTACCTGAGTATCAGCCTACTACAGTTTGTTGACAGGATCTTGTCAGATAACCAGAGTATCGGCCTACTACAGTATGTTGACAGGATCTTGTCATATAACCAGGATGTCGGCCTATGACAGTATGTTGACAGGATCTTTTCAGAAAACCAGAGTATAGGCCAAGACAGTATGTTGACATGATTTTGTTAGATAACCAGAGTATCGGCCTACGACAGTATGTTGACAGGGAATTGTCAGATAATCAGGGTGTCGGCCTACAACAGTATGTTGACAGGCTCTTGTCAGATAACTGGGATGTCGGCCTACGACAGTATGTTGACAGGATCTTGTCAGATAACCAGAGTATCGGCCTACAACAGTATGTTGACAGGGTATTGTCAGATAACCAGGGTGTTGGTCTACGACAGTATGTTGACAGGGTCTTGTCAGATAACCAGCGTATTTGCCTACGACAGTATGTTGACAGGATCTTGTCAGATAACCAGGGTGTTGGTCTAAGACAGTATGTTGACAGGGCCTGGTCAGATAACCTGAGTATCGGCATACTACAGTATATTGACAGGATCTTGTCAGATAACCAGGGTATCGGCCGACGACAGCATGTTGACAGGATCTTGTCAGATAACCAGAGTATCGGCCTACTACAGTATGTTGACAGGATCTTGTCAGATAACCAGGGAGTCTGCCTACGACAGTATGTTGACAGGTTCTTGTCAGATAACCAGGGTATCGGCCTACGACATTATGTTGACAGGATATTGTCAGATTACCTGAGTATCAGCCTACTACAGTTTGTTGACAGGATCTTGTCAGATAACCAGAGTATCGGCCTACTACAGTATGTTGACAGGGTCTTGTCATATAACCAGGATGTCGGCCTACGACAGTATGTTGACAGGATCTTGTCAGATAACCAGAGTATCGGCCTACGACAGTATGTTGACATGATTTTGTTAGATAACCAGAGTATCGGCCTACGACAGTATGTTGACAGGGTGTTGTCAGATAACCAGGGTGTTAGTCTACGACAGTATGTTTACAGGAACTGGTCAGATAACCAGGTTAGCGTCCTACGACAGTATGTTGACATGACCTTGTCAGATATCCTGAGGATCGGCCTACTACAGTATGTTGACAGGATCTTGTCAGATAACCAGAGTATCGGCCTACTACAGTATGTTGACAGGATCTTGTCAGATAACCAGGGTATCGGCATACTATAGTATGTTGACAGGGACTGGTCAGATAACCTGAGTATCGGCCTACTACAGTATTTTGACAGGATCTTGTCAGATGACCAGGGTGTCAGCCTACGACAGTATGTTGACAGGATCTTGTCAGATAACCAGAGTTTCAGCATACTACAGTATGTTGACAGGATCTTGTCAGACAACCAGGGTATCGGCCTACTACAGTATGTTGACAGGATCTTGTCAGATAACCAGGGTATCGGCATACTACAGTATGTTGACAGGGACTGGTCAGATAACCTGAGTATCAGCCTACTACAGTATTTTGACAGGATCTTGTCAGATGACCAGGGTGTCAGCCTACGACAGTATGTTGACAGGATCTTGTCAGATAACCAGAGTTTCAGCATACTACAGTATGTTGACAGGATCTTGTCAGACAACCAGGGTATCGGCCTACATCAGTTTGTTGACAAGACATTGTCAGATAACCAGGGTATCGGCCTACGACAGTATGTTGACACGGTGTTGTCAGAAAACCAGGGTGTTGGTCTACGACAGTATGTTTAGAGCGACTGGTCAGATAACCAGGTTAGCGGCCTACGACAGTATGTTGACAGGATATTGTCAGATAACCAGAGTATTGGCCCACTACAGTATGTAGACAGGATCTTGTCAGAAAACCTGAGTATCGGCCTACTACAGTTTGTTGACATGATCTTGTCAGATAACCTCAGTATCGGCCTACTACAGTATGTTGACAGGATCTTGTCAGATAACAAGGGTATCGGCCTACTACAGTATGTAGACAGTATCTTGTCAGATAACCAGGGTATCCGCCTACGACAGTATGTTGACAGGATCTTGTCAAATTACCTGAGTATCAGCCTAATACAGTTTGTTGACAGGATCTTATCAGATAACCAGAGTATCGGCCTACTACAGTATGTTGGCAGGTTCTTGTCAGATAACCGGGATGTCGGCCTACGACAGTATGTTGACATAATTTTGTCAGATACCCAGAGTATCGGCCTACGACAGTATGTTGACACGATCTTGTCAGAAAACCAGGGTGTCAGCCTACGACAGTATGTTGACAGGATTTTGTCAGATAATCAGGGTGTCGGCCTACGACAGTTTGTTGACAAGACCTTGTCAGATAACCAGGGTATCGGCCTACGACAGTATGTTGACAGGGTATTGTCAGAAAACCAGGGTGTTGGTCTACGACAGTATGTTTAGAGGGACTGGTCAGATAACCAGGTTAGCGGCCTACGACAGTATGTTGACAGGATCTTGTCAGATAACCTGAGTATCGGCCTACTACAGTATGTTGACAGGATCTTGTCAGATATCCTGAGTATCGGCCTACGACAGTATGTTGACAGGGACTTGTCAGATATCCAGGGTATCGGCCTACTAAAGTATTTTGACAGGATCTTGTCAGATAACCAGGGTATCGGCCTACGACAGTATGTTGACAGGATATTGTCAGATAACCAGAGTATTGGCCCACTACAGTATGTAGACAGGATCTTGTCAGAAAACCTGAGTATCGGCCTACTACAGTTTGTTGACATGATCTTGTCAGATAACCTCAGTATCGGCCTACTACAGTATGTTGACAGGATCTTGTCAGATAACAAGGGTATCGGCCTACTACAGTATGTAGACAGTATCTTGTCAGATAACCAGGGTATCCGCCTACGACAGTATGTTGACAGGATCTTGTCAAATTACCTGAGTATCAGCCTAATACAGTTTGTTGACAGGATCTTATCAGATAACCAGAGTATCGGCCTACTACAGTATGTTGACAGGTTCTTGTCAGATAACCGGGATGTCGGCCTACGACAGTATGTTGACATAATTTTGTCAGATACCCAGAGTATCGGCCTACGACAGTATGTTGACACGATCTTGTCAGAAAACCAGGGTGTCAGCCTACGACAGTATGTTGACAGGATTTTGTCAGATAATCAGGGTGTCGGCCTACGACAGTTTGTTGACAAGACCTTGTCAGATAACCAGGGTATCGGCCTACGACAGTATGTTGACAGGGTATTGTCAGAAAACCAGGGTGTTGGTCTACGACAGTATGTTTAGAGGGACTGGTCAGATAACCAGGTTAGCGGCCTACGACAGTATGTTGACAGGATCTTGTCAGATAACCTGAGTATCGGCCTACTACAGTATGTTGACAGGATCTTGTCAGATATCCTGAGTATCGGCCTACGACAGTATGTTGACAGGGACTTGTCAGATATCCAGGGTATCGGCCTACTAAAGTATTTTGACAGGATCTTGTCAGATAACCAGGGTATCGGCCTACGACAGTATGTTGACAGGATATTGTCAGATAACCAGAGTATTGGCCCACTACAGTATGTAGACAGGATCTTGTCAGAAAACCTGAGTATCGGCCTACTACAGTTTGTTGACATGATCTTGTCAGATAAACTCAGTATCGGCCTACTACAGTATGTTGACAGGATCTTGTCAGATAACAAGGGTATCGGCCTACTACAGTATGTAGACAGTATCTTGTCAGATAACCAGGGTATCCGCCTACGACAGTATGTTGACAGGATCTTGTCAAATTACCTGAGTATCAGCCTAATACAGTTTGTTGACAGGATCTTATCAGATAACCAGAGTATCGGCCTACTACAGTATGTTGACAGGTTCTTGTCAGATAACCGGGCTGTCGGCCTACGACAGTATGTTGACATGATTTTGTCAGATACCCAGAGTATCGGCCTACGACAGTATGTTGACATGATTTTGTCAGATACCCAGAGTATCGGCCTACGACAGTATGTTGACACGATCTTGTCAGAAAACCAGGGTGTCAGCCTACGACAGTATGTTGACAGGATTTTGTCAGATAACCAGAGTATCGGCCTACATCAGTATGTTGACAGGATCTTGTCAGATAACCAGAGTATCGGCCTACGACAGTATGTTGACAGGATATTTTCAGATAACCAGAGTATTGGCCCACTACAGTATGTAGACAGGATCTTGTCAGATAACCTGAGTATCGGCCTACTACAGTTTGTTGACATGATCTTGTCAGATAAACTCAGTATCGGCCTAGTACAGTATGTTGACAGGATCTTGTCAGATAACAAGGGTATCGGCCTACTACAGTATGTAGACAGTATCTTGTCAGATAACCAGGGTATCCGCCTACGACAGTATGTTGACAGGATCTTGTCAAATTACCTGAGTATCAGCCTAATACAGTTTGTTGACAGGATCTTATCAGATAACCAGAGTATCGGCCTACTACAGTATGTTGACAGGTTCTTGTCAGATAACCGGGCTGTCGGCCTACGACAGTATGTTGACATGATTTTGTCAGATACCCAGAGTATCGGCCTACGACAGTATGTTGACATGATTTTGTCAGATACCCAGAGTATCGGCCTACGACAGTATGTTGACACGATCTTGTCAGAAAACCAGGGTGTCAGCCTACGACAGTATGTTGACAGGATTTTGTCAGATAACCAGAGTATCGGCCTACAACAGTATGTTGACAGGATCTTGTCAGATAACCAGAGTATCGACCTACGACAGTATGTTGACAGGATCTTGTCAGATAACCAGAGTATTGGCCTACGACAGTATGTTGACAGCGTCTTGTCAGATAACCAGGGTATCGGCATACTACAGTATGTTGACAGGTTCTTGTCAGATAACCAGTGTATTGGCCTACGACAGTATGTTGACACGATCTTGTCAGAAAACCAGGGTGTCAGCCTACGACAGTATGTTGACAGGATTTTGTCAGATAATCAGGGTGTCGGCCTACGACAGTTTGTTGACAAGACCTTGTCAGATAACCAGGGTATCGGCCTACGACAGTATGTTGACAGGGTTTGTCAGAAAACCAGGGTGTTGGTCTACGACAGTATGTTTAGAGGGACTGGTCAGATAACCAGGTTAGCGGCCTACGACAGTATGTTGACAGGATCTTGTCAGATAACCTGAGTATCGGCCTACGACAGTATGTTGACAGGGACTTGTCAGATAACCAGGGTATCGGCCTACTAAAGTATTTTGACAGGATCTTGTCAGATAACCAGGGTATCGGCCTACGACAGTATGTTGACAGGATATTGTCAGATAACCAGAGTATTGGCCCACTACAGTATGTAGACAGGATCTTGTCAGAAAACCTGAGTATCGGCCTACTACAGTTTGTTGACATGATCTTGTCAGATAAACTCAGTATCGGCCTACTACAGTATGTTGACAGGATCTTGTCAGATAACAAGGGTATCGGCCTACTACAGTATGTAGACAGTATCTTGTCAGATAACCAGGGTATCCGCCTACGACAGTATGTTGACAGGATCTTGTCAAATTACCTGAGTATCAGCCTAATACAGTTTGTTGACAGGATCTTATCAGATAACCAGAGTATCGGCCTACTACAGTATGTTGACAGGTTCTTGTCAGATAACCGGGCTGTCGGCCTACGACAGTATGTTGACATGATTTTGTCAGATACCCAGAGTATCGGCCTATGACAGTATGTTGACACGATCTTGTCAGAAAACCAGGGTGTCAGCCTACGACAGTATGTTGACAGGATTTTGTCAGATAACCAGAGTATCGGCCTACAACAGTATGTTGACAGGATCTTGTCAGATAACCAGAGTATCGGCCTACGACAGTATGTTGACAGGATATTGTCAGATAACCAGAGTATTGGCCCACTACAGTATGTAGACAGGATCTTGTCAGAAAACCTGAGTATCGGCCTACTACAGTTTGTTGACATGATCTTGTCAGATAAACTCAGTATCGGCCTACTACAGTATGTTGACAGGATCTTGTCAGATAACAAGGGTATCGACCTACTACAGTATGTAGACAGTATCTTGTCAGATAACCAGGGTATCCGCCTACGACAGTATGTTGACAGGATCTTGTCAAATTACCTGAGTATCAGCCTAACACAGTTTGTTGACAGGATCTTATCAGATAACCAGAGTATCGGCCTACTACAGTATGTTGACAGGTTCTTGTCAGATAACCGGGCTGTCGGCCTACGACAGTATGTTGACATGATTTTGTCAGATACCCAGAGTATCGGCCTACGACAGTATGTTGACATGATTTTGTCAGATACCCAGAGTATCGGCCTACGACAGTATGTTGACACGATCTTGTCAGAAAACCAGGGTGTCAGCCTACGACAGTATGTTGACAGGATTTTGTCAGATAACCAGAGTATCGGCCTACAACAGTATGTTGACAGGATCTTGTCAGATAACCAGAGTATCGACCTATGACAGTATGTTGACAGGATCTTGTCAGATAACCAGAGTATTGGCCTACGACAGTATGTTGACAGCGTCTTGTCAGATAACCAGGGTATCGGCATACTACAGTATGTTGACAGGGACTTGTCAGATAACCAGGGTATCGGCATACTAGAGTATGTTGACAGGTTCTTGTCAGATAACCAGTGTATTGGCCTACGACAGTATGTTGACAGGGTCTTGTCAGATAACCAGGGTATCGGCCTACGACAGTATGTTGACAGGATCTTGTCAGATAACCAGAGTATCGGCCTACTACAGTATGTAGAATGGATCTTGTCAGATACCAGGGTATCGGCCTACGAGAGTATGTTGACAGGATCTTGTCAGATAACCTGAGTATCAGCCTACTACAGTTTGTTGACAGGCTCTTGTCAGATAACCAGAGTATCGGCCTACTAAAGTATGTTGACAGGATCTTGTCATATAACTAGGATGTCGGCCTACGACAGTATGTTGACAGGATATTGTCAAAAACCAGAGTATAGGCCAAGACAGTATGTTGACATGATTTTGTTAGATAACCAGAGTATCGGCCTACGACAGTCTGTTGACAGGGATTTTGTCAGATAATCAGGGTGTCGGCCTACAACAGTATGTTGACAGGATCTTGTCAGATAACTGGGATGTCGGCCTACGACAGTATGTTGACAGGATCTTTTCAGATAACCAGAGTATCGGCCTACGACAGTATGTTGACAGGGTCTTGTCAGATATCCAGGGTATCGGCATACTACAGTATGTTGACAGGGTATTGTCAGATAACCAGGGTGTTGGTCTACGACAGTATGTTGACAGGGACTTGTCAGATAACCAGTGTATTGGCCTACGACAGTATGTTGACAGGATCTTGTCAGATAACCAGGGTGTTGGTCTAAGACAGTATGTTGACAGGGACTGGTCAGATAACCTGAGTATCGGCATACTACAGTATATTGACAGGATCTTGTCAGATAACCAGGTTATCGGCCGACGACAGCATGTTGACAGGATCTTGTCAGATAACCAGAGTATCGGCCTACTACAGTATGTTGACAGGATCTTGTCAGATAACCAGGGAGTCTGCCTACGACAGTATGTTGACAGGTTCTTGTCAGATAACCAGAATATCGGCCTACGACATTATGTTGACAGGATCTTGTCAGATTACCTGAGTATCAGCCTACTACAGTTTGTTGACAGGATCTTGTCAGATAACCAGAGTATCGGCCTACTACAGTATGTTGACAGGGTCTTGTCATATAACCAGGATGTCGGCCTACGACAGTATGTTGACAGGATCTTGTCAGATAACCAGAGTATCGGCCTACGACAGTATGTTGACATGATTTTGTTAGATAACCAGGGTATCGGCCTACGACAGTATGTTGACAGGGTATTGTCAGATAACCAGGGTGTTAGTCTACGACAGTATGTTTACAGGAACTGGTCAGATAACCAGGTTAGCGTCCTACGACAGTATGTTGACATGACCTTGTCAGATAACCTGAGTATCGGCCTACTACAGTATGTTGACAGGATCTTGTCAGATATCCTGAGGATCGGCCTACTACAGTATGTTGACAGGATCTTGTCAGATAACCAGAGTATCGGCCTACTACAGTATGTTGACAGGATCTTGTCAGATAACCAGGGTATCGGCATACTACAGTATGTTGACAGGGACTGGTCAGATAACCTGAGTATCGGCCTACTACAGTATTTTGACAGGATCTTGTCAGATGACCAGGGTGTCAGCCTACGACAGTATGTTGACAGGATCTTGTCAGATAACCAGAGTTTCAGCATACTACAGTATGTTGACAGGATCTTGTCAGACAACCAGGGTATCGGCCTACAACAGTTTGTTGACAAGACCTTGTCAGATAACCAGGGTATCGGCCTACGACAGTATGTTGACAGGGTGTTGTCAGAAAACCAGGGTGTTGGTCTACGACAGTATGTTTAGAGCGACTGGTCAGATAACCAGGTTAGCGGCCTACGACAGTATGTTGACAGGATATTGTCAGATAACCAGAGTATTGGCCCACTACAGTATGTAGACAGGATCTTGTCAGAAAACCTGAGTATCGGCCTACTACAGTTTGTTGACATGATCTTGTCAGATAACCTCAGTATCGGCCTACTACAGTATGTTGACAGGATCTTGTCAGATAACAAGGGTATCGGCCTACTACAGTATGTAGACAGTATCTTGTCAGATAACCAGGGTATCCGCCTACGACAGTATGTTGACAGGATCTTGTCAAATTACCTGAGTATCAGCCTAATACAGTTTGTTGACAGGATCTTATCAGATAACCAGAGTATCGGCCTACTACAGTATGTTGACAGGTTCTTGTCAGAAAACCAGGGTGTCAGCCTACGACAGTATGTTGACAGGATTTTGTCAGATAACCAGAGTATCGGCCTACAACAGTATGTTGACAGGATCTTGTCAGATAACCAGAGTATCGACCTACGACAGTATGTTGACAGGATCTTGTCAGATAACCAGAGTATCGGCCTACGACAGTATGTTGACAGCATCTTGTCATATAACCAGGGTATCGGCATACTACAGTATGTTGACAGGGACTTGTCAGATAACCAGTGTATTGGCCTACGACACTATGTTGACAGGGTCTTGTTAGATAACCAGAGTATCGGCCTACTACAGTATGTTGACAGGATCTTGTCAGATAACCAGAGTATCAGCCTACGACAATATGTTGACAGAGTCTTGTCAGATAACCAGGGTATCGGCCTACTACAGTATGTTGACAGGGCTTGTCAGATAACCAGGATATCGGCATACTACAGTATGTTGACAGGGACTTGTCAGATAACCAGGGTGTTGGTCTACGACAGTATGTTGACAGGGACTGGTCAGATAACCTGAGTATCAGCATATTACAGTATATTGACAGGATCTTGTCAGATAACCAGGGTATCGGCCGACGACAGTATGTTGACAGGGACTTGTCAGATAACCAGTGTATTGGCCTACGACACTATGTTGACAGGGTCTTGTTAGATAACCAGAGTATCGGCCTACTACAGTATGTTGACAGGATATTGTCATATAACTAGGATGTCGGCCTACGACAGTATGTTGACAGGATATTGTCAGAAAACCAGAGTATAGGCCAAGACAGTATGTTGACATGATTTTGTTAGATAACCAGAGTATCGGCCTATGACAGTCTGTTGACAGGGATTTGTCAGATAATCAGGGTGTCGGCCTACAACAGTATGTTGACAGGATCTTGTCAGATAACTGGGATGTCGGCCTACGACAGTATGTTGACAGGATCTTGTCAGATAACCAGAGTATCGGCCTACGACAGTATGTTGACAGGGTCTTGTCAGATATCCAGGGTATCGGCATACTACAGTATGTTGACAGGGTATTGTCAGATAACCAGGGTGTTGGTCTACGACAGTATGTTGACAGGGACTTGTCAGATAACCAGTGTATTGGCCTACGACAGTATGTTGACAGGATCTTGTCAGATAACCAGGGTGTTGGTCTACGACAGTATGTTGACAGGGACTGGTCAGATAACCTGAGTATCGGCATACTACAGTATATTGACAGGATCTTGTCAGATAACCAGGGTATCGGCCGACGACAGCATGTTGACAGGATCTTGTCAGATAACCAGAGTATCGGCCTACTACAGTATGTTGACAGGATCTTGTCAGATAACCAGGGAGTCTGCCTACGACAGTATGTTGACAGGGTCTTGTCAGATAACCAGGATGTCGGCCTATGACAGTATGTTGACAGGATCTTGTCAGATAACCAGAGTATCGGCCTACGACAGTATGTTGACATGATTTTGTTAGATAACCAGTGTATCGGCCTACTACAGTATGTTGACAGGATCTTGTCAGATAACCAGAGTATCGGCCTACGACAGTATGTAGACAGTATCTTGTCAGATAACCAGGGTATCCGCCTACGACAGTATGTTGACAGGATCTTGTCAGATAACCAGAGTATCGGCCTACGACAGTATGTTGACACGATCTTGTCAGAAAACCAGGGTGTCAGCCTACGACAGTATGTTGACAGGATTTTGTCAGATAACCAGAGTATCGGCCTACAACAGTATGTTGACAGGATCTTGTCAGATAACCAGAGTATCGACCTACGACAGTATGTTGACAGGATCTTGTCAGATAACCAGAGTATCGGCCTACGACAGTATGTTGACAGGGACTTGTCAGATATCCTGAGTATCGGCCTACGACAGTATGTTGACAGGATCTTGTCAGATAACCAGGGTATCGGCCTACGACAGTATGTTGACAGGATATTGTCAGATAACCAGAGTATTGGCCCACTACAGTATGTAGACAGGATCTTGTCAGAAAACCTGAGTATCGGCCTACTACAGTTTGTTGACATGATCTTGTCAGATAAACTCAGTATCGGCCTACTACAGTATGTTGACAGGATCTTGTCAGATAACAAGGGTATCGGCCTACTACAGTATGTAGACAGTATCTTGTCAGATAACCAGGGTATCCGCCTACGACAGTATGTAGACAGTATCTTGTCAAATTACCTGAGTATCAGCCTAATACAGTTTGTTGACAGGATCTTATCAGATAACCAGAGTATCGGCCTACTACAGTATGTTGACAGGTTCTTGTCAGATAACCGGGCTGTCGGCCTACGACAGTATGTTGACATGATTTTGTCAGATACCCAGAGTATCGGCCTATGACAGTATGTTGACACGATCTTGTCAGAAAACCAGGGTGTCAGCCTACGACAGTATGTTGACAGGATTTTGTCAGATAACCAGAGTATCGGCCTACAACAGTATGTTGACAGGATCTTGTCAGATAACCAGAGTATCGGCCTACGACAGTATGTTGACAGGATATTGTCAGATAACCAGAGTATTGGCCCACTACAGTATGTAGACAGGATCTTGTCAGAAAACCTGAGTATCGGCCTACTACAGTTTGTTGACATGATCTTGTCAGATAAACTCAGTATCGGCCTACTACAGTATGTTGACAGTATCTTGTCAGATAACCAGGGTATCCGCCTACGACAGTATGTTGACAGGATCTTGTCAAATTACCTGAGTATCAGCCTAATACAGTTTGTTGACAGGATCTTATCAGATAACCAGAGTATCGGCCTACTACAGTATGTTGACAGGTTCTTGTCAGATAACCGGGCTGTCGGCCTACGACAGTATGTTGACATGATTTTGTCAGATACCCAGAGTATCGGCCTACGACAGTATGTTGACATGATTTTGTCAGATACCCAGAGTATCGGCCTACGACAGTATGTTGACACGATCTTGTCAGAAAACCAGGGTGTCAGCCTACGACAGTATGTTGACAGGATTTTGTCAGATAACCAGAGTATCGGCCTACAACAGTATGTTGACAGGATCTTGTCAGATAACCAGAGTATCGACCTACGACAGTATGTTGACAGGATCTTGTCAGATAACCAGAGTATTGGCCTACGACAGTATGTTGACAGCGTCTTGTCAGATAACCAGGGTATCGGCATACTACAGTATGTTGACAGGGACTTGTCAGATAACCAGGGTATCGGCATACTAGAGTATGTTGACAGGTTCTTGTCAGATAACCAGTGTATTGGCCTACGACAGTATGTTGACAGGGTCTTGTCAGATAACCAGGGTATCGGCCTACGACAGTATGTTGACAGGATCTTGTCAGATAACCAGAGTATCGGCCTACTACAGTATGTAGACAGGATCTTGTCAGATACCAGGGTGTCTGCCTACGACACTATGTTGACAGGTTCTTGTCAGATAACCAGGGTATCGGCCTACGAGAGTATGTTGACAGGATCTTGTCAGATAACCTGAGTATCAGCCTACTACAGTTTGTTGACAGGCTCTTGTCAGATAACCAGAGTATCGGCCTACTAAAGTATGTTGACAGGATCTTGTCATATAACTAGGATGTCGGCCTACGACAGTATGTTGACAGGATATTGTCAGAAAACCAGAGTATAGGCCAAGACAGTATGTTGACATGATTTTGTTAGATAACCAGAGTATCGGCCTACGACAGTCTGTTGACAGGGATTTGTCAGATAATCAGGGTGTCGGCCTACAACAGTATGTTGACAGGCTCTTGTCAGATAACCAGGGTGTTGGTCTAAGACAGTATGTTGACAGGGACTGGTCAGATAACCTGAGTATCGGCATACTATAGTATATTGACAGGATCTTGTCAGATAACCAGGGTATCGGCCGACGACAGCATGTTGACAGGATCTTGTCAGATAACCAGAGTATCGGCCTACTACAGTATGTTGACAGGATCTTGTCAGATAACCAGGGAGTCTGCCTACGACAGTATGTTGACAGGTTCTTGTCAGATAACCAGAATATCGGCCTACGACATTATGTTGACAGGATCTTGTCAGATTACCTGAGTATCAGCCTACTACAGTTTGTTGACAGGATCTTGTCAGATAACCAGAGTATCGGCCTACGACAGTATGTTGACAGGGTGTTGTCAGATAACCAGGGTGTTAGTCTACGACAGTATGTTTACAGGAACTGGTCAGATAACCAGGTTAGCGTCCTACGACAGTATGTTGACATGACCTTGTCAGATAACCTGAGTATCGGCCTACTACAGTATGTTGACAGGATCTTGTCAGATATCCTGAGGATCGGCCTACTACAGTATGTTGACAGGATCTTGTCAGATAACCAGAGTATCGGCCTACTACAGTATGTTGACAGGATCTTGTCAGATAACCAGGGTATCGGCATACTACAGTATGTTGACAGGGACTGGTCAGATAACCTGAGTATCGGCCTACTACAGTATTTTGACAGGATCTTGTCAGATGACCAGGGTGTCAGCCTACGACAGTATGTTGACAGGATCTTGTCAGATAACCAGAGTTTCAGCATACTACAGTATGTTGACAGGATCTTGTCGGACAACCAGGGTATCGGCCTACAACAGTTTGTTGACAAGACCTTGTCAGATAACCAGGGTATCGGCCTACGACAGTATGTTGACAGGGTGTTGTCAGAAAACCAGGGTGTTGGTCTACGACAGTATGTTTAGAGCGACTGGTCAGATAACCAGGTTAGCGGCCTACGACAGTATGTTGACAGGATATTGTCAGATAACCAGAGTATTGGCCCACTACAGTATGTAGACAGGATCTTGTCAGAAAACCTGAGTATCGGCCTACTACTGTTTGTTGACATGATCTTGTCAGATAACCTCAGTATCGGCCTACTACAGTATGTTGACAGGATCTTGTCAGATAACAAGGGTATCGGCCTACTACAGTATGTAGACAGTATGTTGTCAGATAACCAGGGTATCCGCCTACGACAGTATGTTGACAGGATCTTGTCAAATTACCTGAGTATCAGCCTAATACAGTTTGTTGACAGGATCTTATCAGATAACCAGAGTATCGGCCTACTACAGTATGTTGACAGGTTCTTGTCAGAAAACCAGGGTGTCAGCCTACGACAGTATGTTGACAGGATTTTGTCAGATAACCAGAGTATCGGCCTACAACAGTATGTTGACAGGATCTTGTCAGATAACCAGAGTATCGGCCTACGACAGTATGTTGACAGCATCTTGTCATATAACCAGGGTATCGGCATACTACAGTATGTTGACAGGGACTTGTCAGATAACCAGTGTATTGGCCTACGACACTATGTTGACAGGGTCTTGTTAGATAACCAGAGTATTGGCCTACTACAGTATGTTGACAGGATCTTGTCAGATAACCAGAGTATCAGCCTACGACAATATGTTGACAGAGTCTTGTCAGATAACCAGGGTATCGGCCTACTACAGTATGTTGACAGGGCTTGTCAGATAACCAGGATATCGGCATACTACAGTATGTTGACAGGGACTTGTCAGATAACCAGGGTGTTGGTCTACGACAGTATGTTGACAGGGACTGGTCAGATAACCTGAGTATCAGCATATTACAGTATATTGACATGATCTTGTCAGATAACCAGGGTATCGGCCGACGACAGTATGTTGACAGGGACTTGTCAGATAACCAGTGTATTGGCCTACGACACTATGTTGACAGGGTCTTGTTAGATAACCAGAGTATCGGCCTACTACAGTATGTTGACAGGATATTGTCATATAACTAGGATGTCGGCCTACGACAGTATGTTGACAGGATATTGTCAGAAAACCAGAGTATAGGCCAAGACAGTATGTTGACATGATTTTGTTAGATAACCAGAGTATCGGCCTATGACAGTCTGTTGACAGGGATTTGTCAGATAATAAGGGTGTCGGCCTACAACAGTATGTTGACAGGATCTTGTCAGATAACTGGGATGTCGGCCTACGACAGTATGTTGACAGGATCTTGTCAGATAACCAGAGTATCGGCCTACGACAGTATGTTGACAGGGTCTTGTCAGATATCCAGGGTATCGGCATACTACAGTATGTTGACAGGGTATTGTCAGATAACCAGGGTGTTGGTCTACGACAGTATGTTGACAGGGTCTTGTCAGATAACCAGTGTATTGGCCTACGACAGTATGTTGACAGGATCTTGTCAGATAACCAGGGTGTTGGTCTACGACAGTATGTTGACAGGGACTGGTCAGATAACCTGAGTATCGGCATACTACAGTATATTGACAGGATCTTGTCAGATAACCAGGGTATCGGCCGACGACAGCATGTTGACAGGATCTTGTCAGATAACCAGAGTATCGGCCTACTACAGTATGTTGACAGGATCTTGTCAGATAACCAGGGAGTCTGCCTACGACAGTATGTTGACAGGGTCTTGTCAGATAACCAGGATGTCGGCCTATGACAGTATGTTGACAGGATCTTGTCAGATAACCAGAGTATCGGCCTACGACAGTATGTTGACATGATTTTGTTAGATAACCAGTGTATCGGCCTACTACAGTATTTTGACAGGATCTTGTCAGATAACAAGGGTATCGGCCTACTACAGTATGTAGACAGTATCTTGTCAGATAACCAGGGTATCCGCCTACGACAGTATGTTGACAGGATCTTGTCAAATTACCTGAGTATCAGCCTACTACAGTATGTTGACAGGTTCTTGTCAGATAACCGGGATGTCGGCCTACGACAGTATGTTGACATGATTTTGTCAGATACCCAGAGTATCGGCCTACGACAGTATGTTGACATGATTTTGTCAGATACCCAGAGTATCGGCCTACGACAGTATGTTGACACGATCTTGTCAGAAAACCAGGGTGTCAGCCTACGACCGTATGTTGACAGGATTTTGTCAGATAACCAGAGTATCGGCCTACAACAGTATGTTGACAGGATCTTGTCAGATAACCAGAGTATCGACCTACGACAGTATGTTGACAGGATCTTGTCAGATAACCAGAGTATCGGCCTACGACAGTATGTTGACAGCATCTTGTCATATAACCAGGGTATCGGCATACTACAGTATGTTGACAGGGACTTGTCAGATAACCAGTGTATTGGCCTACGACACTATGTTGACAGGGTCTTGTTAGATAACCAGAGTATCGGCCTACTACAGTATGTTGACAGGATCTTGTCAGATAACCAGAGTATCAGCCTACAACAATATGTTGACAGAGTCTTGTCAGATAACCAGGGTATCGGCCTACTACAGTATGTTGACAGGGCTTGTCAGATAACCAGGGTATCGGCATACTACAGTATGTTGACAGGGACTTGTCAGATAACCAGGGTGTTGGTCTACGACAGTATGTTGACAGGGACTGGTCAGATAACCTGAGTATCAGCATATTACAGTATATTGACAGGATCTTGTCAGATAACCAGGGTATCGGCCGACGACAGTATGTTGACAGGGACTTGTCAGATAACCAGTGTATTGGCCTACGACACTATGTTGACAGGGTCTTGTTAGATAACCAGAGTATCGGCCTACTACAGTATGTTGACAGGATATTGTCATATAACTAGGATGTCGGCCTACGACAGTATGTTGACAGGATATTGTCAGAAAACCAGAGTATAGGCCAAGACAGTATGTTGACATGATTTTGTTAGATAACCAGAGTATCGGCCTACGACAGTCTGTTGACAGGGTTTTGTCAGATAATCAGGGTGTCGGCCTACAACAGTATGTTGACAGGATCTTGTCAGATAACTGGGATGTCGGCCTACGACAGTATGTTGACAGGATCTTGTCAGATAACCAGAGTATCGGCCTACGACAGTATGTTGACAGGGTCTTGTCAGATATCCAGGGTATCGGCATACTACAGTATGTTGACAGGGTATTGTCAGATAACCAGGGTGTTGGTCTACGACAGTATGTTGACAGGGACTTGTCAGATAACCAGTGTATTGGCCTACGACAGTATGTTGACAGGATCTTGTCAGATAACCAGGGTGTTGGTCTACGACAGTATGTTGACAGGGACTGGTCAGATAACCTGAGTATCGGCATACTACAGTATATTGACAGGATCTTGTCAGATAACCAGGGTATCGGCCGACGACAGCATGTTGACAGGATCTTGTCAGATAACCAGAGTATCGGCCTACTACAGTATGTTGACAGGATCTTGTCAGATAACCAGGGAGTCTGCCTACGACAGTATGTTGACAGGTTCTTGTCAGATAACCAGGGTATCGGCCTACGACAGTATGTTGACAGGATCTTGTCAGATTACCTGAGTATCAGCCTACTACAGTTTGTTGACAGGATCTTGTCAGATAACCAGAGTATCGGCCTACTACAGTATGTTGACAGGTCTTGTCAGATAACCAGGATGTCGGCCTATGACAGTATGTTGACAGGATCTTGTCAGATAACCAGAGTATCGGCCTACGACAGTATGTTGACATGATTTTGTTAGATAACCAGTGTATCGGCCTACGACAGTATGTTGACAGGGTGTTGTCAGATAACCAGGGTGTTAGTCTACGACAGTATGTTTACAGGAACTGGTCAGATAACCAGGTTAGCGTCCTACGACAGTATGTTGACATGACCTTGTCAGATAACCTGAGTATCGGCCTACTACAGTATGTTGACAGGATCTTGTCAGATAACCAGAGTATCGGCCTACGACAGTATGTTGACAGGGTCTTTTCAGATAACCAGGGTATCGGCATACGACAGTATGTTGACAGGATCTTGTCAGATTACCTGAGTATCAGCCTACTACAGTTTGTTGACAGGATCTTGTCAGATAACCAGGGTATCGGCCTACTACAGTATGTTGACAGGATCTTGTCAGATAACCAGGGTATCGGCCTACTACAGTATGTTGACAGGATCTTGTCAGATAACCAGGGTATCGGCATACTACAGTATGTTGACAGGGACTGGTCAGATAACCTGAGTATCGGCCTACTACAGTATTTTGACAGGATCTTGTCAGATGACCAGGGAGTCAGCCTACGACAGTATGTTGACAGGATCTTGTCAGATAACCAGAGTATCAGCATACTACAGTATGTTGACAGGATCTTGTCAGACAACCAGGGTATCGGCCTACAACAGTTTATTGACAAGACCTTGTCAGATAACCAGGGTATCGGCCTACGACAGTATGTTGACAGGGTATTGTCAGAAAACCAGGGTGTTGGTCTACGACAGTATGTTTAGAGGGACTGGTCAGATAACCAGGTTAGCGGCCTACGACAGTATGTTGACAGGATCTTGACAGATAACCTGAGTATCGGCCTACTACAGTATGTTGACAGGATCTTGTCAGATATCCTGAGTATCGGCCTACGACAGTATGTTGACAGGGACTTGTCAGATAACCAGGGTATCAGCCTACTAAAGTATTTTGACAGGATCTTGTCAGATAACCAGGGTATCGGCCTACGACAGTATGTTGACAGGATATTGTCAGATAACCAGAGTATTGGCCCACTACAGTATGTAGACAGGATCTTGTCAGAAAACCTGAGTATCGGCCTACTACAGTTTGTTGACATGATCTTGTCAGATAAACTCAGTATCGGCCTACTACAGTATGTTGACAGGATCTTGTCAGATAACAAGGGTATCGGCCTACTACAGTATGTAGACAGTATCTTGTCAGATAACCAGGGTATCCGCCTATGACAGTATGTTGACAGGATCTTGTCAAATTACCTGAGTATCAGCCTAATACAGTTTGTTGACAGGATCTTATCAGATAACCAGAGTATCGGCCTACTACAGTATGTTGACAGGTTCTTGTCAGATAACCGGGCTGTCGGCCTACGACAGTATTTTGACATGATTTTGTCAGATACCCAGAGTATCGGCCTACGACAGTATGTTGACATGATTTTGTCAGATACCCAGAGTATCGGCCTACGACAGTATGTTGACACGATCTTGTCAGAAAACCAGGGTGTCAGCCTACGACAGTATGTTGACAGGATTTTGTCAGATAACCAGAGTATCGGCCTACAACAGTATGTTGACAGGATCTTGTCAGATAACCAGAGTATCGACCTACGACAGTATGTTGACAGGATCTTGTCAGATACCAAGAGTATTGGCCTACGACAGTATGTTGACAGCGTCTTGTCAGATAACCAGGGTATCGGCATACTACAGTATGTTGACAGGGACTTGTCAGATAACCAGGGTATCGGCATACTAGAGTATGTTGACAGGTTCTTGTCAGATAACCAGTGTATTGGCCTACGACAGAATGTTGACAGGGTCTTGTCAGATAACCAGGGTATCGGCCTACGACAGTATGTTGACAGGATCTTGTCAGATAACCAGAGTATCGGCCTACTACAGTATGTAGACAGGATCTTGTCAGATACCAGTTGTGTCTGCCTACGACAGTATGTTGACAGGTTCTGTCAGATAACCAGGGTATCGGCCTACGAGAGTATGTTGACAGGATCTTGTCAGATAACCTGAGTATCAGCCTACTACAGTTTGTTGACAGGATCTTGTCAGATAACCAGAGTATCGGCCTACTACAGTATGTTGACAGGATCTTGTCATATAACTAGGATGTCGGCCTACGACAGTATTTTGACAGGATATTGTCAGAAAACCAGAGTATAGGCCAAGACAGTATGTTGACATGATTTTGTTAGATAACCAGAGTATCGGCCTACGACAGTCTGTTGACAGGGCATTGTCAGATAATCAGGGTGTCGGCCTACAACAGTATGTTGACAGGATCTTGTCAGATAACTGGGATGTCGGCCTACGACAGTATGTTGACAGGATCTTGTCAGATAACCAGAGTATCGGCCTACGACAGTATGTTGACAGGGTATTGTCAGATAACCAGGGTGTTGGTCTACGACAGTATGTTGACAGGGACTTGTCAGATAACCAGTGTATTGGCCTACGACAGTATGTTGACAGGATCTTGTCAGATAACCAGGGTGTTGGTCTATGACAGTATGTTGACAGGGCCTGGTCAGATAACCTGAGTATCGGCATACTACAGTATATTGACAGGATCTTGTCAGATAACCAGGGTATCGGCCGACGACAGCATGTTGACAGGATCTTGTCAGATAACCAGAGTATCGGCCTACTACAGTATGTTGACAGGATCTTGTCAGATAACCAGGGAGTCTGCCTACGACAGTATGTTGACAGGTTCTTGTCAGATAACCAGGGTATCGGCCTACGACAGTATGTTGACAGGATCTTGTCAGATTACCTGAGTATCAGCCTACTACAGTTTGTTGACAGGATCTTGTCAGATAACCAGAGTATCGGCCTACTACAGTATGTTGACAGGGTCTTGTCATATAACCAGGATGTCGGCCTACGACAGTATTTTGACAAGATCTTGTCAGATAACCAGAGTATCGGCCTACGACAGTATGTTGACATGATTTTGTTAGATAACCAGGGTATCGGCCTACGACAGTATGTTGACAGGAACTGGTCAGATAACCAGGTTAGCGTCCTACGACAGTATGTTGACATGACCTTGTCAGATAACCTGAGTATCGGCCTACTACAGTATGTTGACAGGATCTTGTCAGATATCCTGAGTATCGGCCTACTACAGTATGTTGACAGGATCTTGTCAGATAACCAGAGTATCGGGCTACGACAGTATGTTGACAGGGTCTTTTCAGATAACCAGGGTATCGGCATACTACCGTATGTTGACAGGATCTTGTCAGATAACCAGGGTATCGGCCTACTACAGTATGTTGACAGGATCTTGTCAGATAACCAGGGTATCGGCCTACTACAGTATGTTGACAGGATCTTGTCAGATAACCAGGGTATCGGCATACTAGAGTATGTTGACATGGACTGGTCAGATAACCTGAGTATCGGCCTACTACAGTATTTTGACAGGATCTTGTCAGATGACCAGGGTGTCAGCCTACGACAGTATGTTGACAGGATCTTGTCAGATAACCAGAGTTTCAGCATACTACAGTATGTTGACAGGATCTTGTCAGATAACCAGGGTATCGGCCTACTACAGTATGTTGACAGGGTCTTGTCATATAACCAGGATGTCGGCCTACGACAGTATGTTGACAGGATCTTGTCGGATAACCAGGGTATCGGCCTACGACAGTATGTTGACAGGGTCTGTCAGATAACCAGGGTGTTGGTCTACGACAGTATGTTGACAGGATCTGGTCAGATAACCAGGGTATCGGCCTACGACAGTATTTTGACAGTTTCTTTTCAGATAACCTGAGTATCTGCCTACGGCATATGTTGTCAGGATCTTGTCAGATAACCAGGGTGTCGGCCTACTACAGTATGTTGACCGGGACTGGTCAGATAATCAGAGTATTGGCCTACTACAGTATGTTGACATGATCTTGTCAGATAACCAGGGTGTCAGCCTACGACAGTATGTTGACAGGATCTTGTCAGATAACCAGAGTATCGGCCTACTACAGTATGTTGACAGGATCTTGTCAGATAACCAGGATGTCGGCCTAAGACATTATGTTGACATGATTTTGTCAGATACCCAGAGTATCGGCCTACGACAGTATGTTGACACAATCTTGTCAGATAACCAGGGTGTCAGCCTACGACAGTATGTTGACAGGGTAATAATATAATAATAATAATAATATGCCATTTAGCAGACGCTTTTATCCTAAACGACTTACAGTCATGCGTGCATACATTTTTGTGTATGGGTCAGATCTTGTCAAATAACCAGAGTATTTGGCCTACGTCAGTATGTTGACTAGATCTTGTCCGATAACCAGAGAATCGGCCTACGGCAGTATGTTGACAGGGTCTTCTCAGATAACCAGAGTATCGGCCTACGACAGTATGTGGACAGGGTCTTGTCAGATAACCAGGGTGGTGGTCTACGACAGTATGTTGACAAGATCTTGTCAGATAACCAGAGTATCGGCCTACGACAGTATGTTGACAGGGTCTTGTCAGATAACCAGGGTATCGGCATACTACAGTATGTTGACAGTGTCTTGTCAGATAAACGGAGTATTGGCATACGACAGTATGTTGACATGTTCTTGTCAGATAACCAGGGTATTGGCCTACTACAGTATGTTGACATGATCTTGTGAGATAACCAGAGTATTGGCCTACTACATTATGTTGACAGGATCTTGTCAGATACCCAGGGTATCGGCCTACGACAGTATGTTGACACGATCTTGTCAGATAACCACGGTGTCAGCCTCCGACAGTATGTTGACAATATCTTGTCAGATAACCAGAGTATCGGCCTACTACAGTATGTTGACAGGATTTTGTCAGATAACCAGCGTATCGGCCTACGACAGTATGTTGATAGGATCTTGTCAGATAACCAGGTTGTCGGCCTACGACTGTATGTTGTCAGGATCTTGTCAGATAACCAGGGTGTCGGCATACTACAGTATGTTGACCGGGACTGGTCAGATATTCAGAGAATCGGCCTACTACAGTATATTGACCGGGACTGGTCAGATAATCAGTATCGGCCTACTACAGTTTGTTGACATGATCTTGTCAGATAACCAGGGTATCGGCATACTACAGTATGTTAACATGATCTTGTCAGATATCCAGGGTATCGGCATACTACAGTATGTTGATAGGATCTTGTCAGATAACCAGGGTGTCGGCATACTACAGTATGTTGACAGGATCTTGTCAGATAACCAGGGTGTAGGCAAACTACAGTATGTTGACAGGATCTTGTCAGATAACCAGAGTATCGGCCTACGAAAGTATGTTGATAGGATCTTGTCAGATAACCAGGTTGTCGGCCTACGACTGTATGTTGTCAGGATCTTGTCAGATAACCAGGGTGTCGGCATACTACAGTATGTTGACCGGGACTGGTCAGATATTCAGAGTATCGGCCTATTACAGTATATTGACCGGGACTGGTAAGATAATCAGAGTATCGGCCTACGACAGTATGTTGACAGGACTTGTGAGATAACCAGGGTATCGGCATACTACAGTATGTTGATAGGATCTTGTCAGATAACCAGGGTGTCGGCCTACTACAGTATGTTGACAGGGTCTTGTCAGATAGCAAGAGTGTCGGCCTCCCGCAGTATGTTGTCAGGATATTGTCAGATAACCAGAGTATCGGACTACTACAGTATGTTGACAGGATCTTGTCAGATAACCAGGGTATTGGCCTACTACAGTATGTTGACATGATCTTGTAAGATAACCAGAGTATCGGCCTACTACAGTATGTTGACAGGATCTTGTCAGATAACCAGGATGTCGGCCTAAGACATTAAGTTGACATGATTTTGTCAGATACCCAGAGTATCGACCTACGACAGTATGTTGACACGATCTTGTCAGATAACCAGGGTGTCAGCCTACGACAGTATGTTGACAGGATCTTGTCAGATTACCAGAGTATCGGCCTACGACAGTATGTTGACAGGATCTTGTCAGATAACCAGAGTATCGGCCTACGACAGTATGTTGACAGGGTATTGTCAGAACCAGAGTATTTGCATATGTCAGTATGTTGACTAGATCTTGTCAGATAACCAGAGAATCGGCCTACGACTGTATGTTGACAGGGTCTTGTCAGATAACCAGAGTATCGGCCTACGACAGTATGTGGACAGGGTCTTGTCAGATAACCAGGGTTTTGGTCTACGACAGTATGTTGACAGGATCTTGTCTGATAACCAGAGTATCGGCCTACGACAGTATGTTGACAGGGTCTTGTCATATAACCAGGGTGTCGGCCTACGACTGTATGTTGTCAGGATCTTGTCAGATAACCAGGGTGTCGGCCTACTACAGTATGTTGACCGGGACTGGTCAGATATTCAGAGTATCGGCCTACTACAGTATGTTGACATGATCTTGTCAGATAACCAGGGTGTCGGCATACTACAGTATGTTGACAGGATATTGTCAGATAACCAGGGTGTCGGCATACTACAGTATGTTGACAGGATCTTGTCAGATAACCAGAGTATCGGCCTACTTCTGTATGTTGACAGGATCTTGTCAGATAACCAGTGTATCGGCCTACGATAGTTTGTTGACAAGACCTTGTCAGATAACCAGGGTATCGGCCTACGACAGTATGTTGACAGGGTCTGTCAGATAACCAGGGTGTTGGTCTACGACAGTATGTTGACAGGATCTGGTCAGATAACCAGAGTATCGGCCTACGACAGTATGTTGACAGGATCTTGTCAGATAACCTGAGTATCTGCCTACGACATATGTTGTCAGTATCTTGTCAGATAACCAGAGTATCGGCCTACGACAGTATGTTGACAGGGTCTTGTCAGATAACCAGGGTATCGGCATACTACAGTATGTTGACATGTTCTTGTCAGATAACCAGGGTATTGGCCTACTACAGTATGTTGACATGATCTTGTGAGATAACCAGAGTATCGGCCTACTACATTATGTTGACAGGATCTTGTCAGATACCCAGAGTATCGGCCTACGACAGTATGTTGACACGATCTTGTCAGATAACCAGAGTATCGGCCTACGACAGTATGTTGACAGGTTCTTGTCAGATAACCAGGGTGTCGGCCTACGACTGTATGTTGTCAGGATCTTGTCAGATAACCAGGGTGTCGGCCTACTACAGTATGTTGACCGGGACTGGTCAGATATTCAGAGTATCGGCCTACTACAGTATGTTGACCGGGACTGGTCAGATATTCAGAGTATCGGCCTACTACAGTATGTTGACATGATCTTGTCAGATAACCAGGGTGTCGGCCTACGATAGTTTGTTGACAAGACCTTGTCAGATAACCAGGGTATCGGCCTACGACAGTATGTTGACAGGGTCTGTCAGATAACCAGGGTGTTGGTCTACGACAGTATGTTGACAGGATCTGGTCAGATAACCAGAGTATCGGCCTACGACAGTATGTTGACAGGATCTTGTCAGATAACCTGAGTATCTGCCTACGACATATGTTGTCAGTATCTTGTCAGATAACCAGGGTGTCGGCCTACTACAGTATGTTGACAGGGTGTGTCAGATAACCAGGGTGTTGGTCTACGACTCATCTTGCTTCCGAACCAAAATTCACAGTAAGTTGTTTGTTTTCTCTATTCTCTATATTTCAACATTTGGAATAGTCTGTATGTTGTTCTCACCTATCAAGTCTGTATTTGCAGAGAGTCTCTCTCTCTCTCTCTCTCTCTCTCTCTCTCTCTCTCTCTCTCTCTCTCTCTCTCTCTCTCTCTCTCTCCCTCTCTCTCTCTCTCTCTCTCTCAATTCAATTCAAGCTGCTTTATTGGCATAAAAAACATTGCGTCAATATTGCCAAAGCCACAATGTATACAATATACATTGTAATAAAATAATAACAAATAATAATAAAAATGGTAGTAAATAATAATAAATAAATAACAATAAAATGGTAACAGTCAATAGTATAAATATACAAATCTAAATATGGAAAATGAAACTATAACTAACTTATAACTAAATAACGGTCATCTTCACCATTATATCAGTACTACAACTACCATCATCATTACTACCACTACTACCACCACCATCATTGAACTGCCATCATTACCATTACCACCCATACCACTACTATTTGGAATGATAAACAACAATAATAATGATAATAACAATAATAGCAATAACAACAATAATAAGTACGTTACTATTTACTATGCAGATGTTATTATTCAGTGTCCCTCAGGCTGTGGCAGGCAAATACATATTTGGCTGCAAGAGGAGCCATAGCTCCTTCGCCCATGAGTATTTGTAGTTTTTCCTCTGGGTTTAATAAGTTAAAATTTGGAATAAATCTAGTCATTTCTGTGAATAATGAATCTCTTAGTGAGGAATATTTATCACAGTAAAGGAGAACGTACATTTCTGTTTCTACCTCCCCTGTCGTGCAGTGACCACATATACGCTCCTCTTTGGGTAGCCATGTCTTTTTATGTCTGCCGGTTTCTATTGCCAATTGATGGTCACTCAGCCTGTACTTGGTAAGGATCTGTCTCTGCTTCGTATCTCTGACAGAGTCGAGATAATCAGCCAATTCATATTCTCTGTTTAGGGTCAGATAGCAATTTAGTCGGCTTTGGGATTTTGTTTTGTTTTTCCAATGTTGTAAATATGAGTCATTTGATTGGTTCATGATTTTGTTCATTGGAATTCTTTCTTTTGAAGCAGTGCTGGTGTCAGCTTGGTAGGTTAGGTCCAACACCAGCTGACTGAGAGGGCTCGTTTCTGGGCTCAGCTCTTGGGTTTGAAGTGCTTTAAATTGCAGACTTGAATTTGGACTTGAATTTAGATGTAGCCAAAATTTTAATGATCTTTTCTGTATTTTAATTACTACTAGAAAGCGGCCCAATTCTGCCCTACATGCATTAGTTGGTGTATTTCTCTGGACTTGTAGAATTTTCCGACAGAATTCTGCATGTAGGGCTTCAATTGGATGTTTGTCCCATATTTTAAAGTCCAGTTTATTGAGTGGCCCCCAAACCTCACTTCCGTAAAGAGCTATTGGTAGGATTACACTGTCAAATATTTTGGTCCAAATTCTAATTAGGATATTGATTTTGAATAATTTCATTTTTATTGCATACAATGCTCTGCAGGCTTTTTCTTTGAGTGCATTCACTGCCATATTAAAGTTTCCCGATGCAGATATGGTCAGACCAAGGTATGTGTAATTTTTAGTGTGTTCAATTATGGTGTTGTTCAGGGTGAATTTATATTTGTGTGTCTGACATCTGTTTTTTTTTGGAAAATCATGATTTTAGTTTTTTTGAAATTTACTGCCAGGGCCCAATTATTGCAATATTGCTCTAGAATGTTAAGGTTCTGTTGAAGACCTTCTTTGGTTGGTGATAGAAGTACCAAGTCATCAGCATATAGCAGGTATTTTACCTCTGTGTCAAATAGTGTGAGTCCTGGGGCTGGAGAATGGTCTAACATGTCTGCTAACTCATTGATATAAATGTTGAAAAGATTTGGACTCAAACTGCAGCCTTGTCTCACACCTCGACGTTGTGAAAAGAATTCTGTTCTTTGGTTTTTGATTTTTATTGCACACTTGTTTTCTGTGTACATACATTTTATTAAGTCATACACCTTACCACCAAGCCCACTTTGGAGAATTTTGTAGAATAGCCCTTCATGCCAAATAGAATCAAATGCTTTTTTAAAGTCAATAAAGCAAGCAAATATTTTGCCCTCTTTTTTTTGGTGGACGTGTTTATTAATTAGTGTGTGTAAGGTGTATATATGGTCAGTAGTGCGATGGTTAGGGAGAAAGCCAATTTGACATTTACTTATTACATTTTTCTCTTGAAGAAAGGTTTGAATTCTTGAATTCAAAATGCTACAGAAAACCTTTCCCAAGTTGCTGTTTACGCAAATTCCCCTGTAATTATTGGGGTCTGATTTGTCTCCACATTTGTGGATAGGGTAGATGAGCCCCTGGTTCCAGACATCAGGGAAGCAGCCAGAAGATAAAACTATGTTGAACAACTTAAGCACAGCATTTTGCAACTCAGGTGTGCTGTTTTTCAGCATTTCATTTCTGATGTTATCTAGACCACAAGCCTTCTTTGATTTGATAGATTTTAGCTTTTCATTTAGTTCTTGTTTGGTTATTGGGTAATCTAATGGATTTTGGTTGTTTTTAATGACCGATTCAAGGATGTTCCATTTTTCTTGAATTTCTAATTGGTTCTGTTGTAAGTCTTTTTGTGGGATGTTTTTGTATAGATTATCAAAATAAGTTTTCCAAATTCCTTCATCTTGTATGGCTAATTCTTGTGGCTTTGTCATGCTTAAATTGTTCCACATGTCCCAGAACAGATTTTGGTCAATTGCACTTTCAATTTCATCAAGTGTCTTGTTGGTATAATTCAATTTCTTGCGTTTTAGTGTATGTTTATACTGTTTCAGAGTTTCAAAGTATTCATAGCGTAGATCTGGGTTGTTTTGTTGCTTATGTTTTTCATTTGAAATTTGTCTTAGGTGTTTTCTAATTGTTTTACATTCGTTATCAAACCATTTTTCAGAAACATTTTGTTTTTTGTTTCTGATGTTGCATTTCTTTGGTTTTCTCAAATTTGCTTTCGATGCTGCTTTTTGGAAAATGTTATTTATGTTTTGAGTAGCCGAATTGACACCTTCTTTATTGTTTTGGTATTGTGAGTAATTGAAAAACTGTATAGAGTTCATCATTTCATTTGAGTTCAATGTTTCAATGAATCTCTGCACTGTTTTGAGCCCATCTGTACGATTGGCTCATGTTGTAGAGTTTATTCGGCTGTTTTTTTGAATGAATATTGTCGGTTAATTTCTTCAGAAACACGTTGATCTGACTGTGATCTGACAATGTGTCACACCCTGGCTATGGGACTCTAGTTGTTGAGCCAGGGTGTGTTTGTTCTATGTGGTGTGTTTCTATGTTGGGGGTTCTAGTTCGTCTATTTCTATGTTTTGCCTGAGTGACTCCCAATCAGAGGCAACGGGTGTCAGCTGTTGGCTGGTTGTCTCTGATTGGGAGCCATATTTAAACTGTATGTTTTCCCTTTGTGTTTGTGGGTTTTTGTTCCGTGTTCGGTCATTGTCACCGTGGACTTCACGAGTCGTTTGTTGTTTTGTTTGTGCTTTAATTAAATAAAGTAAACATGTTCGTTCATCACGCTGCGCATTGGTCTACTTCTCTCCCTGACGATCGTGACAGAAAAACCCACCATACCAGGACCAAGCAGCGTGTCCAGGAGCAGGCAGCCTGGACATGGGAGGAGATATTGGACGGGAAAGGGTCCTGGACCTGGGAGGAGATCCTGGCCGGGATGGATCGCCGGCCATGGAGTGAGACAGTTGAGAGGCGACGGAGAGAGGAGCAACGGCGTAAGCAGTGTCAGCGTCGGACGGTCGAGAGGCAACCCCAAACATTTTTTAGGGGGGGGCACACGGCAGGGGCGACTGGGCAGCAGGAGGCTGCCACAGGGCGATTAGGTGAGGAGGCCACCAGGTTAAGGGGGCTACTGGCCCAGAGGGAGCAGGAGTTAGTGTTGCAGAGGATGGAGCTATTGGAGGCGATAAGGGAAAGGGTGAGAAATGAGGCACGGCGAGAGGAACTCGGTAGGCAGCTGAGGGAGCGGAGGGTTATGATGAAACCCAGTCCCGCTCCTCACACCAAGCAAGTGGTGTGCGTCACCAGTCCGGTCCGGCCCGTTCCTGCTTCCCGCACTAAGTGTACGGTGCACGTCGCCAGCCCAGCCCGGCCTGTTCCTGTCCCTCGCACCAAGCCTACGGTGTGCGTCGCCAGCCCGGCCCGGCCTGTTCCTGCCCCTCGCACCAAACCTACGGTGTGCGTCGCCGGCCCGGCCCGGCCCGTTCCTGCTTCCCGCACTAAGTGTACGGTGCGCGTCGCCAGCCCGGCCCGGCCTGTCCCTGCTCCACGCACCAAGCCTACGGTGTGCGTCGCCAGCCCAGCCCGGCCTGTCCCTGCTCCACGCACCAAGCCTACGGTGTGCGTTGCCAGCCCAGTCCGGCCTGTCCCTGCTCCACGCACCAAGCCTACGGTGTGCGTCGCCAGCCCAGCCCGGCCTGTCCCTGCTCCACGTACCAAGCCTACGGTGTGCGTCGCCAGCCCGGCCTGTCCCTGCTCCACGCACCAAGCCTACGGTGTGCGTCGCCAGCCCAGCCCGGCCTGTCCCTGCTCCAAGCACCAGGCCTACGGTGTGCGTCGCCAGCCCAGCCCGGACTGTCCCTGTTCCACTCACCAAGCCTACGGTGCGCATCGCCAGCCCGGCCCGGCCTGTTCCTGCCACTCGCACCAAGTCTACGGTGCGCGTCGCCAGCCCAGCCCGGCCTGTTCCTGCCACTCGCACCAAGCCAGGGGTGCGAGTCGTCAGCCTGGTCCAGCCCGTTCCTGCTACTCGCACCAAGCCAGGGGTGCGAGTCGTCAGCCTGGTCCAGCCCGTTCCTGCCACTCGCACCAAGCCAGGGGTGCGAGTCGTCAGTCCGGTGAGGCCCGTTCCGGCTCCACGCACCAAGCCAGGGGTGCGCATCGTCAGCCCGGTCCGGCCCGTCGCTGCTCCACGCACCAAGCCAGGGGTGCGAGTCGTCAGTCCGGTGAGGCCCGTTCCGGCTCCACGCACCAAGCCAGTGGTGCGCATCGTCAGCCCGGTCCGGCCCGTTGCTGCTCCACGCACCAAGCCATGGGTGCGAGTCGTCAGTCCGGTGAGGCCCGTTCCGGCTCCACGCACCAAGCCAGGAGTGCGTATCGTCAGCCCGGTCCGGCCCGTTGCTGCTCCACGCACCAAGCCAGGGGTGCGCATCGTCAGCCAGGTCCGGTCCTTTCCTGCCTCACGCACCAAGCCAGGGGTGCGCGTCGTCTGTCCGGCACAACCCGTGCCTGGGTCACCGGTGCCTAACCAGGTACCGGTCAACGGCTCCACTACGGAGTTGAAGCTAACCGCTCCTGCTACGTCCAGTCCAGCTCCAGCCAGCGGGGCCAGACCGGACCAGGGGCGCTATGGGGGGTTTGTTGGAGGGTGGTGGGCAAGCCCGGAGCCAGAACCGCCGCCGAGGAGGTATGCCCACCCAGCCCTCCCCTGTTTTGCTCTTTTTGAGGCGCGGTCGCAGTCCGCGCCTTTAGGGGGGGGTACTGTCACACCCTGGCTATGGGACTCTAGTTGTTGAGCCAGGGTGTGTTTGTTCTATGTGGTGTGTTTCTATGTTGGGGGTTCTAGTTCGTCTATTTCTATGTTTTGCCTGAGTGACTCCCAATCAGAGGCAACGAGTGTCAGCTGTTGGCTGGTTGTCTCTGATTGGGAGCCATATTTAAACTGTATGTTTTCCCTTTGTGTTTGTGGGTTTTTGTTCTGTGTTCGGTCATTGTCACCGTGGACTTCACGAGTCGTTTGTTTTTTTGTTCGTGCTTTAATTAAATAAAGTAAACATGTTCGTTCATCACGCTGCGCATTGGTCTACTTCTCTCCCTGACGATCGTGACACAATAGTGTCTGTGGTCTGACAGTGAATGCACTAATGGAGGAGGGGTCAATGTCAGTGATGGCATAATCGACTACACTTGTCCCAAGAGCTGAGCAGTAAGTAAACTGACCTAAAGAGTCCCCTCTGATTCTACCATTAAGCATGTACAGGCCTCGACAGAGATGCACTAACTCCTTCCCATTTTTGTTCAGTATTGGTCAGGACTGTTTCTATTATTTATAATAGGGCTACTGTACAAGGAGGGGTGTCCCAATATGTGGTGGTTACCTCCCGCATCAGTGTAGTCAGGCTCAGAACCTGTTCTTGCATTGAAATCTCCACAAAGAAGCACTTTACCCTCTGCCTGAAATTGAATGATTTCTGTATGGAGATTGTCAAAAAACTGATCATCATAATATGATGAATCTGAAGGAGGAGCATAAGCTGCACATATGTATACATCATTGTCACAATAGATTGTACCTTTGTTAAGTTTTAACCAAATGTGATTAGTACCTTTTTTCATTTCATTCAGTGCTAAGTCCTGCTTATGCCAAATGATGATTCCACCTGAGTCTCGGCCCCGTTTAACATTTTTATGTTTGATTGATGGTAGTAAACTTTCTCTATAGCCTGAGGGACACTGAGTACCTATGTCTCCACGACACCATGTTTCCAGTAGGATTATGATGTCCTGTCCCTTGATGTTTTTAATCAATTCTGGATTTGTTGTTTTATAACCAAAATGTGAAGAGTACAGGCCCTGGATATTCCAAGAGCTGATAGTTAATGATCTCATTTATAATAAGTGATATTCACTGGTTTGAGTAAAGTACATTGAAAAAAATAATAATAATAATAGTTATATATATATATATATATATACACACATACATGCATACATACATACACATAAACATACATATACATACATACATACATACATACATACATACATACATATACACACATACACATATACATACATAAACATATATATATATACATATATATATATATATATATATATATATATATACACACACACACACACCATTACACATCACTATTATTATAATACCAGTGCCAATAAAATAAAGGATAGTTGTAAACAACTTAATAAGAATGGCCCAAAAAATAAGTACAATGCAATGCAATCTGCAACCCTGTGTGTGTGTGTGTGTGTGTGTATTAAAGGGTCTGTCTAGCCCAGTAGTCTGCATATTAGATGCAGTAGTTGGCGCACCTCTCCTATCTCTGATTGTTCTAGGTGTCTTTTGCCAGAGGTTACCTCAGCATATGTAGGCTGATGATCTGAATGATACATGGTGTGGACTGCATCATGTGGTGTACTTCTCTGAAGGACAGTGTTCTGCCCGACCCTGGAGTAGTGGTCAGTGCTGTGTTGTGATGGGCCGGGTCCAGTAGAACTGTGTTGTGATGGGCCGGGTCTGGTAGAGCTGTCCTGAGGCGGGCCCCGTCTGGTCGTGCTGTCCTGAGGCGGGTCTGGTCTGGTAAATCTGTGCTGTGTTGGGCCCGGTCTTGTAGAGCTGTGCTGTAATAAGCCGTGTCTGGCTCTTCTCTCCTGGGGATGGTGGGGGTACTGTTGTTTCAGAAGGTGGGGCAGGGGGGCTCTGCTGCTGGGGTGATGGGTGTGTGGGTCCCTGCCAAGTGTTGCTTCCTCTAGGTCCTTAGCAAAAGTTCTGACACTGTCCTGATCAAGGTGTACATTATCGTATAAGTGTTCACATGTCAGAGTGGGATGGTGAGCCATTCTAACGTTGAGCAGTGAGGCACAGTCCACAGTGATCTGTTGATTTATTTTGTCGATCAACTGTCCTGGGAAGTCTTTTCTTGGTAGGAGGGTGGACACAACTATATTGGTTGTTGGGAACATAGCCTGTGCCCGTTCTACTACTCTTCTCACTGCCCCAGATACATTTTCACCTTTGGCATGAAGGTCGTTTGTGCCAGTGTGGATGATGATGTTGTCGGGGGTGTCAATCCTGGTCTGACTGAGTAGCTGCATTGCACTGTCAGTTGTAGGACACCAGAATTTATACACCTGGTGTCTAGGGAATAATCTTTCCTGGACTAAGAACTTCCCATTTGAATCAATAAGGATTGCAGTTGTGGGTGACTGTCTGGGTGGAGCAGACTGGGAGACTGGTATTCTGACCTGGGCTGGAGCAGACTGGGAGGCTGGTTGGCTGACCTGGGCTGGAGAAGACTGGGTGGCTGGTTGGCTGACCTGGGCTGGAGCAGACTTAGAGGCTGATAGGTTGACCTGGGCTGGAGCACACTGTGCTGGAGCAGACTGGGAAGCAGGTAGGCTGACCTGGTCTAGAGCAGACTGGGACGCTGTTTGGCTGATCTGGGCTGGAGCAGACTGGTAGGCGGGTGCAGTGTCATCAGGCTGTGTGGTGGAGGCCATGCTGGTCTCAGGTTCTGCTTGTGTTGTACCAGGCTGGTGGACATGTTCTCTAGATGCAGAGGACATATTGACTAGCTGATGGTTGAGGGTGTCAATGTACCTCTCTCTCTGCTCTAGCTCCTTTCTTGTTGTGCTCAGATGGTCTCTGAGGTCATCATTTGTCTGACTCAGTTTGTCCATTCTGCTTTCTAATTTAGCAATAGATGCTCTGCTCTCCTCCCTGAACTGTTTCATCTCTTCTTTTAGTTTCTGGACAGTGTCGTCCTCTTGAAGCTTGTTCTCTCTGAGTTCTATGACCTCTGCTTCGACGAGAGAGAGGGTGTTGTGGAAACGTTGCATAGCAGGTGTTCTTGGTGTTGTAGGCATGTCCTTGGCTTTGTCTGCTGCAGGTGAGGTAGGTAGAGGGACACTGAGGGCTTCTTGCTGGGTCACAGAGACCGTTGGGGCCTGCTTTTCTCCATCTCCCTCCTTGACTTGTTCCTCAGTTTCTGAGATGAGTTCAGCTTCTGCTTTTAGGGTAGCAAACATATTCTCAAAAGCCTGGAGGCTTGAATCATTGCCTTGTATCAATACAGTTCCATTATTATATAAGTTTACTGTTTGATACGTGTTGCTCTGGTCAGCTTCTTCAAAAATGCTGATCTGACATCCTTGGCTGATGCCTCTCTTTTTTGAGAAAGGGAAAGTGTTGCAAATTACTATTTTCCATATGTGCCCTCGTTTGGTATTAAATATTAAATTTGTTCTTGTTTTGCAACTGGTAATATATGCGAACAGGCATTCATGGTTCTGTCCCATCATCAAACCTTTGAAACTTTTCTTAGCTTTCTCCGTCTGGATGCCTGGTGGGTAAACAATTTCCATAGCAACGCTGTACACAATGTTGCAATATAAGCGTTGTTTCTTGTATTATTCTTGTATTATTCTTGTGTCTTTTAGAGGACTGTTTTACTTTGATGTCCTTTATCTTCTGTCCTTATTTTGTCTTATTTTGTCTTTCTTTTCTTCTGTTAACTAGATATTCTTTGTTAGCTAGCTAGCTTCTTCCAGGAGAGTCCCTAGCAACTGCTTAGCAACTGGTAAACAATTCAGCTAGCTAAGATAACTGTACAATTTTATGAAAAATAGTTACTTTTTCAAAAGCCTTTCTTCTTTGTTTGTTGCTTGTTTTGTCTCTTATTCAGTCTGGCAGTTTTCTTTCGTTTTTTTCCCGATGTACTTCACTCTAAAAACCATATAAATTTCAATATTTGTAGGAGCTCATTTTTTCAGCAGCTGCTGCTCTATTTGGAATTCCAGAGAGTCTCTCTCTCTGTCTCTCTGTCTCTCTAACTCTCTCGCTCTCTCGCTCTCTCGCTCTCTCGCTCTCTGTGTGTGTCTCTCTCTCTCTGTCTGCCTCTCTCTCTCTCTCTCTCTGTCTGTCTCTCTCTGTCTGTCTGTCTCTCTCTCTCTCTCTCTCTCTCTCTCTCTCTCTCTCTCTCTCTCTCTCTCTCTCTCTCTCTCTCTCTCTCTCTCTCTCTCTCTCTCCTCTCTCTCTCTCTCTCTCTCTCTCTCTCTCTCTCTCTCTCTCTCTCTCTCTCAATTCAATTCAATTCAATTCAATTTAAGGCTGTATTGGCATGGGAAACATGTGTTAACATTGCAAAGCAAGTGAAGTAGATAGTAAACTAAAGTGAAATAAACAATAAATATTAACAGTAAACATTACAATCAGAAGTTTCAAAAGAATCAAGACATTTCAAATGTAATATTATGTATATATACAGTGTTGTAACAATGTGCAAATAGTTTAAGTACAAATGGGAAAATAAATATACATAAATATGGGTTGTATTTACAATGGTGTTTGTTCTTCACTGGTTGCCCTTGTCTTGTGGCAACAGGTCACAAATCTTGCAGCTGTCATGGCACACTGTGGTTTTTCACCCAGTAGATAAGGGAGTTTATCAAAATTGGGTTTGTTTTCAAATTCTTTGTGGATCGCTGTAATCTGAGGGAAATATGTGTCTCTAATATGGTCATACATTTGGCAGGAGGTTAGGAAGTGCAGCTCAGTTTCCACCTCATTTTGTGGGCAGTGTGCACATAGCCTGTCTTCTCTTGAGAGCCAGGTCTGTCTACGGCGGCCTTTCTCAATAGCAAGGCTATGCTCACTGAGTCTGTACATAGTCAAAGCTTTCCTTAAGTTTGGGTCAGTCACAGTGGTCAGGTATTCTGCCACTGTGTACACTCTGTTTAGGGCCAAATAGCATTCTAGTTTGCGCTGTTTTTTTATTTGTTCTTTCCAATGTGTCAAGTCATTCTCTTTTTGTTTTCTCATGATTTGGTTGGGTCTAATTGTGTTGTTGTTGTTGTTGTTGTTGTTGTTGTCCTGGGGCTGTGTGGGGTCTGTTTGTGTTTGTGAACAGAGCCCCAGGACAAGCTTACTTAGGGGACTCTTCTCCAAGTTCATCTCTCTGTAGGTAATGGCTTTGTTATGGAAGGTTTGGGAATCGCTTCCTTTTAAGTGGTTATAGAATTTAACGGCTCTTTTCTGGATTTTGATAATTAGCGGGTATTGTCCTAATTCTGCTCTGCATGCATTATTTGGTGTTTTACATTGTACACGGAGGATGTTTTTGCAGAATTCTGCATGCAGAGTCTCAATTTGGTGTTTGTCCCATTTTGCGAATTCTTGGTTGGTGAGCAGACCCCAGACCTCAGAAACATAAAGGACAATGGGTTCTATAACTGATTCAAGTATTTTTAGCCAGATCCTAATTGGTATGTCAAATTTTATGTTCCTTTTGATGGCATAGAAGGCCCTTCTTGCCTTGTCTCTCAGATCCTTCACAGCTTTGTGGAAGTTACCTGTGGCGCTGATGTTTAGTCCGAGGTATGTATAGTTTTTTGTGTGCTCTAGGGCAACGGTGTCTAGATGGAATTTGTATTTGTGGTCCTGGCAACTGGACCTTTTTTGGAACACCATTATTTTTGTCTTACTGAGATTTACTGTCAGGGCCCAGGTCTGACAGAATCTGTGCAGAAGATCTAGGTGCTGCTGTAGGCCCTCCTTGGTTGGTGACAGAAGCACCAGATCGTCAGCAAACAGAAGACATTTGACTTCAGATTCTAGTAGGGTGAGGCCGGGTGCTGCAGACTGTTCTAGTGCCCTCGCCAATTCGTTGATATATATGTTGAAGAGGGTGGGGCTTAAGCTGCATCCCTGTCTCACCCCACGGCCCTGTGGAAAGAAATGTGTGTGTTTTTTGCCAATTTTAACCGCACACTTGTTGTTTGTGTACATGGATTTTATAATGTCGTATGTTTTTCCCCCAACCCCACTTTCCATCAATTTGTATAGCAGACCCTCATGCCAAATTGAGTCAAAAGCTTTTTTGAAATCAACAAAGCATGAGAAGACTTTGCCTTTGTTTTGGTTTGTTTGTTTGTCAATTTTGCCTCTCTCTCTCTCTCTCTCTCTCTCTCTCTCTCTCTGTCTCTCTCTGTCTCTGTATCTGTCTCTCTGTCTCTCTGTCTCTCTGTCTCTCTCTCTCCCTGTCTCTCTCTCTCTCTCTCCCTGTCTCTCTCTCCCTGTCTCTCTCTCTCTCTCTCTCTCCCTGTCTCTCTCTCCCTGTCTGTCTCTGTCTCTGTCTCTGTCTCTGTCTCTGTCTCTGTCTCTGTCTCTGTCTCTGTCTCTGTCTCTGTCTGTCTGTCTCCCTCTCTCTCTCTCTCTGTCTGTCTGTCTGTCTCCCTCTCTCTCTCTGTCTGTCTGTCTGTCTGTCTCCCTCTCTCTCTCTCTGTCTGTCTCCCTCTCTCTCTGTCTGTCTGTCTGTCTGTCTCCCTCTCTCTCTCTGTCTGTCTGTCTCCCTCTCTCTCTCTGTCTGTCTCCCTCTCTCTCTGTCTGTCTGTCTGTCTGTCTCCCTCTCTCTGTCTGTCTGTCTGTCTGTCTCCCTCTCTCTCTCTGTCTGTCTCCCTC